>NC_091488.1:3012500-3312500 GCF_947461875.1 Haliaeetus albicilla
TCAGCTGAAAAATCAACTTAAGAAACAACTTAATACACAAACTTTAAATATTTCTCACCCCCAGAAGACCCTCATTTTAAAGAAAGAGTAACAAACAAGAATAACTATGCAATACTGCTGAAGCAATTCCTCACTCCAAGCTATTTAGTGGTCAGATAATGAATATGCAATACTAAAATGCTCGTTGTGGTTTTCTCCCCCTGCCCCCCCTCAATCTTTCTAAAGAATTTATCTCAGGGGAGCAATAAAACACCCACTCTTGAATATCAAAGGTTTCAGAAAGGAAGCCAAACTTCCTTAACTTCAGAAACAAGCTCCAGTTGATCTGTACAAGGTATAACCTAAAAAAATTTTAGTCTCTTTACAAATATATGTCAATTTACTCAAAAGTTATTTCTAGGAAATTGAACATTTTCAGAGATACTATTTAAGTTTGTGTGTTTCACTTCTCCTGTAACAACATAGTAGTTCCCCCTTCATCTCCCTCCCTTTATCCCCCCGTTTCTTACCATAGGGATTAATTAGGTGATGTGATTTATAAACTGCAAAATACTAAGGCAATAGGAAGCACTGACAAGACTAGGTCACAATAAATAATATTCTGTATACTGGGTTTAGTGAAGTTTAATTGCTTATTAAGCGTTTGAACACTTGCAGATGCAGTGTTACTTACGTGCAAGCTATAGTCGAACTGTAAATAAGCCAAAAAGAAATTATAGACTAGCAGGATCCTACTCTGTTAAAGTTAAGGAAGATAAATATTCAATGAAAATCCATACCAAAACCTATTCAAAATCCAGAAATTTCTCAAAATCTTGCTCAACTTCCTTGGGTTTAGATAGGGTGAAGTTGCACAAGGCAGCTTGAACCAATCTAACAATTTATCACCAGTTGAAGGGCAATGGCACACTCCATTCTCCCTCTCTGTCCTTATTCTGAGTTCTGAGCTCCTGCTGCCTACTTTGAGCCATTTCTGGTGCTCACTGGACTGCTCTAGAAAGCTAATTCAACTCATAAACCTGACAGAAAACTAAACGAAGGGTGGGGGCAGCAACAAGGACACAAACAACACCACCCCCCAGCACATGCAAAACCTCAAAACCAGAGAGCCTTCTGCTCATCAGTGAGCTGACTTCTGACTTGACACTGCAGGGGGTATGGCACAAGAACCAACCTGATGAAAAGGGCAGGACATCACACTTGAGCAGGAACAGGGAAAAAGAGTAACGTTGTCCCTTTAGGCATTAATCAGCTACAGGAGTTGGTTCAACCATTTTTGTTTCACTTTATCCCACCCTAAATAACACTGCAGCATTCACATGGTTATTTGTGCATTTAACACCAAATTTCCTATAACAATTAAAGTTAATAATGTTTTGGTACTGGTGACCTACATGAAAAGCTAAATAACACCAACACATTTAAAAAACTGCTGATTTTCAAGGTTATAGAACTTTACAGCAGTATACGGACCCAGAAGTGACTCTAGGTTGGCCCAGGTTTCACAACTTCAGGGAGCAGTTATCATATTACTCCCATTTCCTCAAGCACCACATCCTGACTGCTGCCACTGTAACTGGAATGTATTTTATTAGACTCCATCAAGAGATAATCATCTCCTCTCCTTAATTCATCGGCACACATCCTGGAAAACAGAACTGGAGAGACGCTTCATCTATGCAAAACTAAAATGGTGAGTGGGGGTTTGTAGCCACACCTCATGGAATGAGCACCACTCCCACACCGTTGAAGCCTGCTGACAGGTTCTGTGCACAATAGAGTCAATGCCGGGAGTGTTCATGACAGTTAAGGCCTTATGAAAAAATCCAAATTCCTGAAAGTAAGACCAACAGCAGGAGAACAATGCTGACAATCCAATGGCTTTCTTGCCAGTACCCGTGATAGCACACTCCCCTTTATGTCACTGAAGACAGAGAGAAAATACAAACTGCTCTGGAGCTTCATATAGCAAGTCCCTTATTCCTGAACACAGCACGTGCCTACCAGAAGGAAAAATTACCATCATATATTATTCTTAGTTGTTGCCAATTCTTACACAAAAGCAGACAAGGAAAGAATTACTTTACTAACTCTTACCACCTCAAAAAGCAGCAACAAACTGAAGAGGATGCCATAAAGCCTGACTTTACAGCATTTTGCTTTCTAACTGGATTTCTGGTATCAAATAAGAAGGTAAACACTAATATTAGCTTTTTTTCTTCTTTCACTAGAGCACTTGTAACTCCCCCCCTCCGGCCCCCAGTTCTCTGATCTTTAATAATAGTTGAGCTCATCCTTCAGTCTTTCCTGTGTAAGAGATTTAATGGTCACTTGCCTTTAAATGGGCCAACCGTTTTCATAAAATATATAGCAACTTGAAACAACTATCTCTCAATTTTGTTTGAAATTGACCAAGAGGTTCAAAGCTTATTAGGATTATTCTCAGATAGTACAACTGTGTAAGTTACATTTCTTTAGGAGACCAACTAAGACATATGGCTCAGCTTCAATTCCAAGATCAATGGAAAAAACAGGACAGGACAGTTGGAATTTGCAAATGTGAGACATGAACAGAGTAACACAACAATATATTGGGGAAAAAAAAGTCAGAAATGAAGCAACACAAATTAACCTGAAAATAACAGGATGTCCCATCACACAGGCTCATGCAGGCAGCAATCTCATGCAAGGGATTTCTTCAGAACAGTACATACATTACTGTGTACATGAACGACACAGAAGAACCATACCAGTAAGCTCCAAATACTACTAGGGTCTTTCTCCTTAACTTGAGAAAGATAATTACATTACAGATCTGCAAATATGAGGGGAGAAATTAACTTTTACATCGGACTGCTTTAAAAGGCCCCTTTCACCACCCTCAAAGAAGCAAAAAGGAGAAGTTGGCAAGTGAAGGTAAACAGACACAAATGGTAGAGGGTAAATGCGCCAAATCCAGACAAGCACCTCCAGCGTGCCTTTTAAGGATCAAAACAAATAAATAATACACAAAACCAGCATCAGAGAGAGTCCTGGGCAACCAGCTCTAGGTGGTCCTGCTGAGCAGGGGCAGTGGACCAGATGACCTCCAGAGGTTCCTTCCAACTTCAGCTACTCTGTGATCAAGTTGCTTTTACATAGAGACTGCACTGTGGGATTTTTTTTTTTTTTTTTTGCGACCATCCTTTTAATTCTGATTAAGTAGAAATAAGACACACACACAAAAAAACCCCAGATATAAGCTACTACCCTTCAAATTTTAAATTTATCAAAAAATAAGGTGGTAGGAATCACCAAAGTAAATTTTAAAACCCCTGTATTTAGGGAACACCTTTTAGGGTTCCAATTTTCACATCTCGCTAAAACTGGCTATTCCGTAAAAATATATTAAAACCAGAAGTCAGCTGCAAAAGGCTACAATGGTAACAAAGTGGTCAACGCTCTGAAATTATTACTTCAGAAGGTTTTAAAAATGTGGGGGGTTAAGTCACTTAATCCTCCTTTTCACATCCCTGCTTATATTATTTTTAGTAAATCTACAGTTTCAATCTCAAAATATTTTTTCTCCCAAACATCAGACAGCATTTAATGGATTATTTAAGTAGAGACAAAACCAGTAAGACTTCTCCATAACACCATCTAAAGAAGCTTCAGAATTCTGTGAGTGAAAAGCTAAAGACTACTTGTGTTCCTCCATTAAATAAAAGGAGTAAATACCGTTTTTTTGGCATAAAGCCATACACAATATCAGCAGATATATTTTGCTTTACAACACAAAAATATATTGGCCAGTGCAAATACACAGGGGGTTAAAACAGCACAGAAACTGGGAAACTAGATAGTTAAACGCGTATTATGATCAACTGGTAAAAATCTTCATTTCTACAGCTAATATCCTCAGTCAAAAGCAAACAGCAATGTGGTAGTTCAAATATTAAAAAAGCAATACAAAATACTCTCAAATGAAGTCATTTTTCTAAAGCATAGCTATGCCATTCCTCCCACACACACACTTGCAATCTTAGATGTAATTCTATGCACTATTCAAATGCTGCAGCTTATTTCCCAGAGGACAATAACATAACGATTTTTTTTCATATTTACAATAAAAATGCAAAATTCAGAGTGAAATTTTCTTCACACATGCAAATCACAACAGCACACTTAATCCTAAGGAAGACATGTAGCCTACAGTGGTCTGTAAGAAAACAGGAACAAAAAATTCCAATGTATAAACAATAAAGGGGGAAAAAAAATAATCAAAGTTGGCGTTCTGCATTGTTCTGCGCATACTAGAGCTGATCAGTATAATGCAGCACAGGACGTAAGAGTCTCTGCTGAAAAGCCAAAAGAGAAATACGCTTAACCTTATTAGCTTTTCCTGACATTTCTTCCTCTTTTAGCACATAATGCATTACAGAGTCTACTCTGCTGTGACTGTAAAAGCACTTACTTGGAACACTGATTTCTCATCTTTATTCCGCAGCTGTAATAAAAGTCTGAAAACCCTGTTCCAGACTGCTTTTTCTTGCTAAACAAGGAGAACCTTCTTTCCTCAGGGTGTCTGAGGCTCTTAGTCACAGGCAGAAGAACTGGAGTCTAAAGGCACAGGCTATTGAGAAGGAAGTTATGGAATACCCGCTTTTGGCTCATGCCCTGCTTCATTAAAAAAAAAAAAAAATCTATCCAGGCAGTACTTCCCCAAAAAGTACCCTTTTAAGTAAGTGTGTTTATGTGATATGTAAGCTCATATGCACTTTCTAGGGATAGAAATGTATTGTTCTGGGAAAGTATTGACAATACCAACTGTAGCATACCAGCTGAAAGGCAGGTTTCTGCTTTCCTTTACTGCTGTTCCTTAACAACTCATTTGAGATGCTGAGACAGAACTAGCAAGTTCCTTTGTTTACAGATTATGAAGTAATTGTTCATTCTACCTACCTCATAGAAATTCTGAGAAACCACCTCTGTGAACACAGCTAATGACAAATTTTCACATAATAAAACACTATATCTACGAGTTACACAAAAAGATATTTCACCAGACATACAGAACCATACTTTGGTTACATGAAGTACTGAAGTAAAGCTTAAAATCCAATAATCTGTTCCATCTATCCCATTCCTTTCATCCATCAAATGTGTGCATTTAAATGCAAATTTTAAAGCCATTACATATGCTTTATTTCGTGAGGTGCATAACGAAGGCTGCTTTGAACAGAATTCTTTGACCCTAAGTTTGTTAAAACAAACATTTTCATGCACAAATAGAATGTTTCTCTACAGTCAAATGTTATACACATGTATGAAAATACAATACACACTGGCATTTGCACATACAAGCAAAACATTCACAACTGCACACATTCATCACTAAAAACCAGGCCTCTGAATGCAGTGTACTGCAATGAGCGAGAATGTAATGAGTGTATAAATATACATTTACACAGTGTAAATAATCTATCCCCCAAATTAAACCTTTGTTTACATGGTTTGACACTAAAACCATTAAACCTTGTCCAAACCACCATTTTTCATCACAATTCTCCACTAACAGCAACAGAAGGAATGAGGTAAAAGTGAGCTAGATCAATAACCAGCAGATGCTGAAACTTTCCATTGCTACAATTGCAAAAGTAGGAAACAAAGAAACACATCAAGTTCATAGGTGTTTTATCTAAAATCCTTTATAATTAATATGCTAAGTTTGGGAAACAATTTATCTTAAATGCATGGGTAGGTTCACACTAAAGACTTCATCCAATCTGTGCCAAGAATTCCAAAAACACTGGATTACTTTAGAAGTGAGAAGTTAGGAGCTTACTGATCACTGCCAGTCAGAGGAACCAGACTGCCAGAAATCTAGAAGTTAAAACTTGGTTACTCCTGACAACTGTCCACACTGCATGAAGAATTTCTTAGGGGCATGCATCTGACTGTGACAGCTCCTCTTGCAATCTCTACCCATGTTGCTCTCTTGAAGCCATCCGCATCAGTTCATAACAACAGTGGCACTTTTATAACACCTCAGTGTCTCTGAGGTCATTATGGTAATGCTAGAAGCATTATCAGAACTAGTTATAACCAAACATATTAAAACTCAGTATGGATTGCGTCTCAGCTCGGTATGGTTATACGTCATTCTGTAAGTATGCTAGAACCCTGCTGAGTAGTCTTTAGCTATCTTCATAGACTACAGTACTAGGAGAGAGTGTTTTGTTCTGTTTCCTTTTTCAGAAACCTCTAACTCAGGCAGATGTGTTGGTGCTCTCATATGCACGTATTCACAATGGATAGGTTTCTCAGCTCATATTACTCTCTGCTCCTCAAAACTTATACCATAACCCAATTTAGTCTTTCTGCACAGAAAGATCCAGATGTTAAAAGCACACACACAAAAGATCAGAACCAGTTTGTTTTAAAATACTGCTGAAGAGTATAATTTTCACATATTTAATTTAGATGAATGCTAATCAATTGCATGTCAGAAACTTCCCATTTTGCAACACTAGCCACCAGAGAATAAAATACGGTCCCCAGCTCAGCCCTTAAATCAAGCTTTAGGATGACTATCAAAAGGATTCTGATGAAAGTACATGCTTGACAAGCATTTTAAGACTGGCAGACGTATGCCTCAGCTGTAGTAACTTGACCAGTTTAACTTCACCTAACTGAATCTAAATTCAGCTTCTGGTCTCATGAATTAACATCAATGAGATATACATTAGTTTCTCATCGTATTAGTCCATTATGCGGATGATGTAACTGCACTTCACAGACATTAAGATAGTTTAAACCATTTGGATAAAAGATCATTGCATCACTACACCTGTATAGAAAAACATGCTCCCGAACATAGAGCAAGCTCAGCTCAGTGCTTTTCCAATTACATTTACTGATACCAGAACAGGCGCCAAGTATAAAATATTTTTATTACATCTGTAAGAATGACAATAGTCTTTAACTAGAAAAACTTGTATCAGTAATACCTAAGAGTTATATGATGGTAGTGTTAAAAACTACGGATTTGCCACTGCTCTCAAAGTGGACAGGACTGCTCTATCCTGAGTGCCAACATTCCTTTTATATATATATATATATATATTTGTGGCTTCTATAATGATTAATTTTTCCACATGTAAGAAAAAAATATTAATAAAGAGTGATTTTCTAATTGCAAAGATATTTATCAAGAAAATCAAGGCGTATTTTATACAGAAAAGGAGCAAGTTAAGTATTTCCTAGTAGCAAAAATCTAATCCTACTTTTTTTGGACTCGTTATAAATTTTTAGCATAATAAAAAGGTAATGAGCTACACGTAGTATTTAAACTCTATTAGTAAAAAAAATGTTAATCTTAATTAAGATTAAAATGTTAATCTTAACTAAGAGATAGTTGAACTACCCCTTACAATTCTTTGTTTGTTATTATCTGTATATTTATTGCTCACTTAGTTAATACTTTTAGCATCTTTTGAGAAAATGAGATTAATGAGATTGTGCCTTTTGTTCAAGACACACAGCTTTTGACCTCATTGCGAAATGTCAACCTCATTTGTCAGAAAGACAGAAATCTCAAACATATTAAATTTCTACAGATTTCCCCCCAAATTGGCAGCTAGATAAATGAAAAAGACCTGGTGTCTCCAGCGTGTGCTCAACAGTTATCTGTTCTGCTTTGCTTGCTGAAAGGCAAATCAACACATGCGTAGATCCAAACCAGCCATAGGGTATAATTAAGGAAAGTGAAAGGAGATGAGTGACAGTGGGAAAGTTTATAGGACATGTGGTAGAAATTAAACAGGTTGGCTAGGTGTTGGAAGGAAAAAGACAGAAAGGATGTTGGCACACGGTGGTATGCTGAGGGGATCTGCATGTGAACTGGGGCAATGGTGGTCAAAGAGCTGGGTTGTTATCTTAGGGACAAGTATACACAACAAAGAAGTCAACAGGAAGCCAGTAGTTCTGCCCTTTTATCCAGTAACAGCTTGATGGTTCCCCTATTCTTCTTCTAAAGGGGGAGTGGGGGGTGGGGGGGAACAAACCCCACACAACAAAAACCCAATAACTTTTTTTAAGCGACGCGTCCATATTTACCAAATAGCTCAAAGCTCCAGTACCAATCCTGGGCGGCAGTCTGCTCGTTCGGCTCACAGATACTTTTTTTTTTTTATGTCCCCCAACGTCGCTGATGGGCAAAGGGCCATTTTCGGGGTAGGAACTCAGATGACCCACTTCAGCTCCTCAGCTTGACACGTTTAGCACCCTTCCCGCCAGCCAAAGCCCGCAGGCCCAGCTCCCCGACGAAGGGGAGGGGAGGCTGGCGGGCTCCGAGTTAGAGACCCCTCGGCCCCCCCTCGGAGGCCGCCCAAGCCCTTCACGGCGCCCGGCCCGGCCATGCCCGCCGCCCCCGCCTGCTCCCGGCCGGGGGAGGAAGGTCCCTGAAGGCCAGGAGACAGACTGGGGGGCCGGGCCGCCCTCGGTAGGTCGGGCAGCGGCGGGAGGGCCCCGGGGAGCCCGGCGGCAGCTTCACCTACCTCTCGGCAGCGGCGGCGCTGAAGACGCGGCTCCTCCCGCTGGACCGGCGGCGAGGGGGGCCTCCGTGTAACATAAAGCCGGGGGCGGCGGATGGAGGGAGGCGCCGGGGGGCTGAAGAGAGGGGCAATGGCTGAGGCAAAGCCGGGAGGAGGAGGAGGAGGAGGCGGCGGCAGAGGAGGAGGAGGAGGAGGAGGAAGGGGGGATCCTGGGCTCCCTCCTCCCCGCGGTCCGTGCTCAGGGGGAGGTGGGGAGCCGCCCCCCGCCGCGCCGCGCCGCCCGGGCACCGGCGCTCCCGGCCCTGCCTGGCCTGGTCCCCGGGGTCCCTGCCGCTCCCGCCCGCCCGCCTCCCCTGCACCGTCTCACACTTGTTTACCTTCTGCGCTGCCTAGCACGGCCGCAGGCGCCATCTTCCCCCGCGACAGGCACCCCGCGCCGGCCGTCACTTCCGCCGCCACCTGCGGGCCCGGCGGAGGCGGAGGCGGGCCGGGGCGGGAGGACCGGGGCGGGGGGGGCAAACCGCCACCGCCGCGCTCCCGCCTCGGCCTCGGCCCCGGCCCCGGCCCCGGCCCGGTAACCCGCCGCCCGGTTGGCGTGCCCCGTCCCACCGGCGTTTTCCCGGCCCTGCCGCCGCCGGCTCGCACCGGCAGCCGTGGGGAGAGACCGGGCACGTCCCCCTGGGAGAGGAGTCCCTTACCGGGGGCTAGCGCGGGCCGCGCAGGGCTGGGGTCTCGGGAAAGCGGCACCGACAAGCATCGTCTGCGTCCGGCTCTTAAGGACACTCGTCCGCAGGCGTCTGCTTTCGGTGGCTCAAGCTCGCGTTGTTCTCTTCCACCCCTCTGCCTCCAGGCCGGGTCCCGCCGCAAATCCGCGGCCCCTTTTTTCCTCAAGGCTTTGGTCTTTTTTCTGGGTTTTTCTCGGGGAGCAGCCCCACGGGAGTGGACTGCTGCAACCCACCCCGGGGCAAAGAGCAATCCCCGTTCGGAGCTTGCTGAACTCCTGCACCCCTGACAGCTGGCTGGCCGCAGGTGCCACGGGCTGATCCCGGCTCCCTTCTCGCCACAGACAGCCTTGCCAGCCGGCGTGAGAACCGGGTCACCGGAGCCCAACGACGGGTCAGGGCCGCCGGGCCACAGGCGCTCAGCGTAGCCACCCTCAAGCAACAAACTGCAAGCAGCTCGCGGGGAACTGCAGCCCAGCGTGGGATGAACAGGGCTTTGCCTTAGCACAAACATCACCTCCTTGCTTTCTCCCTCTTGCCTTTGCCTGGCAAACTCCGACTTTATTGTAAGAGGTGGACCTTTGGTTTGCCACTGCCACCCCCAAACCATTCGCTACCTGCTAAGTACCTCCCTGTCACCTTCTATCGCACTCCCCGCTTTAAATAGCAGGCCACAGGCTGCCATCCTCTCCCTGTTTATGGCTGTTCCGAGCCCCTTCATTGCCTATTTTCAGTCTCTCGTTACCACCCCCACCCCATTCTTGATTTATAAAACAAGAGCGTACCTCCTCTATAGCTGCCACCCCTGAGCTGAATGTCTTTCCCACCTTTCACAGCTTCACACAATGAACCTGCTATTCCATGCGCTGCTTCACAAAAGACTTCCCACCGCTATTCCCACTCTGTTCAACTGCCCTCCTACTGCTCCCTCATGGCCTACTTATTCCACACTACAATCAACCTGCTCCCATTCACTCCTCCATCCCAACGGCCTGACCTCTCTCCACTCATCAAACTTCATACTATTCCACCTCATCCGCTTACTCGTGCGGTAAGTTTGCCCCATCTCCCCAGTCACTGTTTTAAAACCCGTTACTTGTGCACTTACGGCAAAACAACCGACTTTACGTACTGACTCTGCCAAGACAGCTACCGTTCCTGCCACCTAAGTCTCAAAGGAAAGACATTCTCTCCCTTATTCATAGGGCATGTCTTCCCCTGCACCAAGCACATACCCGCTCACATCTCACGCTTCAGCAAAGAAAAACTGGAGTAGAAAGTAAGTTTCTCACACACAGAAATGATACAACCAAAACTTCATGCATCCTTCTGCCCTCTTCAGACTTCCGACCTTCCTAGGTCAGCGAGGGTGGAAAAAGCTAAACAGGGCTGTTTTTGTTTACCTGACTGTCATTTTGCTGTTTGCAGTTTGTGGCAAGCTGAGGCATAAGATGATCTTCAGGTCTCTCCTACACACTGCCACAGAAGGGGACCTCAATCCTAGCCAAAAAAAAAAAAAAAAAAAAAAGCCCAACAGCTTTGACACACTTATTCTCAAGATTTAAAAGCAAAACACCCCCCCGCCATTCCCTTTTCATTCACATTGGACAATTTGCCCCCACCGAAAAATCAAAATATGTTAATAATGCCTCAATTCTAATCTCCTAAACAAAAAGGTGAGACTGTTAAATCTGGGCCCTCGATAATGACCAGCAGTATCAACATTACCACAGTTAATATTAATTTACATAGAGATTTGCACTGACCCCTCTAATTTAGGCATCTGTACAAAGTTGGTTACTAACTAGCTCCCACTGGCTCAAATGAGACTATTGCAATGAATAAAATTCTGGACATACATTTTTGAGTTATATTGATACACTATTTACCATTTAATTTGAACAATTTTAAACTTTATTTAACTTATATGTATAATATACTTGGCAACTCCTAGAAATGTTTTTACCTACTTAGACATTTGCAGTCGTTAGACTTCTCTGGTTTTTCTTCATACTACAAATATTTCCAAATACAGTCAATCAAAGTAACAAGAGTATCTCATAATATGTAAAATATATAATCTCATTGTTAAAACAGGAGCAACAGTTTGTGTATTTTTTTTTAAGATTCCTGACAGGGTTCTTGGCAAGGATTAAATCCTTTCTAAAGGCTGCTGCAAATGTGACAAAAACTGTTTCCGTAATTTTACACTGCACTGCATTATTGCATAATTTAAACAGCTAAGTAACTACAGAGTCTAGTATTTTCAGTTCATTTTCATAAAAGAGTGATTATACATGCCTGGACGTCGAGGCAACTACAAGCAAGTATTGCATCATGTTCCCACTATACTTTGTGTATCTTGGTCATATGCATCTATTGTTTTTTCCCAGAAGTGAGATATTTTATACAAAACTGAAAACATCATGTTGCCTGATGAAAGATTAGGGATGAAAATTTATCTTCTGGCCCAATGTGCAAAATTATTGGGTTGCAAGACAAAACACATTTTGTCATTGGTAATACCATTATACATACTGTAAGGTTTCTCACCACATGTTCATATTCATTTCTTCAAAACAAGAATGCTGGCAATGTATTTCCTCTAGGTATCTCCAGCAGAACGCACTCCTAACTCTTGTTATCAGGAAAGAATGGAAATAGTAGTATTTGCGAAAGTGGGAGGTTACAAGCATTGTTAAACCAGGCATACCAGTTTCACACAGATTTCTATCATCGCATTTCAATCACATGGTTGTCTGCTCCAAACCTGTTTTTTTGACCCAAGCAGTTAGCCAGGCAAAATCTGAGAACCATCACATTTTCCAGCCGGCAAAGCCACTGTTTATGAACGTACATGTATTCTACATAACTTGTTACTTACACTGAAACCTGTTTCTCTGATCATAGAAGTCCTATGAGTAGCAACCTCAACTTTAAGAGGTTTCTATGAAAGAGAAGTCAGTTCAATTTCCCACGGGGAGGGTTGTGAATTTGGCCTTTAGTCTCTGTTGAACCTCTAAGCTGGCTCTCATCACTGGATCAGGGATTTTACTCGATTTTTAAAGCGTTGATGTTGTACCCAACTCTGAAAACAGCACACATTTGGCGGGGTTTTTAGCTGTTTGGTACAAAAGATTCAAGCTGTTCAGATCTTGGGGCAGGGTCTTATGTCCGTACAGTCTCCCTAACACCAAGCACTCAGCCTACAAAAGACAGTAACAAGAGAAATGTTGAAATTCAAAATCTTATCAGGCTGATGGCCAGCAGAGATTACTAACATATGTACAGTGAGATTTTACTGTTCAAGCAGATAAGCTGATCAGACATCAAATTAAATATGTTAATTTCCCGTATATACAAGCATATCTTGTTCCAGTTTTACCCCCATCTTCCTTTCCGCATCACACCCACTCGCTGCCCCAAACAAACCTACACCGCCATGCTGTGAGACAAATATTGATGCGTAAACCCCAGACACCGGATGAATCTCCTTTTTCGGTGTATCTTTCAACCAAACTACGTCCCCACCCCGATCACCCTACCGAAGCAGTGGCAGTACTTGACGCCCATACTACACGCAGCACCAAGTAACCGCGGCCTGTCAAAAGCCCATTTCTCACAGAAATACTTCGAGGCGCCAATTCCCCTGACCTTCGTCCTCACAGCGGTAACCCAAAGCCGCAAATAAAACCACACACTCGTGCTCCCCGGGGGTCCCTTTTAACGCCCCCCCCCCCCCCGCCTCAGGGCCGCCCCTCACCGCCCTCAGCCCACGACCGTTACCCGGCGGCAGGCGCGAGGCGCGCTCCCGCCGCCGCCGCCGCCGCCGCCCGGCGCATGCGCACGGCCCTCCCTCCCCTGGCTGGCGGCGCCGACGCTACGCGGAGCGGCAGGCCCGGTTGCATCATCCGGCCGTGAGGGCGACGGCCGGGGGTCCTTCTCGGGGCTGCCCCGCGGCGCGCCTGAGCCGCTCCCGCTCCGCGGCGGGGCTGACGGCGGTCCCGCAACCGTTCGCCGCGGCGGGTCCCCGCAGACGGGCGTCCGCACCGCGGTCGGTGGGTGCTGGGTACCGCGGTGGCGGCGGTGGACGGGTTGAGCCGGGGGTCAGGCGGGCGCCCGGGCGTCCTCGCTTCCTCTTCGGGCCAAGATGGCGGGGGATGAGGCGGGAGTGACTCTGGGGCAGCCGCACCTCAGCCGGCAGGACCTCGCTACCTTGGTGAGACTCGCCCGAGGGGGCGACCAGGGGGACGGGGGCGAGTGGCCGCGGGCGGGGGCGCCGAGGAAGGGCGGTTGAGGGCAGCGGGGCGGCCGGGCGGGCCGTTGTGGGCGTGGGGGGAGAGGCGGCCGGAGGCTGAGGGGGATCCGGGCCTCCCTCCGGGCCCCGCCGCGGCGCTTGGGGCCGGTGAGGTGTGAGGGGGGGGCGAATTGCAGCACGTCGGGGCTGAGGGAAGGAGGGAGGGAGGCGCGGGGCCTGAGCGGCGGCGCCGGGAGCTGGTCAGGCCGGTCGCAGCGGGTTTGGGTTGCCTGGATGAGGCGCTTGGCTTTGCCGGTGGGGCGAGTCCCAGGCTCGGCGGGCTGGCGAGGGAAGCCGTTGTGTGACGGTGGCGGAGACGTGCAGTTTCCTCCTTGTAAGGGCTGGCCTGCTTAGTGAAGTTAAAGGCTCTTCTTTCTCCGAAGCAGAACCGTAAACTGGCATTCCCTTTCCCCAGCAGGCTAGACGAAGTGGTTGCCAGCCCTGTCTTGGTTGCTCTACTAAGAAAGTTTTCTTAACTCCCAAGAAAACCAGTTGCAGTGGTCTCTTGCTGTGGCAGTCTCGACGATTAAATGTCTCGCCTGGGCTGTCCCACTTACCACACATATATGCAGACAAAACCAGACTCATGCATGCGGACAAAACCAGTCAAAAATCCTATTGCTGCCTCCCTGGTGTTCAGCAAACTAGCAGAGCTTATTTGTCTTTACAGCAATAAGATCTGATACTCTTGGGGTTTGAGCATGAGAATTCTTTTTGTGTTATAGCTAAGCATGTTGATACTCATCAGTGAAGCACGTTAGTAATTTCAAAAAGTTTCTTTACTTCCTTTTGTTGTTGACCATGGCATTTGTCAGTCAGAAAGAGCAGAGATAGACCTAGTTGGGAGGTCAGTGAGAATTATTACCTTTAAGGCCAATTTTGTACCATTTCAGTTGGCCCTCGAATGCTTACAATTGACTGGAGCTTTTAGCTAACTTAGCCTTATACCAGTCTTGAGGACGAAATTGCATGCATGCATAATTGTGTGCACCAGGAACAATTCTCTTGATGACAGGATTTGCATCACGCTTATGTGCTAGTCACCCTACTAGATGGTGCCATCTGCAGGTCATGTTCCCATCGTTGACTTCGGTGCGCATAGTCATTTTAAGTTAGATATACAAGAACTATAAATGAAATTGCCTGTGTTAGGTGGACAAAACTTGTTGTATATTGAACACGAATGTTTTATTTATGTAATACTTGGGAATAGAATGAGTGAGCTTACGTTTTTGCATAGATGTGTTTTAAGTTTATTTGCTTGTTATGCACAGAACCTGCATGTAACAGTTTAAACCAGATATGGTTTAATGTAACCAGATATGGTTTAGTGTGTGTGCGTTATTTGCATCTTGGCAAAATCTTTATATCCTGTCCTGCACTGAGGACTCTTGGCATTGTGAATCTTTGCTTGAACTGAGCAGCTCATCCATATGAATTCAGTGCAAGATGGAAATGAACTGTAAACAGTTTCAAAAATAGTACAGCGGAACATTACAGTAGATTCCAATATTTGGACAAACAGCTTTAAAAAAACCAAAACATCTCTTTCATAGTTGGCTTTTGAACTATATGAAATATATGTGTAAGTGTTTTGATTTGCTGGGTGCTACCAGTATGTTCATGCAACAGGCTATTTAAGACAGCACAATTTTTGTCTGGTACCTAAAGTAGCAATAACAATATTTGAGGAAAAAGTGGCCATTTAAAAAAAAAAAATTAAATCCATGGCACTAATGAAATCTCTGGACCTCCTGACTCCAAAGTGTTAGTTGTAATTATATATTGACTCTAATGGAACCTTATGCAGATTAAACAACAGTTTACTGACAAACTGTTTTTTCAAACATAGGTGCAGTTCACCATGTAGCCCCTGGAAAATTAATTTAAATTTCCTTGTTATGTGTAATTTAAAGTTTGGGGGTAGGTAAGGGGAATTTTGTGTGTTAGAGCTTCTTTTGAGTTTGTTTTGTTTTGTTTACTTCCATCCTTTAACGCCTTGCAGCCTATACCATTTTACAACCAGTGTTTTGATTTGCAACCTATGCTGATTTACAGTCAGGATTTTGTTCACTTTTTGTCCTATTTCAGATACTTAAAAGACTGGAATGCATATCTAGAATTGTTTTAATGAGCTTGGTTGGATTTTTCTGAACAGAACTACTGGATAATTTTTAAGAAGATACCCATAGTACTCTCTAAACATTTAGATAAAAGATGAATAAATTCTAAAATCTCCCTCATACAGGATGTTACCAAGTTGACGCCTCTTTCACCAGAAGTCATCAGCAGACAAGCAACGATTAATATAGGTAAAAACAAACGTCTGAAAAAGAGGGGTGCATTAATGTGACTCTGGTGCTCAAGTAGCATATGGTACCTATGTGAGATCATTTTTAAGAAATTCTTACTGAAACTGTAATATAGATACAGTGTTTTCATAATAAATTTTATCAAGGTGCAGGAAGAGACTTGTCAAACCCTTTTAACTTGAAAAGCACCAATTTTACTTCACTGTAAACACTGTTGAATGAAGTGGGGTATAGTTGCTAAAGCAAAGTTTATTTTACCTTAAAATTAAGCATTGAAATGAGTTTCATGAAAATGCAAAGATCTGTCCACTGGGAGCTCAATTTAGGATCTTGTTTGCTTAAACAAAAATTATTACGAAACACATACGTGCTTCTGATGGGAGCTCTGGACTTACTGGCTATGGAGAGTTTGGGGTAATTATGTGTTGATCATAATGGAACATTGCACAAAATTAAACAATGGTTTATTGACAAAACATTTGCTTTTAATACATAGGTACCATTGGTCATGTAGCCCATGGAAAGTCGACAGTAGTCAAAGCTATATCTGGAGTTCATACTGTCAGATTTAAAAATGAACTGGAAAGAAATATTACAATCAAGCTGGGTTATGCTAATGCAAAGGTGAGTCCTTACTATAAATCTAGCAAATATGTTGCTAATATATTTCAGAATGGATGTACACTTATAGGTAACTAACCCTTGATGAATTAAACTTTTTTTCTCAATTTTTAAAAATTACATACAGATTTACAAGCTGGATGACCCAAGCTGTTCCCGGCCAGAGTGTTACCGATCCTGTGGAAGTAGCACGCCAGATGAGTTCCCTACGGATATTCCTGGCACCAAAGGGAACTTTAAACTAGTCAGGTAACTGCTGTAAAATGAATGGTATAAATTGTGTTTCCTTCCTTTTACATAACTGAAAATAGTCAGGATTGAGCTGTAAGCTGAATGAATTGTTATGGCAGACCACATGTTCCTAGATGCTGGGCACCCCTGATCTAAGGTATCATCCAGACTGCCTTGTTTTTATTAGTCGTGATGCACAGTCCATGGTAGAGCACAGCTGTGTCTTCTGTCCTTGGGTATTTGCAGGACTCTGAAGTGAAATTTTTCTGGTATTAGTACAAGTACATTTTAAAGCCACTAAAATGAGAACTAATGTGGACCTCTCAAATGCATCTTTAAAATTCCTCTCTGGAGGGTGCCCTTTGTTAAACTTTTTCTTCCTAGAAAAACTCGTTCTTCCTAGAGGCAGAAAACTTTTCAAAGTTCCTAAAATGAATCTATGAAAGCCTGATGCTTAATGTGACATCAGGCCTCTAGCTGGAGGCCAGGTGTTCTTTATTAACTTGTTGTGGTTTAACCCCAGCTGGCAATTAAGCACCACACAGCTGGTTGATCACTCTCCCCCCTTGCCCCGCAGTGGGATGGGGGAGACAATTGCGGAAGGGAGGAGTAAAACTCCTGGGTTGAGATAAAGCAGTTTAATAAAACAGAAAAGGAAGGGAAAATAATAATAATAAAATATACAAGTGATACACAATACAATTGCTCACCACCCACTGACCGATGCCCAGCCAGTCCCTGAGCCACGGTGCCCCCTGGCCAACTCCCCCCACTTTATATACTGGGCATGACATCATACAGTATGGACTACCCCTTTGGCTTATTTAGGTCAGCTGTCCTTGCTGTGTCCCCTCCGAGCTTCTTGTGCACTCCCAGCCTCTGCTGGCAGGGTAGGATGAGAAGCTGAAAAGTCCTTGCCTTAGTATAAACACTGCTTAGCAACAGCTAAAACATCAGTGTGTTATAACATTCTCATCCTAAATCCAAAACACAGCACTATACCAGCTGCTAAGAAGAAAATTGACTTTATTCCAGCCGAAACCAGGACTTCATTTCTAATAAAGTATAGCATGGTCACTATGCAAGCATAGTAACCACAACAGTTGTTACATGGGTCTTTACAACGATCGCTCAAATGAGAGTAGTCACGAAGGCTGTTGTACGACAAGATTCCTAGTTCATGGTTATGTATAAAACACATGTAGTGCTGTAATCACGTATTTCCTTCCTTTCCTCAGACTCTCAGTAGAGCACTTGTTCTAACAAAAACTTCTGTTGAAGTGTGACAGTCGTGCAGCCATTGTTAAATTATTGGTTAAAAACTTTGGATTCTTTGTCTTACTGTTTATTTGCTTATAGTAGATTTTTAACATTGTTAGCGAAGCAGCAAATTAGTCCCTTGCTTTTTGGTGGCATGCTACCAGAAAACAAGGATTCTTCACTGAATAGGTTCAGGCAAGAATGTTGTGAATTGACTATTATGGTCTGCACAATAAAATCATAAGGTTGGAACTATGAGCTGTAACACTGTAGAGAAATTTTTGAAGTGCGATTATAACCGTGTGATTAAAGATGCATAATTTTCTAAAATTGGAGAATGGGAGACGTCTTTTAAAAGAGATAAGAGAAATCCTGTGTGGTGTCTGTGTTGTTTGGTTTTGTGGGTGGTTTTTTTTTTTTTATTCTGGTGCATTTAAATCTGGTCTAATTTACAAGTAAATTTGGGAAATATTAAAGCAGTACCTAATACGGATATACAGTATCAAATCTTAAAACTCGGAACAACTATTCAGTAACCATTCAGTAGTCTTTGTGTTCTTTTAGAACTTTTTTGAAAATACTTTTAAGGTATTACTTCTCAGCATCTGTCTTGAAATGTTTTGTTTATCTATTTGTTTTAAGGATGCTTTTAACTTTTTTGTCTGCCTAGCCACTCACATAAATCAGTCAGAGAAATTGTTGATAATTTAGCTTTTGGACTTCTTTTTAACCTTCTTCTACAACAGGCATGTCTCTTTTGTGGATTGTCCTGGCCATGATATTTTGATGGCTACTATGTTGAACGGTGCAGCAGTAATGGATGCAGCTTTACTGTTGATAGGTAATGATTGCTACACAAAAGCAGAGCTCTATTTTTTAATATAATGAAGCAACTTTGTATGGGTTTTAAAATCTAGTGGGGCGGGGTGAGCAATTAAAACAAGTGAATGCTTTTGAGATGTGTTTAAGAAAATAAAGTGATGGTACAAAGAAAATGTACCCTAACAAGCTGGGGGTTTTTAAACATCACTGTACATATTCATTAGTCTGATAGCTGGCCCAATTGATAGAAGATTAGTTAGGGAAGAGGAAACCTTGTAGTGGTATAGTACTGTAAAATTTATACTGTTTTATGGAAATAGATTAGCTACAAGTCCATTTTGAGTTTCTCTGAAGCTTCAGTTTGCTTTAAGTAAGTATGTAGCCTTTGCCATACAGGAGAGTCCACAAACATCAGTACAAACAGTAAACCCAGATGAATACAGGCAAAATCAAGTACAGGTGATTTATCTTGATTCAGACAATTTTTGTTCCGATTTGCAACCAACAGGAAGAGAGTAAAACTGATTTTTATATGTCTATAGAACAATTCAATGTTGTGCAGTGATAAATAGTAATTATCTTACCTAGAATAGGGCATGTCAACAAACAGGAAAAACAGCTTCAGATATTGTAGTTCAAATAGTCTGAGAGAGATGATGAGCTGTCGTTCCTTCTGCCTGTTTAGATCTAGAAAGTGTGATAGACCAAACCTCAAGTGAGATTAACCACCATAATGGCACATCAGGCCAAAGTTGGCTTCTTGGATGGCTGAAATCCAAACCGTGCTGATAACTGCCCTATTCATGTACTTGATATATATATATATAGTGCGTTACAGAGTTTGGGGATCTTGGCATTTTTATGTCTCTAGTGATAAGAAAATGCCATAGAATTTTAAGATACTTCTGGAAAGGTGAAATGTCCATTACGCTACAGTCAGTATTGAGATGTCTGGAGACCTAAAGGATGGAATAAGTCAAGTAGACACAAGTTAGCTGTCAGTATCTTTGAAAATTTTGGATGTGTGTTTCGCCTGGGAGCAAGTAGAATAGGGGAACCACTCTGGCAACCTCTCATCTGTCATATATTGTGTGGATGCTACTGTTCTGGGGAAGAGTAGGTGCTTATTAACTTGGATGCTTCACAGGTAGCTTACTGAGAGGTGACTGTCTTTTTCTTTTTTAATTAAAGATACAATGGAAAGTAGATGTCCTAACTGTAGGAGTTTTGTCTGGTTTTATAGTTTCTGTATTGCAGTCACTTTTCTTCTTTCAGCCGGTAATGAGTCATGCCCTCAACCCCAGACCTCAGAACATCTAGCTGCTATAGAAATCATGAAACTGAAACACATTTTGATTCTACAGAATAAGATTGATTTGGTGAAGGAGAGCCAGGCTAAAGAACAGTATGAACAGATTCTTGCATTTGTACAAGGTAAGTTTTCAACAGCAGAAATCCAGTTAGTCGTGGAAATACTTCAGTGTTGCAACATGGACATTATGGTTTTCTATTTTTTTATAGAAAAGCTTCTCTTACCTAGACGATGCTGGTGTACATAGTCTGTTAATCTAAAAAAACAGACCATTGGCGTTTTGCTTCTTACCCATTTCAGACTGCTTATGTGCAATAGTGTTAAGGCTGTTGGTTGGAGCTCTTGATGTAAAACTAATAGCAATAGCTCTTCTCTAGTAGCTTTCACTGAATTTGTAGTTTCTTCTTGGTATTGTTTCTTCTCAGATTGTTTCTTTGGTAGAGATTTTACTTAGTACAGGAGAGAATGAAGCAGTGCTTGTTAGGGGCACCTTGTAGGTATAAAAGTGTTCGTTTCTCTTACCGAATCACAAAAGATTGGTCTTTTATCTCCCTCTGTAAGTCCATTTCAGGCAGTGTTATCCTACTCTGTCCATGAAGTTCTGTTCAACTTCAATCTAGTGCTTTGAGTTTCATCTTTCCCAGGAGGTTCCACTGTCTTCCCTGCTTATCTGTTTCAGCTGGGGTATGTGAAAAGCTGCAGAGCTAGATTGTCACCATCAAAAGTAGCCAATGGGTCTTTTTTTTTTTTTAATTAGTTCAGAACTGTTGTCTTGCATATGCTGTTCCTAACAGCCATTTCAGAGTGGCTTGATGTGTAAAT
Organism: Haliaeetus albicilla; assembly: GCF_947461875.1. Classification (NCBI taxonomy): domain Eukaryota; kingdom Metazoa; phylum Chordata; class Aves; order Accipitriformes; family Accipitridae; genus Haliaeetus; species Haliaeetus albicilla. The sequence goes on from NC_091488.1 coordinate 3,033,434, forward strand.
TTGGAGTTTGAGAACCAGAGTTATCACAAGAAACATGGATATAATTAAAAATAATAATATTTAATAAGCCTTGATAACTAAATGCATCCTTCCATAAAATTAGGATTTTTGTTGAAGCAAAGGGTAAATACTCTGATAGTTACTGCTTTGGGAAATACACATAAAATGTGCCTTGAAATTCATTAGTATTGTTAACAGTGACAGAACACTTGGTCATATTGCTGTAAATACTATATTAAAGCTTGATGTTGAACTTGATTTTGTTTTAGGTACGGTTGCAGAAGGAGCTCCAATAATTCCAATCTCGGCACAGCTGAAATACAACATTGAGGTAGTTTGCGAGTATATAGTGAAGAAAATCCCAGTCCCTTTGCGAGACTTCACATCTGAACCAAGGCTTATTGGTATGTAAATGCTTAGGTCTGGGCTTTTGTGGCTAACCATTTACTACGGGTATCTACAGTTAGAATAGCATGTTGCTGAATGCTTTAAAAAGAGGTAGGTTTAAAAGGAGTGTGCTCTTATTTTAAAACTTGCATATTTTCTGAGAGCTGTATTGTTTGTTCATAGTTAATTGCTATAGTTAAATCTATTTGAGGTACTTGCTGTTTTTTCTGTATATTCTATGCGTATGACAGCACTAAAATGCAATAAAGACAAGAAATTTATTTCCTTTAGTTGCTGTGAATTTAAATTTGATTTAACAAAGTACTGACAAACTGTTGAATTTGAAAATTAAATTATTTCCATGAAACTGTTATAGGTAGCCTGGTTAGATTTTCTGTGTTAGTCTCCTGGATATAATTGTCAAAGTCTCAGTTCTTGTCCAGCATATTACAAAATTCAGTTCCACTGTGATGAATCCATTTATTTGCCCTTTTTTCCACATAAAACATGGGAGACCTACAAAACATGTTCAGAATGCATAAAAATTGACCACATTAAAACAAAGTTCCAGTCTTCACAATTGACATTGTGAATATTGAAAGGGTTTTGTAATATAGTTGATCATTGCGTTCTTTTTCAAATACTGAACTTGATAACTTAATTTCTGCATTCAGAAACAGTTTTAAAAAACACTCAGGTATATGAGCAGCTTAAATGGTTTTGAGAACAAAATCAGCTATATAGTTATAAATTCAGAATAAAATATTCATCATGTTTTAGTGTTCTTCCTGAATTATGTTTTTATAATATTTATGAATATGTGTATATCTTCATAAGTATAGGGAAGGAGTCAAAGTTGCTGAAGAAAGACACTAATTCTTTAAAAACCTGATCTTAAATATAAACCTGATTATGGTCTATTCTTTTCAGTAATTAGATCTTTTGATGTCAACAAGCCTGGCTGTGAAGTTGATGACCTTAAGGGAGGTGTAGCTGGTGGCAGTATTCTAAAGGGTGTTTTAAAGGTAACCTTTCCCCTTTCTTGTCTGGAGGTTTGTAATGACAATATTGAGTAGAGTTTTTCCATGCTTAGCACAAAATGAATCTATATAATCAATTTCTTTTTAAACTAGAATACAGTCAGGTGGCACTTACCCTTTCTGTCTGTGTCTTGTTTTTACTTCCTGTTTTAAAATACTAGAACAAGAAACACTGATTTTTATTTTTCAAATATATTTTTGTTACTGTAGTCTTAACTTTTGCTAACTATGATACTGATTTCATTGCTTACAAAAACTGAGGGAGCTATTTTTTTCTGTCCTACCACTTTTACTTGCTGAATTATTGGGGGGAAGAGGGGAGCAAAAGAACTTTAAAAGTACATCGGAAATGGGTGTGGGTTCCCAAAGGTGCCACTTCCTCATTTAAGTATTCTGTATATTTTTATTTTTTATTTTGCTTGTGGGATACCGTCAATAGATGGAAACTTTAAAAGTTGCTCTACTAGACTGGAAAGCAAACTACATCTCTCAACATTTATACAACTTGTATTTTCTTTGTCTTGTGGTTTATTGATGCTGATCAGTTACACCGATCAAATTAGCTCAATTTTCCTCAGTGCTGTAACATTTCTAAATGAAATGTCATTTTTAAAAACTAAACTAAAATTTAAATGTTGGGACTATTGCTGATAAAGATCCTTTGCTAAAGCAGTTTTAAGAATTGTATTGAAAAGAAAATCAATTCTTATATTAGCTATAAGATACAGAGCTTTCAGTATTGTTCAGTTAGCAGTAAACAGTGCAACAGAAGTTCTAGAAGTTCTACAGTAGCCAAGAACTAAGGACTTTTATAAATAGTAGATCTTGGGATAAGTAGGTCTTATCTGTGACTAGGAGTTAGCTTTATGTTCCTGTGAAACAACCAGTTAATCACTTTTTCACTTCTGTAATTAGGTGGGCCAGGAAATTGAGGTCCGGCCTGGTATTGTGTCCAAGGACAGTGAAGGAAAACTCATGTGCAAGCCAATCTTTTCCAAAATTGTGTCACTCTTTGCCGAACACAATGATCTACAATATGCTGCTCCAGGAGGTCTTATAGGTAAGAATATTCTCTTATGAAAAGATTTCTTTATGCTTATTGAAAACACTTGTTATCATTCAGCAGTGCATTTCAGTGTAGTAAACAAAAAGGCTATGAGTGATTTCAAATAATTCATATATGTAGAGAGACAACATGGGTGTGAAAATTAGATATTTAATAGATAAATAATTTTCCTGAATGTCACTGGCCAATACAGATCAACTTGCATTGTTAATTGTACCAGCTTTAACAGTAGAATATTTCTTCACCTGTTTAGACATAGCTCATAGTCAAGTGCTGCCCAGGTAATAGGAAATCGCCAATACGTTCTCAGTTTGCTGTTTTTAAATCTCCTTCAAATATTTTAATATGTAAATGTGACAGCTACCTTTCAGTTACTCTTTGTGACTTTCCTTGTTGTGTTGTAGGTGTTGGAACTAAGATTGATCCAACTTTGTGTCGGGCTGACCGAATGGTAGGCCAAGTTCTTGGTGCAGTTGGAGCACTGCCAGAAATATTTACAGAGCTAGAAATTTCCTATTTCTTGCTGAGACGACTATTAGGTGTGCGCACTGAAGGAGACAAGAAAGCTGCGAAGGTCTGTACCCCTTTTTTTGTTTTCCTGATTTCTCTTCTTGTGCTAAGTTTTATTAGTATATACATTTTTTTGATCTTCCATAGTAATTTTGTCTCCCTGTTCATATATGCTTGTCACTAAACTTACCTGCTTATTTAATATTACAGAATAATGCTTTTCAGAGGAGTAGGAATTCGTATCACAGTAGTTTAAAGTAGCATAAAGTATTTGTGTCCTGAAGCTAGATATTCTTCCAAACACATTGGTAGTTGTTTTCCTTTGTTGTCAGCCTATTCCTTTGTACAATAATTAGTTTTATACACATACTGATCTACTTCCTACTTCCATATGTTTTGTAGATTATCTCTCTGAAGAACTTTTTAAAGCTAAGTATTTTTGAAAGACTGTAGTTGAAAAGAAACTGAACTTGATGCATGGCACAGTCGTGTGTTCCATAGTCCATTTTACACAAATCAAACTAGAAGATCATAGTTTTCCCCATTAGCATTAAAATCTATAAACTGCTTCATGCAACAGTATGTTAAGTGCTTCAGTGCTCTCTTTATCCTGTGAAATGAACTATTTTTTGAAAAATCTTTTTAATGTATGTAGGCATAAGGGAAATGAGAATATCCAGATTATCTTAGAGTGGTATAACATTCCAGTTTGTAGCAATATCTGAGACTGTTTACACTTTTAATACAGTATGTGCAATCATCAGTATGTTTTATAGAAAATGTAGAGAAATCCCAAGAAAGTATATCATACCAAGAACCTACAGTACTACATGCACAACATATTTATGTGTTTGTCCTTTCACATACAAACTTTATCCACTGACACTACTGTGCATGGTTTGTGTGTGGGGATATTTATAGTTTTTGCATTTCTCAGCTATATCTTTTTTTGTGGCATGTGGTAACAGAAGATATTGATATTGTCTGTGTTTTGGTTTGGTTTTTTTTTTTTTAAATACTAAAGCTTATGTTTCCGAGTTTTGTATGTCTGTCTTCAGGTGCAAAAATTATCGAAGAATGAAGTTTTGATGGTAAACATAGGATCCTTATCTACTGGAGGGAGAGTCAGTGCAGTAAAGGCTGATTTGGGGAAGATTGTGCTAACTAACCCAGTATGCACAGAAGTGGGAGAAAAAATTGCCCTGAGTCGAAGAGTTGAGAAACACTGGCGGTAAGTTGGTGCTAAATTGGTAGAGTACCTGGTTGTTATATTGTTAACAAAAAAATACATGGATCTGATTTTGTCCTAGAATAGGTAAGTGTATATCTGTTTTAAAAATTCTTCTGGATTCTCTAACACATTGACACCATTATTGTGGAATGCTTCATTTCATTACTAGCCTATTTTTTCAGAGAAGTGCTATAATTGGGTAGATACCTATTAGTTAACAGACCCAGAAACATCTGAGTTCACGTTTTGTTGCCAAAACTGCCATGCTGTAAATTGAGCTAACATCAGGCAATCTTGGCAGAGCAGTTTGGAAATTCTGGTAATGTTAAGTCAAAGCTTGTCTTTATACACACCTAAGTCAATGGTGTTCTACCTGTGGAGCTGTATATGATTCCTGCTGCAACCTTGAAGTAATAGCAGGGGAATGGAGGAGGGACATTCTAAGGTTCGAGTAGTTTATGTACTATGAATAGAGAGGAAAGAAAAAGGTATCAACTGGATTGACCCATTCAAATTACAAATATAAAATGTCTGACTGCACAGAAGTGTCTGGAGGCTGAAAATGATGAGCAGAATTGGTTGATGATTCATTTTAATCTTAGTGCCATACTTCTTTTTAGATGATTATGCATACTGTACATGTTACATGTTCCAAAAGACTACATGAGCATCATAAGAACTTAAGGGTATTTAGATGCGTTGACCCTGCACAGGTCTTGTAAAAATGGCTGTGTTCCCTTATACTACAAGAAGTCTCTACTGTATGAAAAAGAAATAAGCTTTAAATATCCATGGATGCATGTTTCTTTTTCAGATCAACAAGAAAGCATAGATGGGAATTTAGTGCCTGCTGTCTCAGAGCTAGCTGACAAATTATGGAAGAGATTACTCCCTGAAAAAAACCCACAACAAATAACAAGGAAAAAGATAACATGTCTTGAACAGTAGGAGGGGAAAAAAAAAAAAGGCAGGACCCAAATTAAGTCAGGGAAAGCAGAAGGAAGAGGAGAAACTATTTATATTGGAAATGATGCTTTTTTTTTTTTTTCCAGCTATAGACTGCTAGCCAATGTAAATTTTAATGTGAGTTTTGTTGCTTCTGTAGATTACTTCCCACTTGAAAAACATGACCGAATTTTGCTGGAAAGCCTGCTTGACTCTGGATTATGGGGTGGGCGAGTAGTGGCAGCCTGCTATAAAGATCCTGTTATTAAAAAGTTGCCTTCTATGCTGTATTAAAAGGATAGAGAGACAACATAAGGAAACAAAGTTGAGAAAAGGGAAAGGAGGTGAACTGGGAAGAGCAGCATAATAAAATCCAGTTGGAGTTAAGATAATGTACGGTTGGTACTGTGAAAAGGAACGTGTAGCCTGAGGCAGTGGGGTACTGAAAAGATGGAAGAAGGTGAGAACGCAAGAGATGAAAAGGAGGTATAGAAAGTAAATACATAGACGCATAGAGATTAAACAGCAAATGGCCAAGGAAACAGGATACACTAGTGATTCCAGGGAATGGTGAATTCAGAAGTGGACTAGTTGTAAGCTATGGATGTGGTCCTAAAAAGTGGGAAGTGCTGGGCTTATATGCTTCAGTTCCTTTTCTGGTGTCCAGAGACAGGCTCTACTGCTTAGCAAATTAAATTGAGATGCACATGTGGTTTCTGTGTATCTCATTGCCAGAAATTGGGAATGTTTTAAAGGCTGTATTAATGACATGGACTGCCTGCTGACTGTGGAAATGGACATAATCTTAATTTCTTTACAGAAGCTTATTTTTATGAGGCAACAGTGGCCTGTAAAAGAGGCCTTAATTTTACTGAATATAAATAGTAGAACTTACCTGAGAGTTGAGTTGTCTGGGAAGTGGATTCATTACCCAGTGTGCAACAAGCCAATAATCACACACTTGGGAGAGACATTATTTCATTTTTGCGCAAAGATGGGTGCTAGGTGGTAATTCCACAACGCTAGCACACCCTGCAGTTAAGCAAGCAAGCAATTTATACAGTTTTAGATTCAACTGCTTAGTTTCCAAAGTCCTTCCCCAAAATCTTTATTGGTAGTCGCTTATCTGCTACCATTTCTACTGGGCTAAGGTTTTCTCCGCTTTGAGTTAGAAGTGCAGTGTTCTTTTATTCTACAGTGCATGCTCAAGGAGCATGTGGGGGGTAAGTTGTTTAGGTATTTAATTGAGTCGGTGGTCACCATCTCCCCTGCCGCCTTTACTTTTCCCCTAGTTCATGTTTCTTTGGTAATCAGCCGGTGCCTTCTGGAGCAGGATGTTTCCTTTTGATCAGTCTTTAGTTCCTTTTTCAAGGGTATAGTTGGCAAAGCCTGCATCATTCATACAAAGTAAGGGGGCCTACAGAGTGAAACTATTGAGTAATGGTCCTCCTTAAAGGACAATGCATTGTGCTTAACCCTAAATTGAGCAGTATCACCACAGTTAGGCCATAACTCAAACATTACCTTTATAGGTTACATGTTCAGTGAGAGTAACAGCTGTCTTTATAATCTTACTATCATCTTGTCTGAATTTTCACATTTTCATTTCTATTTGAAAGTAATGCAGCACTTCAGGCATAGGTGAAAGAGATCAAGCTGTGAATAGATTTACAGTCCACCAGTACAACGTAAGTTACAACATTTTCAGATTTTTAGTTTACTGTTCAAAGGTACATCCTTAGCTGATTACAAACGTACAAATGCTCTTTGTCCCTCATCCTTTTTTATTCTGTGTTTCTGCTAACCAGTCTTAGATCTTGTAGGATGTTTTGGGTAGGAGACAAGTGGAGAAAATTCAAATTGTGAGAGCTGAAGGCGTAAGAATGACAAGAGGCTGTTGATTTATCCAGGATATTTCTGTCTACTATTAAAAGTAACATAAACTTTTTTTCTTTTTGCAGTTTAATTGGTTGGGGTCAAATCAGAAGAGGAGTGACAATCAAGCCAACTGTTGATGATGACTGAAGAACAAAAGAGTGTGCTTCATTTTTAAGGATGAAGTGCCTATTTCCATTTTGGAGGGGGTATATTTTCACAGTGGAATTGGAAGCTGTGCAAGCAGTATCTTTGAGTTGTATGGCTGTCCTTGTACATGTTATTGAATTTTACCCTCTTACTAAAATACTAGTCACTATCGCCATTAAAAGTGTAAAAGAATTGGTGTAGAAGTGGGTTTAATTATCCACATTTTAGTAGAAATTAATTGTACATGTCTCATGGCATGTCTAATTTATGTCATTTTGTGTTTCAGACATACCTGTTTAAATCAGTCAAGCCAGCCCCAGTGTAACACACAAACCATAAATCTGGTATTGAAATAAAATATTGCTTATTTTCATTAATCCATACAATTTTTCTGAGTAACAAAAGACTGCAGTGATTGTTCAACCAGTACAAGAATTAAAAGCAAAAAACCAAGCTCTTCTTGAAGACTAGTACCCTTTCTGACAACATCTTGTTTTGTTTAGATAGCTGTTGACAACAAAAACTTTCTTCCTTAGTTTGTATGGTTCCAACTTTAGGATTCTAGCTGTATTACACTTTGTAATTAGGATGGCAATGTTGACTGACTTAAATTTGTCACTTCCAGTATAACAACAAGTTTTGGTTAATCCCCCAAAGAAAAACTACAAGTAAACTGCATCTGAACTGGCAGTACTGTTTCTGACCTTATTTTAGAATGGATTTATGAAAAGAATGTGATTTAATTTGAAACATAGCTGTTTGTCATCATGGAACTCTGTGGGTGACCTGGGAGCTCTTTATACAGTAGGACTAAACTGTTTATTTCGAAGTTATATTGAGCAAATATTAGCTATGATCTTGAACTATAAAGTATCTGGAAAAGGCTATAGAAGGTAATGATGGGGGGGCTGTGGGATTTGGAATGAGATGAGGAAAAAGGTGTAAAACCATCTTTGCTTAGCTAGCCTGAATCACAGTCCTTAGGAGAAAACATAATGTAATAAACTTACTGTAGGGTGCTAATACTTTAATCCATTTAGGTTTTACTTCTTCATTTGTACTAATGTATATAGTTCTAGGTATTTTAGATACTAGACTAGCAAGTCATGTTACTTTCCATACTTTTTATACAAAGTACTGTGTTTATTTTCAAAGCCTGGTTTCTGTTGTATTTCATATCTTCAAGGGCATTCTAAAGGTAAATACCGTTTCACTCATCAAAATGGACCTTGGTGGAACAGCTTGAGTTTTGTTCCTGATTCTGCATTGTATTTTGTGTTCCCTTATTCCATCTACATTCCTGTACTCAGTTTCTCCATTTGTAAAGTACTTCTACCTCGCGTGGTGTTGAGAGTAAATACGTTAATTTTTGTATACTGCTTCTCCTTAAAAGAAAGGGAGTCAGCTGTAGTTCTTCCTGATTCTCCTAGCACTTCACCAGTATAGTCTTCAATGTGTGTTTCAAAGACTGCATCTTCCGTGCTTTGGAAGCTCATTTTTGTAATTTTAGGAACTTGGATAAACTTACGTCTTGCCTAGTTTGGGATCATGAGGGTGAGCACAGAAGAGAAAGTAAGCTACTGCAGAGTGCTAGGATGACACCACCACCAGGGTGAAATCTAGTCCAAAGAGTTCTTTCGAAATGCACTGAATGTATGGCTTTAATGATAAAGAAATGCTGAAATGCTTCTGAGAAATTGGTTAAGCACCTATTGTCTTTTTTTAGGCATCCAGATATTTTGGAGATTGGGGCTTAATCTCTTGATCTGCAATTTAAAAAATAAGTGCCATAATCATTCCAAAATACGTCGTGTACTCTTTCACTTGGTTAGGTAATAAATGCGAAGTACTAGTATTGTCTTAGTGCTAGGATTAGTAGCCATAGGTCGTTACTTAATTTAGGTCTAAAGCATGATTTGATACTGCTATAGTTGATACCAGATTTATTAGGTAGGTGTATGTTATCAGTAACATTAAGAAATGCTTTATGAAAGTGTCTTGTTCCCTCTGAAATGTTAAGTCATGTTTTCTTTCTCTGATAGCACACACAGGAACTGGTGGGAACTAGAGAGAGAATAGAGGCAGTGAAGTGCCAGGGTAGCAAATTTTGCTTCTGGCCCATTCTTGCATCAGCCTACTTTCATGGTAGCTCTTCCAGGCTGGGCTAGGGTTTTTTAGCAGCTGCAGCCCTCTCCCAAGGCAGTTTCTTGTATTTTTCAAGTGTTTGCCACTTCCTTCTGATGGTGGGCTTAGGTTTGTTATTGTGCACGTGTGCTGCGTCGTGCAGAAAAGAGTTGCTTAAGAGTGGGACGGTTGTTATGGAATAGTGTGTCTGGCCCAACGTCTATTCCTGATCCTTTCCAAGAGAAGAAGGGAGGTTAGGAGCACGTGTAGGTAGTCTGAGGTGTCAGCTATGATTTACGTATGACATCAACAGTGTGCTGTATATCCTATCACACCAGGGTAGGGGCTGGGGGACAGATAACATGCCAAGTTCTTTTTTTACTGCCAAGATGTTACATTTCCTCTAACTGGAAAGCTTTGACTCTGCTGGCATGAGTGAAGAATAATGGGAACATTTTGAGACTTCGATGAACACGTGAAGCACATGACTCTGCAGCATCGGAGAGCCAAGTATGAACAGTGTAAGTGTAAATAAATTATGTGCTGGTGTGTCTGTGTCCACCCACTCTGCATTCACTGAATTGTGATGCTGAGATTCAGATGAATGACGAGAGAAAAAAACACCATGTAAAACTAAGGAAGTTGAAAATTACTTCAGTTTTCTTGGCCAGGATGAAAATAGTAACAGATGACTTGTGAGTGCTCTGATTTGTTTCAGAGTGATTTTATTTTTTTTTATTTTTTTTTTTACCCTTGGTCAGATTTAGCTCCCTGAACGTAGGTGTGCCGTTGCATTTCAAAGGGCTTGGCTAGCCAGGGCACACGTGTGGAATGGGCAGCTGTCAACACTTGCCGCATTCTGGAGTGGTAGCTGGATAGAGCAGGGCATCTCGCATGGCACCAGTACTGACACCGAGGTAACTGACTCTCTCCCAGTCATCTGTCTGATTTTGGTAATTGGTTTTAGGAGGGCACTAGTGTAGTGGTACCTCTTCACTGTGGGGAGGAGAATGTATTACATCAACAAATACTTTGCAAAAGACTTCTGGTATCGAAGAAACCTACCAGACCAGTGTAAGTTAACTACTACCAGGTTTGGGTTTGGTTTGTTTTGATTGACCTGTGATTGGTTTTGTATTAAAACTAGCTAGAGATGCTGGCTGGCTGTCATTCCAGCTAGTTTTTGCTGGTTCACTCAAATTAAGCTACTTAAGAAACAGAGTTCTCCATTATGTTTATCTGTATCACAAATACTGTATTGCCCTGTTAAAATTCAGATTGGTTACCTAGTTTAAGGAATTAGATTTTAAGGAAGCAAAGGTGGACAAAACTGCAAGTAGTTCTTCACTTCAGCTTTTTGTAAATGCCAGTGGGGTGGCTGCTGCTTCACTTGATTTTATGCATGGAAATGAGGTTATTTTTAAGAAAAGTGGATGCTAGTTTCCTGTTGTTTCTGATGCAACTGAAGTCAAGTTTAAAACTGAACAGAAACGAGAGGAGGAAGGAGTGGTTGCTCTCCAAGGTGTGTGTGCAACCCCTGACCTAGAGCAGCTCTCCAGCACTACACTGTATATCTGAGCCTTTGTGGCTAGAGATTATCTTCAGTGGAAAAACTGCTTTTGAACAGTCCTCTGGGGTTCTGTTTTGGTTTTGGTTTGGTTTGGTTTTTTTTAGTGTTTCTGCTTCCCATCCAGGTAAGTGTGAAAACCTTGATGGAGCAAAACATTTTTTAAGAGAGCAGAAATGCCCTATTCCCACTATCAAGGGTCACATACCTCATTTACAGCGAGGACTCGCACCTCTTCCACATCAGCGTAGAATGCTGAAGTCCTCGTCACTCGGGGTACTACGGGTGGATTTGAATCCGCTCTATGTACGCTCTTCACAGCACAAGACTTGCAACAACTGTCAGGATACTACAGGGATTTGGAGGGCCAGTGTTCAGAACTGTGATTGTAGTTAACTCCAGGTGGAAACTCGACTTACTCCAAAGTGGAGTAACACCCACAGGAGAGCTTGTTCAGTTTATTCCTCTTTTCTCCCTACCTGTTCTCCCACCAGTTCTCTCTGTGAAAATGAAAGGTAAAAGTGATCCCTTTACTGCCCATCCCTATTTGTACAGAAGATTTCATTGTCTATAGACTAGCATTGAGTTACTAACAGTGACAAAAGACATAGAAGTGTCTCCCCAGTGCCCTGTTCCAAGCTCTCTTCCATTCAGATCTTGCTGTGTAACAGGCAAGAAAATCACCTGCTACCTTAAATTTGCCATAAAGAAAAATTTAGGAAAAATGCATTTACTGGAACCTTTAAAATGAAGGTCAGTCACCTTCGTAACTTCTGTAGAAGCATGAACCTGCTAAAATAGGGAGATGTCAGATTAATGACAGTGGCGGTCATACAGCTGCTTTAAAGGAGCAGAAGCCTGGGTTGCTGTTGAAGCTTAGACCTATCCTGCTCCTGGGTGCTTGCTGCCCATACATGTTGTTTCAGCTCTAATGCTTGTACAGATGTGCAGTGAATCGGATGAGGGAACAGATTTGAAAAACTTGATATTTTTTATTTATTTTTTTTAGAAATGAAAGGAGAGATGTAGATGAGAGACAGTCTTTTCTGTTGGCAGCTTGGATTTAAAATTAAATTTCTGTCATAAGGTTTCAGGTGACGGGGAATATGGGAAATTCTATTTTGCTTTTGCCAGGTAGAAAATAACCTTCATGTTTTCTCACATACCTAATGTAACTTAAGACTTTATATGTATGACTTTGCACTCTATCTCCATTAAACTAATACTATATCCCAGGCTGTGTGCATTTATCAGTTCTATAGATCTATTAATTCACGCTGATAACGCAGTTCGAGCCAGGATATTATAACTGTAAGATTGCAATTCCAAGCAGTAAAAATGCAAGTGAATGATGGATGAAATAAACCCAAAACATCTCTGGTTTTCCTGCCCCCAAATTCTGGCAGTTTCCCCTGCTTCATTATTTTTAGGAGTTATTCTGAGCTGATTAAAGAAAGGAGGCACAGCTGAGAGTACGGGTGGAGTATCTGCATTTTGGTTGGGTGTATAACAAGGAGGTTATATGAAGAGAGCATTTCCCAGAGTTGCAGTGCTGCTGCTGTTAACACCTTAGGTTGGCTTTCAAAGCCCTGGTTTCACGAAAATGTGTAGAGAAAGAGTAATTATCTTAATTTCATAGCGAAGTTTTCTCTAAGGCATTAGTACATATATACTTATGCTACTTACACTGTTGCATATAAATAACACTACCTCTCTAGAAAAAGATCAGTGAATGGCTGTGCAGAAACTACAGTAAACCTGTGATGCAGGAAAGAAATAAAGCTAAAAGCTTGTACTTCTGCACGATGCTTACTGAGGTTCATTGTACAAAGAAACAGCTATAGAACACTGAGAAAAATAGAAAGTCTCCAAAGCATGGGTAGACTTGGACTCAGCAAAAATGTAGGATGATGTTTTATTTTGTTGCATTGTATATCTTAAAAAGAAGAGGTTTTAGGAAAAGTTGATTTGTATTCTTACCTATAAAGGCAAAAAGACATTGCTTCTTTAACCACCTTGGCTCTAACATGCAGGCCTAGTTCCTAAAAGTAAAAGTTTAAGCTGTACATAATCACCAGAGCCCTGTGGTTATATACTGATGTATAAAGTTTGTTGTTGCAGGCGTTAAATATACGTAATGGTGGAGCACGTAACTATTCAGGTGACAAAACGGTTTCATAGATAATTTTTCAGAGCGCTCTCCCAGTGTCTCACAGGGAACTCGCTTAAACTAGCCAAAATAAAATGTGGTGGGGGGAAAAACGAGGGTGATTAGCAGTTCTGCTAGTTCAACAGTCGTTACGTTAGCTTCTGTCCTGCTCTGTTTTCCTGGTTGAGGCACCGAGTGGTTTTGAACAGTGTAACAGGGAGGAGGTTTGACCTCTCATACAGTATTTTGTATTGGCTCAAGTTGAACTAAAGCATTGTTAAAGGATACAATGCTGACTGAAGACATTGCTGTGCCAGGCTGCATTACTTCAATATTTAAGAAGGCAGCATGATGTAATACATCATGCTTCTTCAAATAAGTAGATATCTTGTGCAATGGTGCACAGTTAAGGCGCTGTGTTGGAAATTATTTCTGAGACTTCAGTATGCATTTGGGAAATGCCATTTCCAGCCAAATCTCAGATTTTGTTCTGGAGGGGTGAAGCATGAATTTTCAATTAACATCTTTGCTGATTTTGTTCTAGTATATACAAAATCCAAAAGCATTTTAAAATTATGTTTTTGTTGCATTAGTTTTGTAGCCCTTTCAAAAGTTCCTTCTAGCTCCCTGCTGGAAAAGGAGTTTCTGCTGTTTTTCCATGAGCCGTTCTGGGTCACTTCTTGCTGCAAGGCTGGGGCTAAACATTGACAAAGCTTCAAACAGCTGCCCTGCCGTTAATAATAACAACAGCAGCATTGCACAAACTGCTGGTTTCCAGACCCTGTCACCTCCTGACCATACGATGGTGCTTGTGCATGCACGATACATTCAGTTGCCTTTTTACTGCAATCCCCAATCTCTGCGTACAATACTTGTCATTCATCAGTTCTTCCATTGCCATAATTCTTTTGGCACAGTTGGCTTAATAGCTGATGTTCATTTACCATGATGCTAAAATGACAAATGCGCTCTGGCTTTGTGTTGCTGCTCTTGTTTCTGTAAAGCTACATCTATACGTGCACATCTAATTTCCAGTACGACTCCAGTCCATCCTACTGGCATAGCAGAAGTGCTTGTTTCATGCCTTTCCAGACTAAACCCAGGTAGAATAAACATTTTTACAGAGGCTTTGGTATGTGGTGAATAACATAACAGCTGTGACAGTCAAAAACTGTATGTAAGTGTTACAAGTACATAAATAAGTTCTCCTCCTTTCTTACCTTGAAAGGATTAAGACCCAAACAAACAAACAAAGTCTCCTAACATGGGTACTGTGCAATGAAGAAGGAATAGGCAAGAGACTTTTGGTGCCAAGGAACAGGCGTCTTGCTGAAGGAATTGCCTCAAATATTCAAATAAATACATATTCTTCAATGTCTTTTATAAAATACAAGGAACCAGAACACCATGTTCAAGCATGGATGAAAACTGCTGAAATAATGTTTATATGATATTTACTTGCATTAAGGAAGGCTTCATTAAGAAATTGCAGGGTATGCATTTATAAAACACCAACTTTGCAGTTCAAGTAGTTGCTTTCTAAAGCCTAGTATACCTTTTTTTAATATTTCATTACATTTGCAAAAAAAAGATTCACAGATTAAGTCTCATGTACCACAATCCTAAGGATTCTAACAAATCAGGGCACCAACTCTTCTTTGTTGCCTCTCTGTGGACATTTGTAAAGAAATCTAATGTACTACACAGGATTCATTATGTTATTTAGAAAGCCTCTTCCCCTGCCAAACATTACACAATTCTGTGTTCAGTTATTTCAGTTTACTTAGTTTATGATGAAGATCCGAAAAGCATTTTCTCCTGCAAATGTGCCTTAAGGTTCTCCGATTCATTTTTCTTCCTGTTTTTGCTTATCATCTATTTGACTACGTAACCTATTATGAATCTCAAAATATTTCATTTGCAACACAGTCCTAATTATTATACATACAGAATTAAGTTGCAGCTTTGCAGGTTTTCAGTAAAGTTTTTTTTACCTCAGTGACTTAGCACTGGGTGTACAGAAGGATGCTTTTTCTTTTGTACTTTTTCCTGGCTACAACCAAAATGCTGTTGATAACATAAAGTTTAGCAACAAGTATTTTTCCTTAAATTGTCTCCCATTTATTCCTTTGGCAGTAATTGTATACAACTTAATCCTTTATAAATCTGACGTGGAGCCACACTTTTCACCCAAAAAAAAAAAAAAGCTATGAGAGTATAATTAGTCCTTCCACAGCGATTGCAAGCATTCCCATATTCTCCATATGGTTTTGGTTTCTCGCCTAGTTGTCTGGCAACACGCGTGTTAAACGTGCTGAGCCAGCGAACGCCAGGACAGCCCTGCAAACTGTGTACCTGTATGCCTTAGGCACACAAATTGTCCTGTTAACACCAGTGGGACCATTATGCACTTAAAGGTAAGCTTGTGCTTTAAGTGTTTTGGAAACTGTGATCTGAAATTATTTTCCTGAAGGCCTAATTCTTCCTTTACGTTACTGGCTACTTCACGCTGTTGCAGTTCTACCGATTTGTAGTTCATGCTGGGAATCTACTTTTCCAGTTAAAACTTCACATTTGTCTTTGAAAGGATTTTGAGCTTTATTGAAAGGTCTCTTTTGACACGTCACGTCACAGAAAAGTGGATTCTCAGTACTTACCTGTGCAACCTGGCAGCTGACGGAGTGCTGCAAAGCTGCTTCACGTATAAGCAGATCACAAGCTCCTATCAATTAAAGTAGAGTGCAGATTCCGCACCTCAAGTCAGGTGAGGACAGGGAGAGACGAGGGGCTTCTTCAGAGAACCCTTGACTTTTAGAAGTTTAATTTGTGCTTTGCTTCTTCCTTTTGCTCCATTCAATTGGAGTCCTGTTGGTCCAATCCTATATGATGTGTTTTTATGTAAAGATGAGAAAAGAAGCTGCTCATATCTGTGCCAGAGGAACTCAATTTTCAGTTTTACACAGGATCTTTCACCAAAGGGTTTCAAAGTAGCCTTGTGGCTTACCCAAAGCACCATTAATGTAGCTACAGAAGAGTTTTGCTGGAGAGAGGGCAAATAACACAGCTTTGAATCGAAAAATACAACCCTAAAAATCAGTGTTGTCTTTACTGCTACTCTGGCAGCAAATTTTGTTTCTATTAAAGTCTCACTGAAAAGAGGGTTTGTGTGTAATGGTTTGTTTTGTAATGCCCTGCTGTCTTGTTAAACTATTTATTGGAGAAACTGGGAGGGGCTGGTGCAGTCCTATTTCAAAATGCAATGCTTATGTAGTCACTGAAGTAGATAGCCCTCAGGGCCATCTACAACTTTATTAGCCGAAAAGAGAAATACCTTTTAACTCTTTGAATCCTCTCTAGCCTTTCTTTTTCAAGATCTGTCAGTGCTGACTTCCAGCAATGTATCAGGTTGAATATTTACTAGTCCTTTTACCTTTATTACATGTACTTGCCAACAACTCTGGAGGTGATATCTTTGATTCATGGACAAATAAGGCAAATGAAATGTGAGCTTAGAGAGTTATAAGGTAAATCTTGGATTTTTTTTTTTTTTTTACCTTTCTTCCCCTAAGCCAATGAGAGTTCAAACTAAGAGGATGTTATTTGAAATGGTAAAATAAATAATTAACCTCCCTACCCAATTAAAAATTCCTTTAAGCTCGCACAGCACTTAATAAGGAAGCGCTAGAAATAAAATTGCCTGTGAAACCCTACCTTTAACAACTCAGTATTTAGAAGTCTACTGAATATTTGTAAACCAAGCTATTTCAAAGACTTTTATGCAGCCAAATAACTTGGCAGTTCTCCAGAGGATGCCAGGGACCCCTGCTCAACACAAGGACCATCCTTCTGTTTAAATGTAAATTTTTTTTCTTTAACTTTTCAATTTAAAAACCCCTTCGTTTTAGTTTTGTTTTGGTTTTGTTTTTTTAGCAAGGGCAAATAATCTGCATTTTGATCTCAGGCAGCTGAAAAAACTGTGTCTGGAATCTTCCCAAAAAAATTCAGTTTGAGGCCAACACCCCTTATGGAAAATTTCAGACTCGTGCAAGCTGGCAAAAGTTTTATGAGCAACTAAAAACCTGTATAACGCAAAATGTCAGCTTCAAAATAAGTGACACTACGCTGCACATTGCTAACATAAAAATCTCAAAAAGGGGAACCAACCAACCTTGTGGTTGGTGCCTACTACAGGTTGCCCGATCGAGGGGAGCCCGCTGACGAATCCTTCTTACCCCAGCGACAGGAGGCATCGCGCTCGCCAGCTCTCGTCCTCCTGGGGGATGACAACCCCCCCGACATCTCCTGCAAAAGCAGCACAGCGAGCTGTAGGCAATCCAGGAGACTCCCGGAGCGCATGGCGGATAACACTTCTTAAGCCAGGTAATAGACAGCCCTACCAGAGGGGATGCGATACTGGACCTGATGGTCACCAACGCGAGTGAGCTAATCGGTGACATCAAGATTGGAGGCAGCAGTGATCACGCACTGGTGGAGTTCGCAGTCCTAAGGGATACGGGTCAGGCGATTCTGCCCCTCTGCTCCGATCGGGTGAGACCCCACCGGCAGTTCTGCGTCCAGCTCTGGGGTCCTCAGCACAGGAGAGACAGGGACCTGTTGGAGCAAATCCAGAGGAGGGACATGAAAATGACCAGAGGGCTGGAGCACCTCTGCTGTGAGGAAAGGCTGAGAGAGTTGGGGTTGTTCAGCCTGGAGAAGAGAAGGCTCTGGGGAGACCTTATTGTGGCCTTTCAATATATAAAGAAGCCTTATAAGAAAGGTGGGACAGACTTTTTAGCAGGGACTGTTATGATAGAACAAGGGGTAATGGTTTTAAACTAAAAGAGGGCAGATTCAGACTGGATACAAGGATGGATTTTTTTATGCTGAGGGTGGTGAAACCCTGGCACAAGTTCCCCAGAGAGGTGGTCGATGCCCCATCCCTGGAAACATTCACGGTCAGGCTGGACGGGCCTCTGAGCAACCTGGTCTGGTTGAAAATGTCCCTGCTTGTGGCAGGGGGGTTGGACTAGACGACCTTTAAAGGTCCCTTCCAACCCAAACCATTCTATAATCCTAAATAGAGAGGTTATCCAAGAGAGACACACAGCTGTAGAGATTTCATATTGGCCTTACAACACTTTCACCGATTTAAACTTATTAGGTCAGTTCAAACCTATGGACTTTATATACCACCACCACAAGACCGTATATACCTGGACTCTCTTCGGATCTTTCTCTACAACTATCTTGGGTAGCACAGCACAGACAGACCAAACACGAGCCTATTTTGTGTACCAATACATGACTGTTCAGGTCAATCTTTGTTTCATTACTTCACTCATTGCAACTAGTTTCATCATCAAAAGAAAGTATTTCTTACAGCTTCGTTCATCTTCCTTGGCAATCAAGCCTTTGGCTCCCAAGCATTTTGGCTGCCTGTATGCACAGGCAGTTCAGTAAGCATCGCAACTTTGGCTGTCTAAATTTGTCCTAAATTTGGAGACTGATAAGACAGTCAAATTCAACCATGCTGCTAAACAAAACAGGAGGGTATTTCTGGGCGATTATCGAGCTGTACCACGGGGTGGCTCAGTATCCCTGAGCACGTATGGCACTTTTGCTCTGCGGGTTGAAGCGAGTTGGTGGCTTTGCGCTGCATGTGTTGGTATGAGCCGTCGCGTGCCCGTCTCAGTGGCCCAGCCATTTGTTCTGACAAACATCAGCCCAGATGTACCCGAAACCCAGGCATTGCGGCAGCCTGGGCACCTTTTCCAGCCCAGGTTGGGCTTTCCAAGCCTCGTTTCCCAGAAACTATGTGAAGCTTCCACGCCAACGCCAAGCCAGTTCTCTCAAGTCTCTCGGGGAGCATCCCGAAAATCAGCGGCGATTGGGAAAGTGCAGATGGATGGGTCAAAGGATTTCGCAGCCTCCCAGGGGAGGGCGATGGGCAGCACACCAAGCCGCAGCGTTCAGCTGCTGCTGGAGCTCCGTGGTGAGGATCCTGCCTCATGGGAGCAGCTCATGCAGCAAAATCCAGGAGGACTGCTAGTTGCTGAAGCTAGGGAATACGGCAGGTAACTGTCCTGGATTTTATCTGTGCTGATTTTATCCTGTCTTTAATGAGGCAGGTAACTAACAAACAGAGCCACCTGGAGAACAGGAAAGCCTCTACTTGTGAGCAGCTTGTGACCAATTTAGCGCCCAACAAAGTTAAACCATTTGAACTGTGCCTTGGGAGAGGAATGCTCGGTTATAAAGCACTTGTCCTTTGGTGCCTATGGATCACATGCGTAGTGAGATCTGGGCATTTTACAGGCTTGTGATCTCCTACCCACAAAAAAGATTAATCATATACACCGCTCACTCCCCTGTCCAGCAGGAATGCCGAGCCCTAACATCACTTTGCGCCTTGGAGAACCTTGTGTCCATTTTGTCTGACTGCACCTGCCCTATGCTGTGATTTCACTGAATTTGATGATGTTGGTTCCTTTCCTAAAGCAGTCAGCAAAGAAAAACAGGAATAGGGCCTCAGTCTGCCAGTAAAAGGCTTGGCAATATTTAGAAATATCAATCCTCTAGTATCTGAGACCAGAGAGAGGGGAGAAACAGGCACTGCTGGCTGAGTGCAAGCACCCAAGCATGGACACTGGAGGACTCTACAGAATTAAGTGTCTCCACAGGTTTGTATTAGATAATTACATTAGTTTAACTTACAAACATAAACTAATGTCTGGACAATTCTTTAGTAATTCTGATCAGCCCTATGGAGACTACAAAAAGGGACAAGAAGATTTTACTGTCTACTACACAGCAACTAGGCCTGGGCATGTCTTGACAGAGCAAAAGGAATGATTTGAAACTATTCTTAAATAGAAAACATCAGCATACTAAAAAATATGACTTCAAGAAATGACATTCTTCTGGATACCTGTACTTACTTCCCCTTCTGAATTGCCACAGATGGCCTAATATGAATCTCTCTATGGTATAAGCCGTTAAATTTCACTCACTCCTTTGACTCGAGCAAAAATGCCAGAAAGCCATCCAGTTTTGAGCTGAAGGCATCAAGTTGGGGAGAACTCATCCTGTCCTGTATGTTTTGTTGGTGGTTGATCACCTTTGACCATTTAGAAAGTCAAGTCTAAGTTTTTAAATTGAATGCATCTTGTTTAAACTTCTGGCTATCGACTTCAGTTACATCTTTCTCTAGACTAAAGTGACTTCCCATTACCAGGAAAGCACTATATAATTCATGTATCTCTATTTTCTTGTTCCTATTGTTATTAAACAGCTAAAGACCTTTTAAGCCTCTAAATCCTTTTATGATTCTTTGTGGCCTCTCTGGTTTTTGGTCTATTTAAAAAAGCGGATCCAGCAGATATAAACTCACCTTATTTCTATCATCTACTCCACTGTTAGCATCCCTAAAGAGCACTAGCCTTTTTTGTCCCATGTGTATAGCAGACTCTTTTTGAGGTGTCTTGTGATTGTGTCCCTTTAATCTTTTCTAAAGCCTCTGCTTTCCAGGAATCAGCAATATCTTCTAGGTACATGATTTGCATTCATTAATCCTAGATACATAATCCTGCGTTTTGGACACATTAAGACAGAACTTCAATTGAAGTGGTTTCATTTACAGAGTAATCCAGTCTGTGTGACTGTTCTGCGTTATTGCCTTTTCCTCATCATCTGTACTTACTCACTCCAGCATCTTTGTCACAGCCACAAATAAAATCAGTGGCAATACTATGATGACTTCTAGACCGTGATGGAAGTGTTGGGCCATAACTAAGGCTCCACCTCTGTGAACAATCCAACTGTTTGGTTATTTTCGTAATGTTACTTATTTCTTCAGATCCGTCAGTCCATCAGCTTTTAAGCCATTTAGCGTATTAAAGTGAGACTCACTGCTGTGTAGTATGAAGCACATTACCAAAGTCTACTCCACCTACACCATTAATTTTGTGCTGAAGCTTCTCACCTACTCAAGTAACAAGGGTCCGTTTGCTTGCCAAGATCTTTTTCTTCTTGAGCCACACTTACTGGTATTAGTTATATTCTTTTCCTTTTATTCTTTATCAAAGAAATCTTGTGTTTTCTTTTCCATTATTTTGCTGAGGACTGACATGATGGGCTGGCTTACTAGTACCTGACTCATCCTGCTCAGACAAATGGGAACTGGCCCTGATGATACCACTCTTTCTGAAATGGCTCGAACCGTTTCAGATTTATTATTGTAAATGGACCAGCCACCTCCTCTGCTGACAAAGGCAGGCAGGAGTGTATTTTGAGGCACGTATCACTCTACCTTCTCCCTATACTTGTACTTCTCACTAGGCTGTTTCTCCTGATTGCTGTCGAGAAACAGCTTATGAGGTCTAGCAGACTTTCGGTCTGACAGCCTTTCCTTTGCTATGTTTACTTTTAAGACTCCAGGGTTATCTGGACTTGCAGATTAAATAGTAATAATAGAATGACCGCTTATCCCTCGTACTTCCTTCACTTTGGAACGTATTTTTACAAGGTTTCCTTTTCAGTTTAACTGCCCCAAATACACTATGCATGAAAAAAGGCTCCTAGTACAGTTGTAGCTTATACTACAAACCACCACTTTAGTTGAGATGCTCTATGCGACACTCCTTTCTTCCTGAGTAAATTAATTCTAATAAAGGAACTGACCTTGCTGGCAAACCCATCCCAGCAAAAGTTCACAATTTAAACCTTGCAGAGTTGCTTGTAGACTGAAAACCGCTTTATTTAACCTTCATGAACTACGAACACATTTTGCTGGTTTTGTCACACGGAAAACAGAAACACATACTCCACCACCCTTTTTCCATCTACCGATGGAAATATGCATTTGCTACAACACTAAAAAGATCTTTGTCCTTGATAGTCCTTGTCAGGGGCAGTTTTAGTGGCGATGATACAAGCTGTATGAAAACAAGAATACTAAATACTCGGGTGTTTGGGTTCTTCTGAAATCCTCATTTGTTTCAAATGCATGCAGCCTTTGATACGTATCATGGGTTCCTTGGATGAATAGCTGAGATGTTACTAGTAGAGGTAATTCATTTTTCCTGGACATCACAAATGGTTTAGTGGACAATAGTACTACAAGCACTGCCTCCAAATCACATGCGCAAGTTTTTGTATTTAACTACATCAAACTTGCGTTTCTCGTGTAGTTAGTTTCAAAGGTGGACCACAGACAGCTAAAACGAAAAGATGTTTTTTCCAACTCTTCCTTACAGTAAGTCAGCAGCTACTACAGTTACAAAGTAAACCTTTTTACCACTGTTACGAACAACCTCAATCCTCCTTAGCCATTCCTTTTTAATCAAATGATTGCAGGTAAATATTGGTGCATGCACAGTATTATTAACAACTAAACCAGAAAAAGTTATGGAGGACTTCAGATCCTTGGATAAGATGACGGTAATTCTTTTTTATAGACAAGTTTCAAACAGAAGCTGGAAGACAGAAAAATTATTCGTAGAATTTCCATTAAAATATATTAACAGACTATTCTGGGAGAAATGGGAACAACCCCCACACACACTTTCTTTCCTACCCAGCCTCTAATTTCCCTCCATCACTGCGGCTGCATAGGAGAACCATGAACGGATCACTTCAGCAGGTGCAGTATGTTTACCGTGCATTGAAGTGACCTTGATTCAACTCAAGATGACCACTGATCACCAGCTGATGGGTTCATCAAGGTTGAAAAAATTGCTACTGTTAAAGGAAACATGATAATGTAACTGGATGATAAAACAACTCAATGTCATTGTAGATCAGGAAGCAAACACATCTTTACCTAAAGGCCTTCAAACCAGTCAACACAAAGCTGACGACCCTCAATTTAGCATCTTATAACCTAGGGTTGTTATTAATTGAGGAGCCAGAGCTTGAGAAATCTAGCAGTGTTACTCAGCACACTGGTGTTTGCCAAGCATGTTGCCAATAGCTGGAAAGGGACCTAAATAAGACACAAGATAAACAGGAAAGCACCGTGACTGAAAATGGCTCTTTACCGATTTTTACAATTTATTCACAAGTAAATTATCAGCAGTGAGATGTATGCAAACATTATTGGCCATACTGACTTACAGCCGTACCAATTTTTCATGACTTGAAGGACACGCTAACTCTTTTTAAGATTGCCTAGATAGAACCTGATCGTAACATCTTTAACAGCCAACATGATCATTAAGTGTCCAAGTAAGAAATTACCAGCATGTACCTTCAGAACTAACTCTGTGACTGCTAAGTACGAGTATAATTTTAAGAGGACATTCAGCAAAAGCCATCAGCCTCGTTTGCTTTTGTGAGGGCAAAGTCAGATACAGCATGGTACCTACTGCTGAGAGACACTAAAACAAGCTCTAGGGAAAAATATAAAGAAACACAGGATCACAGGCAAAATTAGAGTTGGAAGGTAAGGGCTCTGTTCAGAGGACTGTGAACAACTGAGCGCTACAAACTTTCATATACAAGCTATATTCTGTCTCTGGTGTATCAAATCTGACCCAACCTAACCATTAATTAAGGTCAGAAATCCTATTGCTTACAATGTATTTTTATCATTTGCCTGTTCCACTCCAAAAAGCGCAGGTTACAAAAACATTTGTGCAAATAAGTTAACCTATGCTGTTCCAAGGAGGTGCAAGCATACTTATCATATCTGCAGTTTTCAAGTGCGTTCTGCCCTTGGACTCCCCCGTTAGCAGTGAGAGCAGGAACAGCTGTGAATATCAGTTGTAAACATGGCTTCCTTTCTGGCAGCTCCCCTGATGGGAGTTACCCTGTTCCTGATCATACCAGGGTGTTTGTGGCCTACTGGAAACCATGGTGGCTGGGGACAACATTTAGGTGATGGCTGCATCAGGACAAAAATGTCCCTCCAATGCCTCAAAAGCTGCTGCTCTCTGGCTCCCAAGTAGTAAAGAACACGGGGATAAAGGTGGAACGGTTACACACAGACAGGGTGAATGGCCAACTAGTCAAGAAGTTAAAATTCAGGTCTTCACAAAACATCTTGCCATTTGCCCTTCAATGGCATCCCATCTTTTCTGAGGCCTCCCCCTGCAATGACCTAACATTTGGATACACTGACTCTTTGAGGGTAATGAGCCCTGTATTCCGGACTTCCATTCCCTACATGAATGACAGACCGATTAAAATGTCCTTGGAACCAAAGACCTTACAGGATATCCTGCTGTTCATTATAATTTTCTATGCACTTTACGTTTGTTGAAAAAACTAGCATAGAAATTGTAGAATCATTCAAGTTGGAAAGCACCTCTGCAGATTGTCTAGTCCAACCCTCCTGCTCAGAGCAGGGTCAGCTACAGCAAGTTGCTCAAGGCTGCGTCCAGTTGGGTTTTGAGCATCTCCAAAGATGGAGACTTCTCAGTCTCTCTGGGAAACCTGTTCCACTGTTTGAATGAATTCAGAAGATTTTTTTTTCCCTACGTTTAAATTGAATTGCCTGTGTTTGTGCCATCACCTCTTGTCCTTTCACTCAACACCGCTGAGAAGAACCTGGCTCTGCCATCTTTACTTACCCCATCAGGTATTTACACACGTGGGTGAGATCCGCCCCGAGACTTCTCTTCTCCAGGCTGAGCAGTCCCAGCTCCCTCAGCCTCTCCTCTTATGTCAGATGTTCCAGACCCTTAATCATTTTAATGGCCCAGCTCCCATGAAAGCATTGTATAATACAAGCTATTACAGACATCTTCCAACCAAGAATCTTCCCAATGTGTAAATAAAACCAACAAATAGGTTGACGGTGTTTTACTTTTCTACATTAGATCCACCTTGCTGTTGATTATGAATCTACCATCATCTTTCTCTGTTCTCTTGTTCTTTTGGCCTTTTCCATCCTGACAAGAACATTTACTTAAGTCTGTTGTACATTACTATCACACGTATGGTCAAGCTCGGCAATTCTTTTTAAGGTAAGTATTTTAGGACCCTCTCCTGAATACAGGCTGGGGCTGATTCTACAAAAAAGTTTAACTACGACCTTCATGAAATTAAATAAAAGGAATTAATTTTTGAAGTGTTGTGGTTCCTCTTCCGTTCTCAGTGTCATGGTTAAAATTTGCATGGTGCAGAGTACATGTTTACTGTAGGCTATACTGAAATAAACTACCAGCACCGTCCAAATTACTTTTTAAACCTGCGTGTTAAAATAGAAAAGACTAGTGTATGAAATTAAAGCCAAACCCAAAGGCTCATCTGCAACGTAAACACTGCACGTAGGCTGTTCATGGCCAGATAAGTCACGTTTGCATCATTTGATAAGTGCAGCAGCCAATTTCCTTCCAGTTTACTTAACCGGTAAGAACAGCACACGGAGTAGCCTCCTCAAGCCCCAGCCCCCCAGTTACGCAAGAACTCCAGCCAAACTGAGCGTACCTCCTCGCCTCCACGAGGTCACTCATGGCACGTCATTTCTGACGCCTCGAAAACTTTAGCGCGCGTCTTTCGTGGATCAACAGCAACTCTTTACTTTAAAAAAAAAAAAAAAATCCTGATTCACTTTCAGAAGAAAACGCTGTTCCCACAGCCCCTCACATGAGCGCCAGCGGCCGCCTTCCCCCTGGAAAGCCGGGGCTCCGGCTGTGCCCGCGGCCCCCCCAACCCCCGGCACCGAGCCCTGTTGTCGTTAATTATTATTATTATTATTGTTATTATTGGCAATAACTCCCACTGGCGGCCGCCCCCCCGCGCCGGGGTGACAGCAGGCCACGCAACCCGCGGCCCACGGCCCAGCGCGGAGTTCGCGCACCCTAAAAAGCCACACAAACACACACACAAACCCCCCCTCACCCAACACCACACAGACCCCCCCGCCCGGGTCCCCCGGCGCGCAGACGCGACTTAAAACACGCCGGCGGGAGCGCGGAGCCCGCCGACCCACACACAACCGTGGACCGGGCCCGGGGCGGGGGGGGGGGGGGGGGGGATGGCGACCGCGGGAGAGCGGAGGGCGGGGGAGGCTCGCCCGGGCGGCGCCAGCATGGAGGGGCCGGGAGAGGAGGAGGAGAAGGAGGAGGGTGGCGGTGAAGTGGGGGGGGGGGGGGGGTCCCCGGGGCAGCCGCTCCGTTTCGGGGGGCGCACACCGGGCGCTTCACGGCCGGAGCTGCGGCGGAGGCGGCGGCGGCAGGAGGAGCCGCGACGAGCCGAGCGCCGCCGCCGCGCCTCCCCTGCCGCCATCCTCCCTCCCCTACCCGCGCCGCCTCGGCCTCGGCCTCGCCCGGGCAGCGGCTTTCCCCCCCCCCACCTCCCCACCACAGGCCCCGGCGGCGGGCGGCTGGCCCGAAGCGACCGGGCAACGGCGGCAGCGGCGGCGGCGGCGCTGCTCCCTTCCGCCCTTTTTTCCTGGGTCTCTCTCGGGCAGTGACGTGACGTGCTGACGGCGGGCCCGGCCCGGGGAGCTTGGCCGCTTCCACTCAGCTCCGAGCTCGGCCCCTCCCTCCCCTCCCGCCCGCCCGCCCCGCCGCCGCCGCAGCCGCCGCCGCCGCCGCCGCCACCACCGCCGCGCTCGGCCCAGTCGCGCTGAGAACGAGGCCGCGCCGAGGCGAGCGCCGCCGCCCGCCACCCGCACGGTAAGCAGCCCCGGGGCTGGGTCCCGCCTTTACTCGGCCCGGCCCGGGCCTTCCCCTTGCCCGCACCAGGCCGCGGCGCAGGCCCCGAGGAGGCCGCAGCTAGGCCGCGCCAGGGCTCCGGCAAAAGAGCGGGCCGCGGGGACCGGGACGGCGGGTTCGGCGCGGCCTTGGGCGACGGGGGCGGCGGCGTGAGGGGAGCGGAAGCGGGGAGGTTGCGGACCCGGGGGGGGGGAAGGCGGGCGAGGTCGGTGCCAGGCCCCGGGCCCGGCCGAGGGTGTAAGGGGGGGGGGGGGGTTCGGAGAGCGTCTGGAGGAGGAGACAAAATGGCGGCGTGCGGGGGGGGGGGAGGAGAGGGAGGGAGGGAGGGAGGCGGAGGGCGCCGGGCGCCATCTTGAATTAATCGCTCGCCAGAGCCCGTGCCTCCGCGCAGGCCGGGCCGGAGGGGGGAGCCCCTGGCCCCGCTCATCGCAGCTGCGGGCCGCAAGCTCCGAAGGAGGGAGAGCCCGTAGCCTCCCCACACCCCCTCCCCGCCGCTTCTCCCTCCTCCCCGCCTGCCAGCCAGCGAGTCGCAGGGGAGCTCGGCGCTTTCCGGCCCATGGCGGCTTCCTGTGCGGCCGTGCCAGGGCTGCCAGCCGTCGGCCCCCCCCCCACACACACTCCTGCCACGGCCTCCTCTCCTCTCCTCTCCTCCCGGCCGGGAATTCGGGCGGCGGTGAGAGGTTCGTCCCCGGTCTCCTTCGCCCAGCCACCCCGCAGGGCAGCCGGCTGTGGAGGCGCGGAGCCCCCTCCCTCGCCTTGGTGCTGGGTTCTCCTCCCCTCTCCTGCAGAGGCCCCCCAGCTGAGTGGAAAGTAGTTTCAAAAGGGCACCCGGTACTGGTTATTTCCCTAATTTAGGTTTCGTTAAACAATTAGCTTGGGTGCCGCCCGGCTCGCAACATCCCCGTGAAATCTGGACAAAACCCGTTTCTTTAACCAGTTTTTGCAAATACCGAACTACAACAAAGAGGAAAAGACTTGAGATTTCTTACGAAATCGCAGTGGAAGCAGCAGTCCTGATTCTCCTGCCAAAACTGAGGGAGATGCATCAAGAAATAAACAACTAAATGATTACACCGTCACGTTTGTAACATCGTTTTTATTCTTCCATTTATTCACCTAGTAATAACGGGGGTTATTTCCAAGATAAGAATTGGATGCCATAGGAGTATAATTTTTTTCTACCTTTCATGTGCGTGTGATGGAGAGCTTGTGTGTACATCGCATTCCCCGTAAGTGGGTCACGTAGGGAGAGTTGTGACACTGCAGCAATAGTGTAGACTGAACCCACAGTCGTCTCATAACCACAGCGAAGCTTCGGGTAGCTCGGGGCTCTAACCCAATTGGGACATGCAAGGCATGCTGCAATTTTTAATGTGGTGTAGCAAGGCATGACGGGAACCTGGTTATGGTTGTACACTTAAGTTGTCTCAGCATAGGTAGGGGCCAGGGCTTGGAATTCTTGCCGTTTATGCCTTGATTTTTCTGGGAAGGGTCAGAGTTTTGCTGCGTGGGTATTTGGTTTATGCCCTTACCGCAAATAAGCAGAAGTACTGTTCTTTCGTTAGGAGCAGGCAGAGGACTGTCTTACATATTTCTTTTTCATAAAGATGGCTTTTCTGAAGTTTCTCCTTTTTCTCTTTTTCCTATTTTCCCTTTCTTTGATGAGAACAGACGAACTGACAGTTTCTGTGCATATTAAAGCTCTTCCTTCTAAGGAACTCTATTTTTAAAGTTGTTCTGTCTTTAAAGCGTGACAGCTCGTCTATTTCTTTTTATTTCATCTTGATTACCTTGCAAGGCCTATTGAGTCAAGGATTTGTAATGTGGCAAGACTAGTGCGCTCTCTGCGTTGCTTCTCTTGACCGACGGTACTCGAGATCAGCTTTACAGAAAATACCCATTTTTATTTTGGGAGGTTATTTTGTTGCTAATAGCTTAATACCATTTCTTCCATTAATATATCATTTTCTATCTGTCCTTCTGCTTGAAAATACTGCCTTGACTTTCATAAAACCAAAACCAGCCAAGTCTCTGAATAAACAGGTTAAAGTCAATTTGTAAGAACTAACTTTACACGTGGAATTAGGTGTATTTTAGAGTTGTATTAACTCTCAATCCATGTGAAGCTGGCACAGACCCAAGCCAAGTGGAAGACGTAGATGTTTAGCTCTTTTCAGAGGTATAAAACCTGGTTTTAGGTGCCTAGGCCTTTTCTGTCGTAGTGGTAGAAGGGCAGTTCCCGAATTACTGAGATTTGAATAAAGAGCCACGTAGATTTGGGTGTTGAGAAGGAGTAAGTGTAGGGACATGGCTGGGCACCTGCTTCTCCTTGACAGTTTAGGTTCCCAGACTTGAACTGAAAATTGATTCTGTCTGCTTCGGTGCCAGAACCTGCTCCCGAGGTAAGTGTTGGCTGGAATATTTTACAAAAAAAAAGGAGAGAAGTCTCTACCCTTCTTGAAATCTTGCAGGAAAATGAACTACTGGAATTGCTTCTTAGCCTTGTGATACCACAGAGCTTAGGGAGCTTGCCAGGGAATTTGAAGGTGTTCGGTGCGGTGCTCCCAACAAGAAGCTCTGGTATTTCTCGTGTTGCAGAACAGTGCCTTCATCACGGAGCCGCCGGTTGGTACAGAACCATGTGGCATACCTTCCTTTGTGTGGCTGAATCTTGGGCCCCTGTGCTGGCCTACTGCTTAGAAGAGGAGCAAGCGGGAAGAAACACAGTATTTTCACATCTACTGGTTAGAATGCTCAAACCCTGAAATGATTTCAGGAAATTTTTAGGGTTGGTTTTGTTTTGGTTTTTTTTTTTCCCCATCCACTGACAGATGCCTGGATGCCTTTTTGGACTGCAGATTTTGATTTAGGCACCTTTATAATTTTAAACAGTTCAGTTAAATCCTGTCTTAAATGCCTGCATCTTATTCTGGTCCTCTTTCTGCAGCAACTTTCTGTAGAGGTGGGGTCTGTGCCCTCGTGGAGCACTTCTAAAGTCTTCCTGGTCCTGCACAGGGGTAGGAATTTGTGTACGTGAATTTGTTGGCTGGGTCCGGGTGCAAAAGCGTGTTATGGGAAACCTTATCTAGAAAGAAACTCATTCGGTGAAAGGGTTGGGGTTTTTTTCTTCTTCTTTGGAACAAGTACCAAAGCATAAATCTGTGGCTTTTTTAAGACTCAGTCTTGAAAACCCATGTGCCCTGGAAACTTCTTCAGTTTGTGTAGAACCTGAGCCTTTGTTTTGCAGATAGTATGCCCCTGTAGGTGAAACGACCTTGCTGATACACAAGAGGCCACGCTGTTACACAGAGCATGCATTTGAAGGTCTGCTGGGCTGTCACTGCTGGTGGAAGTGTCTTTTTGAAACTGCACTGTCGTGAACACCACTGAGACTCATAGGTTTTAGCGTCTGTTACCTGGAATCTGGGCAGCAGTGAGAGGAGCAGTGAAGAGATGGCGTCAGCGGGTGTGTTTTGGAAGACAAGAAGTAGTGGCGGCAGCCTCCGGGTCGCGTGGGTGAAGAGGATAGACGGAAGGACGATGGAGACCCTCGCTCATAGAGACAGTGAGGAATTTGGGGAGAGGATAGGATAGAGAAAGTACATGCATGAATCATAAGAGGTAGGAATTTGTGGTGGCGTGATGGTTGAGTGATGAAAGCAGGAAGTGGAGAAAACGAATGCCAGTTCTTCCAGTAGCTAGTGGTGAACTGACACTTCAAGCTGGCTGGGTCCCAGCCGATCAGAGGCTAATATGTATGATAATACAATCCTCAAAAGCACAGGCAGAAACAGCATCTTGACTTTTCCCAGATAGCTGGACAGCGAGTGCTATCTTCTTAGGTTTGCGTTGCCAGAGGAGAGAGGCAGTTTATTTCTGCCAACGCTTAATCCCCCCTGCCTCCTCCAGAAAAAAAAATAAAAAAAATCTGTGAATTGCTGATACAGTCTTTGCTACAAATTGATGAGTAGCATGGTTTTGTGTGAACGATGGGAGTGTGCTGTAGTTGTAAGCTGGAGAGATGAAATGAGCGGGTGAGGAGGTGAGGAACGTAGTATGGGTACAGGCACACAAGAAGTTGGAGAAGAAGCAACAGAAAAGAAGAAGCTAAACTGTGGAGACAACACAGAAAAGATGGCAAGATGAATAGGAAAGACATTTGTAATAGACTGGCTAGGTATGTACTGAACAGATGGAAGTAAACCAACTTGGGTATGAGTAATTCTTGCTTAAATGGCTATGAAACCTTGTTGTTCTGTTCTTGTTTCTGTGGCATGGCCGGAGTTGATTGCTGTCACTCAAGCTGTGTCTTGTATCTGAGGCTGAGAAATGCTTTTCTTCTGCTCTCGATTCTGAAAAAAGTATCTGTGTGAAGAGCTGTTCTGTTAATAGTGGGTGCTTCTGACAGAAATACTTGACAGTCAGAATAATTGTGAGGTGATTTATGTCCAGCTGGACACTACAATGATTTGTTAGCGCAGCTGTCTTTAAAATATAGGGGCCTTCCGACTGAACATCACACAAATACGGGACCCCTTAGGAAAACTTATTAGACTGCTGCTGCTTTTCCTCCTTCTGGCTGTATTTCTCCCTCAACCTGTAAAAATACATTTTCTGATATATAAATCAGGTGGTTAGCTGCAAAGATTTGAGAAAAGTTGGGCTAGAAAAATGGTGAATTCTAGAAAATGCTTGCTACAGATTATGGTTGTAGGTTTGTGTTTTGGAGTGGTGGTTAAATTTTTTCTTTTGTATAGCAGTTTCCCCCATGAAGACTTAATTAATGTAAATGTTAGTTGACGTAATTCGGAAAGGTTATGATTCTTACGGAAACCTTGGGCAGAATCTTAACGTTTTCTCCAGGTCTTTTGTGAAAGTATCACAGGAATGGAGAGATTTCTGCCTGTTACTGTGAAAGATGTTTGGAGGAAGGAGAATCGCATCTTCCATTTGTACAGAAACACGAGCAGAAACATATAGCAACACTCTGTTGCCTCTTGCTGGTTCTGCATTTAGGAAACTAGTTGGATTAAGTGCAAGGGAGTAGTACAAGTTTATGTTAGATCACATTTTACCCAACTAGGTTTGCCTGATCCTAATTATAATGCACATATGTAAGCAGCAAAATTTAGATTGCCGTTTCAGGTTTTAGTAAGTATTTTAACTTTGTGATCTTGTTTGGTTATTTTGTTAAGAAGATTGACGTCTTAAGTTGTTATTATGCATTGAAGAAATGTTGACATTCTGTGCAAAGAAATTTGGTAGAATATGACATTTGGTAATTTTTGAGAACTGGTGATATTTTTTAATACAAAAGCAAATCTGTACTTTGTCTCGGGGCAGGATTTTTTAAAATATTCATGCATCTGAGGTTTGAAAACATACGATGTTATGTTCTGGAAGCAGTTTCAATTCCTGAAGTGACATAAGAGTCACTTCCTCCTGACTGCCCAAGTATGAACACAGGGGGCATCAAAAGCAGCATGCGTTTCAGATTACTGGCTGTCTACCTTTAACTTAGCTTAGAGCTTTATTGATTTGACAACACTGTATTCCCCACCATCCAAAAAAGACTCGAGTGTGAACTTGTCTAGGCTTTGCCTTCATTTTTTTTTTCTTTGTAAGATTATAAGGACATCATGTTTTCATATCCCTTTATCAGCTGCTTCCGTGTTTGTGGAGCTGTGGGGTTTTGAGAAATGGACCGGGAGTGTTTGGGCTCACACTGCTTTTACTCAGACCCTGGGTGTTAGGTGGTTCTAGAGTAGTATTTCTGGAATCCCAAACAGAGGTACCCTGAGTGAAATCTGGTCCATCTCAAAGTCAAGAGGTGTTAACTTCCTGCTAACTTCCATGCACCCAAAATTTCTGCTTTTCAGTGCACAGGCAGAGACAACCTTCATGGCCTAATACAAGTTAAATAACCTTTCTTCTTTACCTTCTACAGACACTGTGACTGATGAGAGTTAAAGGCCATGGATGAAGATGGGCTTGAATTGCAGCCACATGAGCCAAATGCATTTTTTGATCCAACAGGTCTGTCAGGAGGTAGTATGTAGATAAGAGTGTTTGCATTAGATGCAACTGACTGTCATTTATTTTGTCTTTGCTTAAAAGTGGTGTGCTGCATCATTGCTTTTGTATAGCGTAGTTGCTTTCGATTTTTGTTTGTTTTTATTACTCAGAGCAATATGAATGAGCTACTGTTCTGTCAAGTAATAGTTGTTTGAATGTTGGGGGAGAGTCTAAAAATTGGTAATCTTTTCCAGGAGAGAAAATGTTGTTCATCTTAGTTATGTTAGCATCTACGGAGGACTTGCTCCCCGTATATCTGCCTATCTTTATTGCTCATAGGCTGTTAATGCCTGTTTTACTAAATTGCAGCATAGTGTAAAAGTTGAAGTAAAATAGAAGTCATTTCAATTATTAACCACCTCATCTGAGTTAGTTTTACAATTTAACTGCTGTTACAATTATGTTTTTCAGGAGCTGATGCAGCACATATGGATGGAGATCAGATTGTTGTGGAAGTACAGGAAACAGTGTTTGTTTCAGATGTAGTCGACTCAGATATAACCGTGCATAATTTTGTTCCTGATGATCCAGATTCTGTAGTAATCCAAGATGTCATTGAGGATGTTGTTATCGAGGATGTTCAGTGCCCAGATATCATGGAGGAGCCAGACGTATCTGAAACTGTCATTATTCCTGAACAAGTGCTGGACACAGATGTAGCCGAAGAGGTTTCTTTGGCTCATTGCACCGTCCCAGATGACGTTTTAGCTTCTGACATAACAGCAGAAGCAATGTCTATACCAGAACATGTACTGACAAGTGAGTCAATGCATGTACCTGAAGTTGGACATGTAGAACATGTAGTTCATGATAATGTTGAAGAAGCAGATATTGTCACTGATACTCTGGGAACAGATGTTGTTTCTGAGGAAGTCTTGGTGGCAGACTGTGCATCAGAGGCAGTCATCGATGCCAATGGAATCCCTGTGGAACATCAAGATGAAAAGGGCAACTGTGAAGATTACCTTATGATTTCCTGTAAGTGTCTGAGTAAAGCCATCAAAATTCTTATGATACAGGCTTGGGTGGTGTTTGAAATATCTGAGGGAGGGCTTACGACAGTACCAAAACCAGATTTTCTGTATTATTTAATGTAACGCAGATCACACATATGTACTCAAATGGGGGTATTTTTAGGAACATGTACCAGCTAAAAATTCTGGTGAAGCTAATGGAGAGAAATACTGGCAAATGCATGTCTGATTATAAATTATTTCTGTAGCATTTTATAGCATATGAACAAAGAGTAAGAATTCCAGTAAACTAATGCCATATACTTGGTGAGAACAGAATGAAGAGAAATGTGACCTTGTTTGAAAATGCATGTATGTGCAGGTTATTAAGATTACTGCCAAGACATGAAGAAAACAAAATTATTTCATGGAAAAGGAAAAATACCCACCCCCACCCCCAATTTTTCGGAAGTCCAAACAACAATTTGTTATCCTTGTCTTGTTTTTTGCTCAGCCCCCACCCTTTCCACCCCATTTACAATTAGATACAGGCGACAGTGTGGTTTTCTTTGCTGTTGGGATGTGTTTTCTTCTCTTGATGAAGCAAAGGACAGAGGTATGCTGCCAACAGAAAGAGTAGCTATTGCTGCTGGTAGCTGAGAAGCAACTGTGAATATCTTAATCTCCCTTAGGAACAGTGGCACAATCCATTTGAATCCTGTTTCAAAAGACTTAAAAGTAAAGGGTGGAGAAAAACAAAGCATATCATCGATACTTTTTCTATTGAGGATATCCATTTGTGTGAACTAGAGCTTGCTCTAAGTATGTTACTTAATATAATGATTGCTCAATGCAGCACCTAGGAACTTCAGAGTGTCGACCGACTGTCGTAGAAATAGAAAAGCTGTGTTAGGCTGGTTTGTTTAATTGCCATTTCAGGCACTTCAATTTTGTCCAGCATTAAATGACTCTATTGATGAGGTATACTTCATGCTCTGCTTCAGTTACCTTTTTTTTCCCTTTTCTTTTTTTCTTTTTTTTTTTTTTTTTTTTACCTTTGGACACTTTTTTGAAATGTATAATAACTTGTTTTAATTTTATATTCTGTACTTATGGATTTTAATGTTGCTTCTCCTTACCTAGGATCACTGCATTTCTTAATTTATCATCTCTTGAGTTCCTTGAGTAACCTTGTGCAGCCATGTTTTGAGTTTATATGAGGTACAGTTAATTCTCTATTATCTGGGAAAACAATGAAATGGGATAATGCAAAATATGGATAACACAAAATATGGATAACAGAAAATATTGTAAAATTAAGCTGCAAGATCATACTGAGGTGAAATAGGCCAGGGATGCTGCTCTCTGAAATAGTATTTATCCAAACTAATAAAAATGCAGTCTGTACAGTATGGTACAGATAAAACTTTCTGATTCTGGACCTGAGTTAGATCACATGAAAGCAGCTCAAATGTTTCTGCACCTGCAGCATAGTTAGGCAACAAAGTGGACAACCCACCTACAGGTAATTGAGGCCTGACTGTGTCAAGACTCTGGTGGTGATCCTTACCTGTTTCTTATCCCTGACTGTAGCTCTTAAGATGCGGTTGCTCCT
Organism: Haliaeetus albicilla; assembly: GCF_947461875.1. Taxonomy (NCBI): domain Eukaryota; kingdom Metazoa; phylum Chordata; class Aves; order Accipitriformes; family Accipitridae; genus Haliaeetus; species Haliaeetus albicilla. Next base: position 3,068,782 of record NC_091488.1, read on the forward strand.
GTCTGTCTGCTCACCCTTCCCCTGCGGGTTGTCATTCTGCAGCATGAGCAGCAGAGTGAGGCCTCTGGGGCTGCTGTCGCAGGAACACTTTGCAAACTGTGTCTGTGTAAATTCACGTGAGAGGGGTGGGTGGATACGTGTCCCATTCAACCATTGCCAGTGGCTGAATGAGGACAGAATGCCTTGGTGGGTGCCATATTGCATGATCCCTAAAATACCCACCCAGGTAGGAAGTCGTCTTAGATGTACCAGTCGTCAGTGGGTGGTAACTGGCAGAAAACAAAGGAATTTAATTGTTTGGTTTTGCTGGGACATTCTCCTTTTTCAGTCATCTATTTCTGCAGTTTCATACTTTATTTAACATTAAATGCCTCTTGAGAGTCTTGCAATATACTTTGTTTAGATTCAGAATCTTAAAAAAGCCAGCATTTAAAACAATCGTTATGCTACAAAACACGCATCCTTTCTGTTTGTCTTTAAAACGTTAAGTATGTTCTACAGTTCATTTTAAAGGGAAGTTCCCTATTACCACCTACTGTGTTTAAAGCCTGTATAACAAGTTCTTCTGGTTGTGAAGTCAGAGTCTAGTGCTTTTCCTTCAAGTAAAGACTATCTTGCCAAATAGTCTCTTCGTTGTATTGAAAACATTATTTGAATTAATTTCCTTTTTTTTTTTTTTTGCCTTGGCTGTATATGTGTTTATTGATCTGTTTGACTGTCTCAGTGCTTTAGTTGAACTTAGTATTAGTTGGTTTTTAAAAGGTAGTAACATCAGCCTAGTTTCTGATTTTTTTTCATCCTAACCTGTAAATTTGAGCTTGATTCTGGCAAACTTCCCTGCACTGCTGGGGCAGATGTTGGAATGTAATTTTGTCTGCCATTAGAGTAGCCAAATGTAGCTGCTTCCCAGATCTGGGAGCTAGACCGTGTTCTTCAGGATGCTTTTGCCTGTCTTCTTTTAGCTAATCACTTGCAAAGCAGGGGGTGACACTTTGTGTTCTTTCTGTCGTAGGTTTCTCAGTCAGTATTCTTCAATGGAAGTTATTGGCAAAATCTTTTTGCTGTCTTCCTCCTATCTTGTGGCTCTCTTTAAGCATTTCCATTTTTGTTCCTAATGAACTGAGTCTACATAGATTTTCTTAAAATAAGATAATTTTCTTAGCTTTATCCTGAAAATACCTGTTTTGAAATGACTAATCTATGTGTACTTTTTTTAATGTTGTGCTTTTAGCTTCTTTCCTCGTTTCAAACTGGTTTGTCTTTTCAAAGAGTACAGTCCCTGTGGGTTTCATTCTGTGACTTTGCTTCAATAAGCTCAGTATTTTAATATTTCTTTTCCCATTTAGATTTAATTTAGCTTCTGCATTGATACGCCTTTGCTTTTTTCATTTCCAAGATAATGTTTCTTGGCACAGCTTATATTATCACTTAACTTTTGATGTACTCACCTTTTTTCTTGGATACTTTGCCTTTGCCTTCAAGCTTTATTTTTGGTCCATGGTAGATTCGGGGCATTTACAGCAGAGCAGAATCAGATATTCATTCAACAAAGAATGCAAACTGCTACTAGTTAGTAGCTTGAAAAGGATTCAAGAAGGTTTGATAAATCAGTTTTTCTTTCATGTACGCCATAACAAGCCAGTTCATGAGTTTGGTCAGGAACGGATAAATTGTGTGTTGGCTCACACTGGTACTAATTATTTGGTAGCAACTTTTAAGGCTTGGAAAATCATTTCTCCATAAGTTAAATAATAATGGTGAGATTAGCTAGTGTTTGTCAAAACAACAACAAAAAACCCCCTGTGTTTACTAACCAAGGCAAGTAGTGCCTTATACCTGGCCATAAGATAGAAATGAAGATTTTTGCTTGTCTGATTTTACTCAGCTTGGCAAAGTAAGATATGTCCTCTGGCGTGAACCAGTTCCATAAGACAAAAAGTTGTATTCCAATATAGTCATATTTAATTGCAGTAAAAATGGTGAGGCACAAAGGAGGTTTGACAAGGGGAGTCTGGAGGGAGTGAAGGGTAGCCTCACAAAGTTTAAGCTTCAGTTTTAGGAAGTTACACAGTGTTTGCAAATACAGGGGCTATGTTATGTCCATCCATACCCTTACTTTGCTCTGAGTTAGATGTGTCTTTTTTTTGTTGTATCTCAATTTACACTTTTCATTACAGGAGTCAGAACCCAGGGTACTGAAAGAGAGAGAATAATGACTGCATAAATAAATACCTACCTCTTTTGCCCCGGAGGTTCTTAAAGATGCAGGGAATCACGTTTTTCTTTCTGTGAGATGGAACTTGCCGCCGTGCTTCTGCCTGACCACCGGAATGCACCAACAGTTGTTGCAGCCGAGGCTGCTCAGGAGGTCACCATGAGAGGTGACGGAGATGACAGTTCCCTCGGGCTGAGTGATGCCTCGGAGCTTAGTCTGATTTGCATGGTGGGGAGAGCAGGATGAGAAGGACAAGTGTTAGATACCAGTTTGGAGCTCAGGAAGTTCTCCTCTGCTAGATTGCTGCCCTGAGGGGAGCTTCAGATGCATAGGGTATACTGTTGCTCCTGTGTAATGGCAATGGCATTAAAACCAAAATAGAACAGATTTCTGTTTTGTCACAGGTTAGAAAACCTGCTTTGCCATTTAAGAAATGACAGTAAAAATAACTTCTTCAGTGGACTAGGAATTCTCTGCTATAAAGTGAAGTACAAGTAAAATGTTTCTATCACAGATAACTGAACAAAGCCTGTCTGGGGAATACAGCATGCTTTTAATCTATTTTAGAGAAAACAGAATAGTTAGGAGTGGCCTTTTTCATTAAGGATGGTTAAATAGGGTTGTTTATTTTGTAAGCAGGCAAGTATCCCATGATACGCATTTTTTTAGCAGCAAAGAGAATCATTTGGGAACATAAAGGCTGACAAAGTAGATGATTCTCGTCTAATTGCTCCATAGACAGATTTCAAGATCTGTTAAACTGGTGCAGAGACAGACTTTTTCTTAGAATGTTTGTAAGAATTGTTTTGGTGTATTATTTAGCAATGAGCAGTGTGTACTTGAAAAAGATGGAAGGTTTCTTAGTGCTTGAGTGAATTTTATCTTTTACAATCCCTTTATTTTCCTCATTAATCCCATATAGACGAGAAATGGTAGGAAGGAATAAAAGTAAAAGCTTATGGAAACCATTAAAAAAATAAAGACAGTTACAGATATTTGCATTTTTCTAGTTAGGAGTAAAAGACTGCAAGGCTACAAAGTCTGCATCTGCTGATCCAGTAAATACTGGATATAACAAAATAAAACCAACTTCTTGGGGAAAGTGTATGTGTCATGGTTAAACAAAAGAGATACCATTTAAGCAAATGCAGTATGCAGGATCTTGGGCTAGCATTTATGCTACTATATGGGGAAACTGGCTTCAGCTGGGTTTTAAATATTGTTTTTATTATCAATACACAGGAGCTCGTTTCTGTCCCCAAAATGCCATTGGATATATTTTAATAGGAGGGTAAAGATATAGGAGATAATTATTAATTGGACATTATAGTTTATGACATTATATGATTTTTTTTATTAGATGTAATGTTTTTCTAGGAGACCAGTGCTGTCATCGTGATAGAACACATATTAAACAATCAGTCTGTTGTTAATGTTGCCTGCATCTTTTATTTCTTTGTTTTACTCTCTATTCCTTTTTTTAATCTGTTGCTCTCCTTTTGTTGTTTCCCTGTGATAACTAGATGGGCTTTGAATATGCCACGTCTTTCATGTTGTGTGACACCTTTCTCATCTGTTTGTGCTTTTAATAAAAATTCAAGCATTATCTTTGTATGGAAGCAATTATTGCAACATTGGAGAAGCGCATAGGTTTTTTGGTTGTTTCTTGCAGCTCATAGTATGCAAAAAGCAGTCTGCTCTAATCAGTGAAGTCTGTGAAGAATGTCAGGAAACTAACCATAGAATGCATTCTTGCAATTTATGTAAAATAATGTTGTGTCTAATAATTTCTCCTTTTTTCTTTTTTTTTTTTTAACTTAGAGAATTAGTCTGAATCTACTTGCTTACTGAAAGAAAGCTACCAGCTAGTAGAAAGAAAAAAAAAATCATACATTTAAGGGTTTTAGTGTTCAGTTAATATGTAATTAAATGAAGGCACAAGGAACGACAGCATTTTTTCTAGCATGTGACTTCTGATGAGTGTAGTAACTGCCCAGCATCTCTACTGGAAAGGAAGTGGTCTCTTATAAGCTTAACTAATACTTTTAAGTCCTTTGGGGTTGGGGGTTTTTTTGTAATTTCAAAGAGGAACAGTGTGAGAGAAGATCAGTCATGCACGGTATTTGTGGGATCCCTTGATGGGCTGTGAATTCAAATGAAAAATTCAAACATCATCAGAGTTCCAACTTCAAACATTGATCAGTCAAGTATTTATGAATATCATTTTCTCTGATTGTGAGACTGAGATATGTGGAGAATGCAGAAACATAGGGAAAGTGTTAAATAGAAATCAAATTTCATAAATGCTGCCAGAGCATCAATGAATCAAGTGTAGATAAATGCTTATGTAGCCATAGGACAAAATACCATGGAAATGGTACTTTGTGTGATAGATACCCATTCTCTTTCATCTTGTTTGTCTCTTCTGATTTTTATCTTTTTTTCAACCTTTTTCTTTCCACCCTACTTTTCCTGTTACCTGTTTGCTACTATACTGCAAATGCTGTTACTTTTCAAGGCCTTCAGGGACTTTAGTTTTTCAAGTATTACCATCTATCAATAGTGAAATTTTTTCCTTTTGGTTGAGAAAAGTTGGCCTAATATCCCTCCACGTCAGTTTCCTTACACTTTCATGGCACTGTCAAAAAAATATTTAAACCAGTTGTTACATTTTTAAAATATTGTTGAATATAGAGGGAAATCAGGGATAAACAAACAAACTCTAAACGGTGGAATGATTTTTTTTAATCATGTTGTTTAAAAGATGACTTTGAACCTTGGAGAACTTATTTCGAAGAGTAAATGGAGAATATTTTTAAGATCTAGGATTCTTCTGTTGTGTGAATGTTATCAATGGATACTTCCATATATGTATGGAAGTAAAAAACTCTGTTTTGGTTAAAAGAAACCAGCCTGTTTCACATGGTGCATGTAGGTTTGTTTTCTCTCTGATTGCTTCAGACATAATTTTCCTTCCTTGAGTATGTTCCAGCATCAGTTGAGCTTGGTGGCAGACTTCCCCCTTTGGCTTCAGCGGTGTAAAATTGGTCTACGCTGATTTGAAAGCCTTCCAAGTACACGTGCGTGACACTGGAAACAGCCAAGTTAAAGGAGAACAACTACATAAATCTAGTGTAGGAACGAAAGCAAGTTTTTTTTTGTTAGAGTTCCAGTGACGTTTGGTGTTTCATGCATATGCCAAAGAATTTATGAAAGTCTGCTCAATAACTGAATATACGTGCTGTGGAGCTACGTTGTTAACATGATTCAAAAGAACATCTTAAGGTTTTTACTTTTGAAATGCTTTGGGGTTTCAGCTACAGGATGTTATGTTGTCCCGTGACACGAAGTCATTTTTTATACATCTTACTGCTTGAAGTATTCTGTGTGGTGGCCATTGATCATGAACGTGGCATAAGACTATTTAATGTTCTTCTGCTGCTTTTTTGGTGAGGAGGGAGATAGACTAATTTATTTTAGTGCTTCATAATTTAATGTTATTCATTTTTTTGTGTGAATAACATTGCCTGATTGAGAAACTGTACTTAAATACAGTTGTGTTTGATACATGAGGCAGAACACGTGCTAGTTTATCTAATTTAAAGGCTAATTTATTGACTTCATGGCAGGAAAATATAGTCATGACATTTTGAGCTTTTTTCTTTTTTTTTAAGTCTTAAATGAAATGGAAGAGTTGCAGTTACTGAGTAGTAAAGCTACGATTTAGTTATGAGGGTAGTTTAATGAGTGCCAGTAAAATGAGCATACTTCATTAAGTATTTTGTATGTGCTAGGCATGGTAGTTAAAAATTCTACAACATTTATGGGACGGTTCTTACACTTCCTTTAGTATAACTTTCATGTCGTCTTGTCATGAATTGAAGTTATGCATGGCTCTGAGGGAGCCATATTAGCCTCCAAAAGTGACTTTATGAACAATAAAGACACAAATTACAAAAGTATGCCGTCATGTTAGGAATTCTTAAATAATCTCAACCCTCAAACTTCTGGGGCTTCTGAAGTTGGGAGATTCTCTGAAGGTCTTGAGATGCTGGCTTTGATTTTTGTGAACGCATATTTAGTATTTTTTTCTTGAAAACCCATGCTGGGTAAAGTAGATGGTGTGTGTGTTTGCGTGCCTGTGTAGAGTATGTCTTAAGAATCAGAAATGTGTTCCTCATAAAGCTGGCTGTTAGCCATGTTTATGTGGGAGGCCTCGGAAGTTACGGCAATTGAAACTGAAGCGTGGTGTCGGTACAGTTCTGAAAGCAAGAGAACAAAATTTGAGATGATAGTGAGGAGAGTATATGGGGCTACAGCATAAAATCCAGTGCAAGTCCCTTGCAGTAAGGGCACCATGAACAATCAGTTGAATAGGTTCACTGGTGCTGTGGCATCAGGACAGCACTTTGACACTGTGCTTGATCCCTTGGCTATTGAGTGGATGAGAAAAGTGGAGGGTTTTCTTCCTGTAGTTTTCATTTAGGTTTCCTCTCTAGTTAGCTGAAGAAGCATCAATAACACCGCTTTGCAAGGAACCACGTCTGACTGGCAGCAGTAGTACCACTTGCATTAGAGGCAGGGTTGAGCAACAGATAATGCTTTTGAAAAAAAACAGTTAATGGGTTATTAGTTGTGAGGGAGAAAGCAATTAAAACTGAGAATAAGTGAAACTATGCCACAGAGTAAGTACTAACGTGCAGTTTCTTCCTACCACCATCTTGCTGCAGATCACTGTTTCCCTATTAGCATTGCCTGGTGTGGTGTTCATGCTTCTAGTCATATCACTGCAGCACTTTTGCACTTCCCCCTTAAGTAGAAGATACGGCTTGAATTTATTTTGGTGTTTATTGTCATTGTTTTCAAGGATATGAAAAAAATATTTATGGGTATGTTCTTTATCACAACTTTTTAATTTTAAACTGCTTCCAAATTTGAGTAATAAAGTAATAAAGTCTTTCACGTATGTCTGTCTGTATATGACTGGGTAATTGTAATAACTTGTTTTTGTAGTGGATGATGCTGGTAAGATAGAACACGAAGGTTCTGCTGAAATTACCATGGAAGCAGAGTCAGAAAGTGGCTCTTGTAAAGTGGATGGCATTTGTCCAGAAGTCATCAAGGTCTATATATTCAAAGCAGATCCTGGAGAAGATGACTTAGGTAAAATATGCTCATTTTAGAATACTCCAACCTGACATTTGAAATTTTGTATAATTAGAGGCTGTGGTTTCTCTCAAGTCATCTGTAAAGAGCTGTGGGTCTGATGTTAAAAGAGTGACAAACTCAATTTTCTGCAGTTTAGCGTAGAATTTGAACAAAGCGTATTTAAAATATTTTGTTCTGGTCTTCCTAATTAGGGGGCACAGTAGACATTGTGGAGAGTGAGCCAGAGAATGACCACGCAGTTGGACTACTTGATCAAAATAGCAGTATTCGTATTCCAAGGGAGAAAATGGTTTACATGACTGTAAATGATTCTCAGCATGAAGATGAAGACTTAAGTAAGTAGGTGGCTTTCATTTGGGAACAGGGATTTTCACTTTCAGCAGTGCAGTGTTCCTATTAATTTTTTCTTGACTTCTTTTTCTCTTAGATGTTGCAGAAATAGCTGATGAGGTTTACATGGAAGTGATTGTAGGAGAGGAGGATGCAGCAGTGGCCCATGAACAGCAAATTGATGACACTGAAATTAAAACTTTCATGCCCATAGCTTGGGCAGCAGCTTATGGTATGTAATACTCAATTCTTCCTGGTGACACTGTCTATAGCAAAATGTCAGGGATTGTTTTTTGGAGGGTAGTGGAGTATTTGTGCTTTTGTATTTGTTGTTAAAGTTTTAGTTTAAGAATGGTTTCTTGGCATAATGAGCCTTAAAAAGAGAAGAAGAGAGAAGCTGTAAGGCAGGCTTCTTACTCCTATTTTAGCAGGCATTTTCCTTCATATTTTCATGATGTAGAAGGGGAAGTACACGAGCTTTCAGCTGAAAAATTGCATCTCGTGTACATCTGTCCTTCACAGTTTTAGGACACAGTTAAGAGCTGGCTTGGGAATAGAACTGAATATTTGGGGGGGTGGGGTGCAGGAAGGAAGGAAGCAGATGGGAATATGTAAGATTCAGTGTAACAGTGAAAAGCAACACTGACCTCTAGCTTGATTTAAGTGCTTTCTAGAAGGAACATATAAATATATGATTTCACTAATGGAAATAATTAATTGATTAACAAAAAAGAAGCTGGAGGGAGACATCTTAAAATTATAGCAGAACCTTGAGAATATTTCCAGCATGCAGAACCATTTTTCTTGATCATTAGTATCTGAGCACCAACTGGTGCACAAACTGATATCCACAACTTACATAAACTGGTAGACCAAAATCTCATCTTAGAAATGTTTCCATATTGTCCCTTTCTCCTTCTAAATGAAGCAGAAGAAATAGTGGTGTAGAGGACAGAAATTAGGTTATATGTCTGCATGATGTTGATTGTGGTGATGGTGCCAGCAGGCAAATGGTGGGGAAGTGCTGAGAATGCATTGGGGGCTAGAATCATGGATGTAACTCAAGGGAGGGCAAGATTTCAGGGAGCAGTGTGTGTTAAAAGTTGTTTAGGAGATGGATGGCAGTGCACCCAGAGCCTTATCTTTGGCCATATACTGGTGAGCACAGTTTCAGTGGAGAGGGAGGGACAGAAGCCAGGTTGACTGGGAATTAAAAGTGAAATTAAGTTCACTTGAAACAACAGTTGTAGACTGAATGAACATTCAGTGATTTTGGAGAAGGAGGAGAAAGTGGAGCAGAGTGTGTTAAGAACAGAGAGACAGAATTGAAAGGAGAATTTGAGGATGTGGGAAACAGTGGAGTGATTGCATTGTCAGCAGTAAGCAACCTAGCATGCAAGGTGAGAAGTGGGGGTAAAGGGAAGAAATAATGAAGCATGCAGGCATGAAAATTGCAGAAGTTTGTTATCTGCCCTTCTCGGAACTCTTCTCCACTGAAAGAGGGTTAAGAGCTGATAACAGTGGCATCTTAAAATGTTAAATTTGGTTTGCTGCTGTACTGTAGCAAAGCCCAGTCCCACTGTGCTTTATATTACAGCAAATTTTTGCAATTTTATTCTAGTATTAGAAAATGTTTGAGGCCTGGTTTGTGTTTTACTCTAGAAGGAGTCATCATGCACCTGTTGCAAACTGTACTTCCTACATGTAAGATGTGAAATGGGTTTTTGCTTTCAACGTTTGTCACTTACCACATTTGCTCTTCAACACTTGAGCTAGCAAATACATCAGAATCTTCAGGCTCCGCACATTCCTGTTCCTGGCTCTGAGTCTTCTTACATTAACCACGAATATTCATTCTCGGCACTCTACAAAGGGAAGAGCTGTTGAGCATCTTGCACTTTCTTCCACTTCAGTCTTCCTGTCTTATTTGTGTGCTTTGCTTTCACTAGGAACTGTTGCCTTCTATTGATCAAGTAACTACTTAACCACAAAATTTGTTATTAAAATTTACTTGTGCCCTTAAATCACCAAGGTTAAACTGATTGCCAATAAATACCTTCCCGAATATATAGATATATTTACTTGAAATTTTCATGTTTGTTTTATATCCAGTGATACCGTTTCTGTATTAAACAGGAAGCTCTGTGAGGCAAAGATTGTTCTCTTCTTTCTATTTTACAATACTGAGCATGCTCTTTGTTGCCAGTAGAAAGAATGTGTAAGTGTTAAAGCATCAGGTGTGCAGCTAGTAAGAAGTGTACTTTGTGTGCAAGTTTATGGGCTGTTCAGAACTATTCTTTGATTGCAGTTCCAGTTCTGAAACTCGGTGTGTGAGAAACTTCAGTCAGGTGAATTCAGATGCCCAGAAGTGAATGGGAGCTCACACATGAATTTATTTCAGGACTGAGAAGAAAATCGGGCACAGTAAATGTTGTGACATGCTATTGTTTACTGATGTTAAGCATTTGGGGCATAATTAGCAACAAAAACTGCAGTTAAAGGAGAACTCTTTGCAAAATGGAAAACCATTAATTCCTGTAAATTGTGTACTCCTGTAAAATTAGGTTAACAAAGCCAATGCTTCCAGGTTCATAATGCCAAACATAATTCGTAATTTACACACGGAGAAGTTTTGCAGCTCATCCTGTACATTATTATGGTTTGATTAAATGTCTAGATAATAGTTTATCATTTCTTTTATTACCATTGTAGAGTTTGTTGCTCGAATAATCTGTAGAGTGATGACGGTAGGTAACTTTTTAACTTATCTTGTTAGGTAATAACAACGATGGCATTGAAAGTCGGAATGGCACTGCAAGTGCTCTTTTGCACATAGATGAGTCAGCTGGACTTGGGAGACTGGCTAAGCAAAAACCAAAGAAAAAAAGGAGACCTGAGTCCAGGCAGTATCAAACAGGTGAGTGAGTATCTGCTGGCTGGCTGTACTCTCATTCCTCTAGGCACTTAACCATGAACAGATGTACTTTGCTGATAGCATGTGCAATGTCTTGTAAAAAACAGTGATTATTTTGGGAATTATTTTCTTGTCAACACTTCTACATCATAAATGAGTGCATATTTTACTTTAAATTTAAATACATAGTTGGTTTGGATTGTGGGGGTTGTTTTAAAGGAAACCGTCTCTGACACAGAAGAAAATCAGTATCATAGTAAAAGGTTAAAAACTTACATACTTAACTTGCCACACCATTTTTAATATTTAATGTAACTTTTTTAAAGGTGATGTTAGATAAACAGTGTTCTGCAATAGTGCTTTTTAAAACCCCTTTTTGTCTTTATTGAAATGTATTGAACAATAAATTTCATTGTATCTGCTCAATAAGTAACTGGAAAATCTGAACATTTACACTACCAAATGTAATATATACTTCTATACCCTTTTCTGTTTTAATTGTGAAATAAATTGCCTTGAAGTTCACACCAATGTTCTTACTTGCATCTCTAAGAACAGATGTACTGCTTTGGCATTGTTTGGTTTCTGCTGCTGCTGTGTTATGGTCTGAATGATCTATTTGGTCTGATAAATTTGAAAAAGCACACAACTCTTTTCTTTAGTAGCTTTGCCTTAAATGATACTAAAAGTTTCTTGCCAAATTGTGACTTAACTGTAGGAGTTCTGGTTTGTCTAGCACTGAATCAGTAAACCAGGCAAAATTTAATCTTAAAGTTTGCTTTTTCTATTTCCAGCTACCTAGTCAGTTCTCCTTCTAAAACATTTTTGGAAAAGAGAGCTTTTTAGCATGCCTAGACAAATTCAGGGTAAACAAATCAGCCTGATGGATGAGTCCAAATAAGTTCCAAAGCTTTGAGGTGTGTCCGTATGTGAAATGTGTTCTCGCTGATTCCTGCTTGATACCTCTTCAGATAGTAACTGTGACAGATGGCACAAGAAGGAGGTGTTAGTTTGGGGACATGTGAATGGGAGTCAGCGGTAGGTGATTAAACTGCCAGATTAAACTTTATCTACAGATGCGTGGAAAGTCAAAGAAGATCGTGTGCTACGCTTACTATGTGATACTCAGTTTAACAAGTTGGCTGCTGTTCTTTGCCCCAGCGTCGGTTTCTGCGTGTATTTAACGTGTGAACTCGGTCAGAGTTCTTCAAAGTAGAATTATTTGAGGTGAAGAACAGCCGGGTGATGCTTTGGTTGTCTCCATCAAAAAACAGTATTTCCTTTCGCCTGATAATAAAAATGAATGAAAGTAGTAATTCCCTCAATTTCTTCTACCTAGCCCAGTAACAAGCTTGCTTGTTATATAGTAAAGTGTGTGTATAATCTTATTTAACAATTCATCTTATTGTTAAGGTTGAAATAGGACATTTATGGAAGTGTAATATCGTCGTATAATATTAATGAAGGGATTTTTGTTGTTTTTCAGCAATAATCATTGGCCCTGATGGTCATCCGTTGACAGTCTACCCCTGCATGATTTGTGGAAAGAAATTTAAATCTAGAGGTTTCTTGAAAAGGCACATGAAAAACCACCCAGAGCACCTTCTTACTAAGAAGAAATACAGATGCACAGACTGTGATTACACTACGAATAAAAAAATAAGTTTACATAACCACTTGGAGAGTCATAAGCTGACCAACAAAACAGAAAAGCTTATTGAGTGCGATGAGTGTGGGAAAAGCTTCTCTCATGCAGGAACTTTATTTACTCACAAGATGGTGCACAGGGACAAAGGAGTTAATAAAATGCACAAGTGCAAATTCTGCGACTATGAGACAGCAGAACAAGGATTACTGAATCATCACCTCTTAGCTGTCCACAGCAAGAACTTTCCTCATATTTGCGTGGAGTGTGGCAAAGGATTTCGCCATCCGTCAGAGCTCAAGAAGCACATGCGAATCCACACTGGTGAAAAACCGTACCAGTGCCAATATTGTGAATACCGATCTGCCGACTCTTCTAACTTGAAAACTCATGTAAAGACTAAACACAGTAAGGAAACGCCATTCAAGTGCGATATTTGTTTCCAGACTTTTTCAGATACCAAAGAGCTACAGCAGCATACGCTTATGCATCAAGAAAGTAAAACACATCAGTGTTTGCATTGTGACCATAAGAGCTCAAACTCGAGTGATCTGAAACGACACATAATTTCAGTCCACACAAAAGACTATCCTCATAAGTGTGATATGTGTGATAAAGGCTTTCACAGGCCTTCGGAACTGAAAAAACACGTGGCGGCTCACAAGGGTAAAAAATTGCACCAATGCAGACATTGTGACTTTAAGATTGCAGATCCGTTCATTCTGAGTCGCCACATACTCTCAGTTCACACAAAGGATCTTCCATTCAGGTGCAAGAGATGTAGAAAGGGCTTTAGGCAACAAAACGAGCTGAAAAAGCACATGAAAACACACAGTGGCAGGAAAGTTTATCAGTGTGAGTACTGTGAGTATAGCACTACAGACGCCTCAGGCTTCAAACGGCATGTTATTTCCATTCATACAAAAGACTACCCTCACCGTTGTGAGTATTGCAAGAAAGGTTTCCGAAGGCCTTCAGAGAAGAACCAGCACATTATGCGGCATCATAAAGATGTTGGGCTGCCTTAAAGTCTCTTTCACAGACTTATGGCTGGAATTAGAAAGGAATTTTGCCTTTCAGGCAGTTAGCTTATTTTAAAGCCAATCACCTGCGATCACACACAAAAAAACAACAAAAAAACATACTGTGCATTTGATTTGTTGCTGTATAAAAATAGGATTATTGCTTCTAGTTGACTTTTATACTTTTTGTTCAATAGCGTGTTCTGAATTCTATTCAGTTTGTTTAATAAATGAAGAAAAGATGGCAACAATAAAGTTGCATTTAATAAAGTAAACCCTGTCTCTTACTGAATTTTTCAACCGTAATAGTTTATTTAAGTATATTTATCTTACTGACCTCGTTGATACTCACAGTGTCCATGTTAATGCAGTTTTGTCGTGAATTTTAAAAATAGGAAATTTCTCTTGATTAAAATTGTCAGGGGTGTGTATAAAATGGGGAATTGTGATGTTGAAGATAAAGTCACTAGGGCCCACCTGATTGTCTTGTTTTGACTATACAGACTTTGTGGCAGGTTAACTATTTTCCATTTGAGGAGTTACACATCTAACTTTATTGCGGAAAGCTATTCTGCATTTCAATTCAGGTTTCAGAGAGAAGAATATTTAAAAAACTGGTTTGGGGCATTTGTTACCTTTCTTTGGCGAATTTAAAAGTATGCTCAAACATGTTTATTGTTCTGTGCTTCTTTGTCTTTGAAAGGTTTTGCGTGTTACAAATGAGTTGGTTTTTTTTTCAATTTACAGCTGTCTTAATGTTGGAAACGTAAAATACTGTTGTTCCATTTGCAGAGTTAATAGATCACAACTGTCTGTATGTGCCGGTAAAAGTATCTCAAACTTAATGCTTTTATGTATATTGGTATTTCTTTGAAAGAACAGTTTCTGGTTCAAGTCACATTTTTATTGTGAGTTGTTTTAGAATAAAATTTAAGACCAAGAGGTGCCTCCATTTTGGAAACGGAGATATTTACAGTGAGGGCTTCAGAGGGGGATGGAGTGGAGCAGATGCGTTCATAAGGAGTAGAGATGTTCTAATGTAGATATCCTCAATAAGAAAAGTAACTTAGGATAGAACTGTTTCTAAACTGAATGTTTTTCCTGAGCCATTAGCAGCTGCATTAAGCTGCTGTTTATTAATTAGTGCAGTATCCAGAATTAACCTAGTTCTTTTAATCTGTTTATAAACAGCTGGGAGAACATTACAATTATTATATGCAATTTTGCCACCTGAAGACTATTATAAAATAGCGCCATAGCATTTGCTAATTACAGCATAAATGTACCAAGCACGAAGTCATGTACCTTAACAACAACTGTGGAGCAAAAAACCCAAACCATTTAATTACATGCCAGATTTTAGGACCCGGCCCTGCTCCCCTTGCTCAAATTCCCACCAAAGCCGCTGGTCGACGATGGATTGCAGAATTCCGACCTGGCTGCCTGCCGGATTAGGATAGATTTGTAACCAGCAATTCGCTAGCGGAAAGGGTTCAGAGCCTGGCCCAGTGTTGACTCTTGTTTCTAGGCAGGTAAAGTTAGGAATGATTTCAGGTTTGGGGTGATAAAGGGACAAAGGTTTCCTTTCAGATGTGCATCTGCTAAGCCTTTTGTATTTTGTTTTGTTACTGAGCCCCGCTCCTACTTCTCAGCCCTCCTGTTCCACTGTAAGCCGAAATACTTGTGTTTAGTTTGCAGTTCAGGAGAGTCGAATGCCATGTCACTACCTTTATTGTATAATGTTTTTTTCTTTTGATGCCTGCGTGACGGTGCCCCCAGACTTGTCCGACGTGCTCTTGTATAATATTGCTACTAACCGGCCGTGAACCTTTAGTGTGTAATACCCAGATGTGCTGCACTGTGCCTTCGTTGAAATCCCCGGTGAAGTCAGTGGATTTTCTACATGGCCGTAGCTCTGTCTGTTGCCTACTGATTGCCAAATCAGACGCAGTAAAACCCAGTAGAGATTTTCCATTTGCGTCTCGCAGAGTGCCCTCCTGTGACTTTTTCCCCCCCCCCTCTTACGTTCAGGAGTTTTCTAACTGGAAACCTGAAAAGTGTACAAAATCTGCGTAAATTCCCATAGCATTGCCGAGGATTTTAGCCATTTTGAACTTTATTTTTTTAAATAAGCTGAAAGACAAAGAACACAATTTTACACATTTGCTTTCTCTTACGTAGCCTGGAATCATACACACTTTTTTTTTTTAAAGCACAATGTTGGAACTTTTTTTTTTTTTTTTTTAATAATTAAGGGTTTGGTCAAGTGGATTTTGTAAAATGTATTTGTCTGTATAAAGAGAAAATGAAATTATAGTTATTGTTAATGTACTGACATTAGTTACAGGTTAGTTTTAATTCTTAAATAATTTGCTTAGCAAATGCTATAAAATGGATGTTTCAGTTTAATGTTTAAAAAAGGTACAGATTTTTACAAGGACATAATATAAATTATTGTTCTGTAGAAAATACCCTGTTAAATATTGTATACGTCCTTCCCTCTGTACACTTTGTAAAAAAGACAAAAGAAAAAAACAAAATACATAGAATCATATAGGGATGTGTGACATTATTGTAATTGTGTACTTGATAATAACGTGAAAAAATAAAATTCAAAATATTTTCCTGTTAATGAACGTTTAGTCTATTTGATGCCAGTACTGGGATCAGGTGTTGTTCTGAGGGACACGGTCATCTGCAGCTCTGGTGCTTATTTTTCTGCTCCCCGCTTTGCAGCTCATTTTGTGTAGTACTGGGGCACGGGGGATTCAATCCCTCATTGGGTTGAAAAGTACCTTTACGAGAAAGTCCGCAAAAGTGAAAGGCAGGGACGGCGGGTCTTCGAAATCCATTTTAATGCCTGTTTTTCTATTAAAGGATTCACGTCTGTTAAACTTCTTACAACGCCTTCACGTTTTTTGGCAAGGTGGTCACCTACTAAGCGCTATGACGCTGTCCCTGTTAAATTAAATGGCGCATGCGGGAAGTATTTTATATTATATATTTTATATCCCGCTTTTAATGGTGCGTGTGACCTGATGCCAACCCGCTGCCACCGCTGCCCTCGGGACAGAATTGTCGCTGCCCTCTGTCCCTGCCCGAGAAGGGAGGAGGTGAAACGTGGAGGTGGCTTGTCTGCTGGCCCAGGTATCGTCAGGGAATTTAGTCCAATTAGTTTACTCTCGCTGGATACCTTTAGGAAATGCTGACTCACTCACTCCTCACCTTGGTTCATTGCGTGGCTGGGCTGGCACTGGGCAACTCTTCATGGCCAGGAGCTGCCGCGCCGAGTTGCTGGCAGTCTGCTTTTGATTTGATATGTTTTCTTGTTTTCCTCCATCTACCCGATGTTCCTCAACTGCTCATCGTGAAACTGTACGCTGAGTTCCAGCGCCGTGGAGGGCGCTGGAGAATAAATATGCCCATTTCTGGCTGCTGCGAGGAGGAGCCGGGAGCAGTTAACCAGCTCTACCTCATGGCAGACTAGCAAATCCCACCCTCCCCTTGGATCTACCCCCCCTTCCTCCCAGATTTCCTTATGGGAAAGCCGTCCTGCTTCGCTGCCGGGCTCTGCCGAAGGCTCCCCAGCTCGCCCAGGTGCCGGCAGCCCCCGCCGGTCATGTCCCCCTCGCTGGGATGCGGCACGGCAGCAAAGGCACCCGGAGCCTGGATACCCGCCTAAGAGTTCTCCGACAGCCTTATTGGCGAGCCGAAAGGCTGTGTCGCTAATTAGGGAAAGAAGCAGCTGGCTAATGGCTCGCTGCGGTTCACTGGCTTATTAAAGGTAGTAATTAAAGAATATATCATTAATAGGAAACATAACTAGTATGTTAACAATTGTGACAGGTAGAAAAGCGACCAAGGAGTGGCTGACTGGAACCAATAAGCAGGTCAGCAGAGTGCTCAGGAGCAAAGACGTAGTTGTCGATATAGATAAAAGGCAGGCACGCCAAAAACCTTTCACTAGGTGGAGAAGTTTGAAGTTGTTTCGGTTTCCTTGAAATGCTAATGCAGAAAAGGCAAGCATTTTGATATTTTTTTCTTTTCTAAAAGGAGCAGAATTAATAAATGAGACTGGGGATGGTTTTTTTTTCCGGACTTGTGGCAATCAAGAATGCTATTGATTTCTATAAGCGATGAGCACTTTAAAAAGTGCAAGCACAGGTGGTTCAGAAGCTATGTAGCATACAGACTTCTGTAATATTTACCCAAACTCCACAAATCTGCAAAAATGTTACTATTCTATTGAAGACAACACTTAGCGGGTCATAACGGCACGAGCCCAGGCAAAATACCGGGATAAAGAATTGCTGCCATTGGAACCACGTATAAAGAACCTGAAGGGAACAGAAAAAGAGGTAAACACGACGAAGGCATCCTATGCTATAGATGCGGGGCACGTATATATGCCCTAGCTTTGAACAAGCTCGTTCAACACCTTGGTAGCACAGAGCCCGTATGCTGAGCTGTCCCTGGCACGAAAGCGCAACCCCCCTGCTGTGCCCGAGGGATGTCTGTCCGTCCCACCGCCCCGAGATGCCAATGCCCTCGTGCTGGCCTGGGGCTAAGGCCTGACCGAGCATTCCGGAGTCATTTTTGAGGAGCCAAGTGCTTGAAATCAGGTTTTAGATTGGAAAACTTACACTCCATAATCGAAGCCCAAAACAGGTCACCAGAGAGCACTGGCCCTGACGAGGGCATTTCCAAGAGGGACCACAGAGATGTTCATGCGTTAGGAAACACAAAGCCACACAAACTGCTCGTTTTGAGATTTTTTAAACCAAAGTCTAGCAGGTTGGCTAGAAGCTTGAAGAACAACCTACAAGTACAGCAGCACAGGTCCAGAAGTCCTGCCTCATCCTATTTAGACTTCTTGATCTTGGCTCAGTTGCTCACATGTAGGCATCAAAAGTCACTTGTGATCATTTTGGGATTGCCAGGAGCTAGGCAGGTGCTGGGGGGACACCCGCACCCCGTGGGCTTGGAGCCCATGGAGGGGTAGCAACATCCTCCAGGGACGCTTCCTACTTGCATCCAATGGACAGGATGAGTCCTTTGAAACAAATAGGGATGAAAAGACACTTTTGTGACGTGCAAAAAAGGCGACAACACAGACCTTATTTTTCTCTTGCACCAGCATGAATCAAGAGTCTTGTTAAGGCCGATACTGTAAAGTCGGCTTTAAGACTAGGACATGTTTTGTCTGACCCAGCCCAGGAAAACAAGGAATGCCAGGATTGCATCCATTTGGAAGGATGAATCACAGCTAACAAGCACTCACAGGTACGGGAGCTGGGATTTTACAGCAGGGCAAACGACTGGCAGAAGCAGAGCGTGCTAAGAATAAAGTACTTGAAACTGAGAAAATTAATACATAATTTTTATATTTACTATATTTTTTAAATGTAATTATGATATCATTAATATAATTTTGCCTATTGATCACGGACCTACTAAGAGAGCACTTTAGTTTCCTTACTTGTTAGACTTTCGACACAGCAGTTTTGCTAGGAAGCCTCTGCCAAGGAGCAGTGTGAATTCTCTGTGGATAGCCGGAGCGATGCTGACACTTGACCAGACCCACGGAGCTCCTTTGCAGCAGTACCCAAAGCTGGCACCTCACTGGACAGTCGACTGGTATCACAATAAACCTAACACGGATGCAGGGGGAAAAAAAAAAACCAACCCCACAACCCTATATGGCCATACAGCAGACCTTTCTATATAGTACAACATACACCTTGCAAAAAGACACCAGCAAGCAAGGATGGTGATACCGCCTCGTGGTAGCTGCAGAGCAAGGGGAGCCCCGTCCCTCCTCTTTTTAGAGCAGTTCTGGGGCTGTTACCACAAATTCTCACCCCTTCGTGCAGGCACACAGCCTGGGAAGCATCAGGAAAAGCTGGCCGCTGCAGAAAGGCAAACAGCCTGCGCTCCAAGGGCCCCGTGCCAGGATTTCCACGCAAGCCTAAAGAGAACCACCGGAGGAGGGCAGGATCAGCTCCTGCCTGCCGCAGGAGGGATGACGGAGCCGTACTGCTGAGGCCAGGTAGCTTTTACCTGCAAACACAGACCGAAACCTGCCCTGTAATGTGGGTGCGAAGCACCCGCTCCGGCGATCCCTGTTTGGCCACCTTCCCAGGACTCCAAATCACTTGTGCTGGGTCGGTTTCAGGAAGGACTGGCTAAAAAGAGATTTCTTTCCTGCTGCAGGGAGACAAGGAGGCTGAGAAGGGGGCACCAGCAGTTTCTCGGTGCAGAAGACCCATTCCCAGCAAAGAGAAACCCCCCTGTACTTGAAGGACCATCCCTGGTTTCTCAGGGAGGGGGGAGGACTTGATTTACCATCTCTATTCAAATAAATACAAATGGGAGAAGGTAAGAGATGCCCCCCAGAATATACACCCCCCCCCCGTGAAATACATCAGTGCTCGAGAGGTAAAAATATTTGGCAAGTGATGGCTGTTCACTGTGTCACAGGTCTTATTTAAAAGAAAACTGAAGTAACTTGATCTTGACTCTGAAACTTGAAAGCAATTCCAGATTACAGAGGAGCCTCTTAGAACTGAGCTTCAAGTGCCTAAAAATAGCATTTTCCCCCCACCTTTCTATTTAATTATTTGGGTTTTTTGGAAGAACATACAACAAGCTGTAATGCAAATGGCAGGTAACACACAACTAGTCCTGAAGGCTCTGACTACATTAACCAGCAGGCTGGATCACTAGAAGAGGACCTGTAGAGGGTCAATTCTGAGGGCACCACATCCATCCTTTAGTCATCTCGGTGGGTTTTGTATGGTTTGGATGCCCAGGGCTGCTCCTGGGCTGCAAGATCGCCCCTGCAGTGCTGGGGACACCATTTCAAACCCCGAGCAGCACGGTGTGCCCTGTGCCGGCACCTTGCTTTCCTGCAGGCGGGTTTTTCTTCCCCATCACAGGATTAAGTAAATTCTTGTATTGAAAGCCTCATCAGACCTGCTGGTGCTTAGCTCATTAGCCCTAAGAGGCTTGTGAGCCTTAAATCAGTGAACCCGTTAGTGGGACCAGCGATCGGAACCTGTAGGAGTCCTGTGCCCTCTTGGGGCTGCGCAGTCCAAGGGACAGAAATCACAGGGGGGGGTTTATTAGTTTTCAGTTGGCTTGGCCAAGATCAAATTAAACCCTGCTGACTGAATGAATGATGGTTCTGGAGTGCACAACTTTTCCTCCGTCACCACAGAGGAGGCTCCATCAGCGCGTGATGCTCCCGGCTGCAGAGATTGGGTTTGAACAACCAAAGCAAACCGAACACTTTGAGAGCTTTGGGGAGAGGTGGTGAGGGGTGTCTCCGAACTTTCAGCTTTCCCGTGGGAGCTTGTGCTGCTTCTGACCTGCCAGGGTCCCGCTGCTGGGAGCTTTTCTGTTTGGAGCCATTACGAGCAAGAGGCAGAAGGGGTGAGAAGCGGGAATTTCTGTGGTGGAGCTGGAAAGCTTGCCCTAACTTCTGCACCTCTCACCGACTTACAGGCATCAGCCCCTCTGTGACAGCACTGTTTTCCCATGGTGAAAGCCCCGCAGTCACCAGCTTGCCAACGCCAAAACGATCTGCAGAGGGACTGCTGCACCCGGGTGCGACGAGCGGCTGTTTGCATTGCCAGGGACGAGGGCAGTCTCGCTGGGATGCCCTGTGGTTGCAGTGCTGGGTCTCGAGGTCCCAAGGTCTTCCCACCTCGGCTTTCAGCCCGGTGCCACGCTCCCTGCCCTCGCTCCACTCCAGGAGCCCTCTCGGCCCGGTGGGGGACAAGGAGAGTGCTGCAAGGGGGGTTGTTAAATCTGATTTCTCCCAGTCACTTGGGGAACCCTAGCAGCAAAGTTGTTTTTCCCAGGTGTGTCAGATCCGAGGGCATCTCGGTGGATGAGACAGACCTCCCTGCAGAGGTATTGCCCCACGGGGCATGGGAGCAACGGCCCCTACGGGCATCAGCCGCTTTAGTCCCAGGAAGAAGTTAATCAAACACTCTGTGGCTCTGTGCTGGCAATGAAGGGAGGTGGACCTTACCCCAAACCTCTTGCTCAGGCAAGAGGTGCCCTGCCGAGACCCCTACGAGTGGGACAAAACAAAGATGCCCACCCTATGGGCCACAGCAGGGAGCGAGGAGACAAGGACCCCGTCCTGTGGGAAAGCAAGCTCAAATCAGTGCCGCCAATTCACCAGCGAGGGATGTTGCTTAATGCAAAGCAAGGATGGGATTATACGCTGTCTCTGTCATACAGGCAAATACGTTCATCGCAGCTATTGTTGTTCCAGCAAGTACAAAAGGAATTAATGATTCACCACTTAATTTCCTCTTCCCCTACTCCCTCCACCTTTCTTTTTCTTTAATAAACTGGTCTGGAGCCAACTGCAGCATCAGGTTAGTAATGACTTTAAGCACCATTTATGCTGCTATCGTGGCAATTTAAATTGTCACTTTCTATTAAAAGGTCTAACTCCAAATGGTTTTAGCTGAAAGCATCGGCACTGACAGTGCAATTAAATAAAGAAACTCTTTTCTTGGGATGTCAGCGCAAACACATTTTAAATAAGGGTTCAGAAGCACCTTGCTAATTTAAACTACAGTATAGCTTTCTAGTGAAGAATAATACCTGATGCAGGGATTTTTTCCATGCTGTGTGACAGTTTTCATTGTCATTGTAAGACACTTGAAGGAGTGATGTGCCAAAGGAGTCCAGCAGCCTTTGAAAACCTCTTCTCTTCATGATAAACACGGGCAGCGCTTCATAAGCAAAAGCCATCATTTCTCAGCAGACACCCATGAAAAGATATTCACCATGCTCCTAAAGGACTCTGATTTACAGTCTTGCTTTCCTCCAGACAGTTTGTAAGAACAAATCGCTTTACTGGGCATCCATCTCATTCTTTGTCTCTAGCTATACCGGTTATCTCTCAGAAACGTACCACGTACGGTGCGCTTTGCATATCTCACGTTCCTTTTATCTACCGCTCTTAAGTCATTTATAAACTGTATTGTTCTGCAGGAAAAAAGACCCCATCTGTGTTGTAGCTCACCTGTAAAAATCACATCCAGTTCCTCAAAAAAAACCCCCACTTTTTTGCAAGCTCTGTGCAGCAGCTGGAGTGCCCGTGCCAGGCTGGCCGGCCAACTCCTCCTTCCCCACCTGCTCTGCCTCAACGTCGCCTTCCCTCTCGGTCTGGCCCTTTCCTTCTGCGCCGGGTGCAGGCTGGTCCTCCTTTAGCAAACACCTCTGGGCTCCCAAACTTCAACTCTACCCCGCACCTTATGCTGTTTATCTTTTGGCATCAAATACAAATCCTTTTGCTCCAAGAGGGAAGAATGTGCTGCTGTTTCACATGTAGAAAGCGTTTAACATCCTACCTGAATTACCTAGCACAAATATTATAAATCACAGCATCACAAAAATATGTTTGCTCAACTTGGGTTGATTTTCCTTATTCCTATGGAAGAGGCAGCCTGACAGCATGGCCTTTTTAGTTTTTTAAAACTGTTACTAGACATCAGACAGAATAACACAACTGCAATCTTTGGTGTCTGTGCCTCAAATAAGAAGTTGAAAAATACCTGAACAGCTTTAATGGTTCGTATTTTATTTTAATGGCTTTAAAGCTTCTCCAGTACATGAGAGTGTCCCTTATGTTATGACCACTATGGTTTCTCTGAAGTATATTACATCTGCTGGAAATAAATGAGTCATAATATTTAAGCTCTCCCTGTCCCATTCTCAGTTGCTACAGTTATTGCTCTGAAGGACACAGAGACACATCTTGAGATAAGTATCCATAGGACAGTTATGGATATGATTTTTATGTCTACACAATTACATTTCTAGCTACAGAGCACTCCACATTTTACCACTTCACTGCAAAGAAAAAATGCAGCAAGAGAGATTGATTTATGGCTAACCCTTACAAAAATAATATGCAAGGGAACAGGATCGAAAGTAATTTTCTTTACAGAATTATGAATATTATTCTGCTTCATTTCTTTATAAGAAAGGGAGAACAAGATGAAAAATATACAGGTATTCTCAGGAGAAATGAAAGAAAGGTATCGCATAGTTGTAGAAGAAGGGAATTGGGGGTACATGTGGTTAGGACTTTTTACTTAATAATTTTGTCATCATAAAAGTGTCATATTTGTTACAATGAAAACTTTTCATGAAAACAGCCCTGTTTTCCAGTTTCAGTGGAACTTTCACTGTGTGCATAGCCTGCACGCTGCCTCTCCCCAACATTTGTCTTCCAGCTAGTTTTTCTGTTTTCAACCTTACTTTCAAAGACCTCCATTTCCCAAAGCTTAAAAAAACCCTTCTTTCTTTTTAGTATCAAAAGATTTTTATGAGGCAGAAGAAATCATTTACTGTCCAGGTCTGATTCTGGATTAGAAAAGAAAGAGATCTGGGCAATGTGATCAGTCAGAAGCACTCTTCGAGGACAAATAGTCTATGCAGGACGGCTATGGGGATGCAAGATGCCAACACTCTCAAATGCTAGTCAAAGCAGGTGGGGGAAAATGAAAGAAATTTGCAAATAAATAAGCTACCCTCTTCCTTCTGCAAATACCCACACGGGTTCTGAAACTCGGAGGGAGCGTGTGATCACACTATATGGTAAAGCAGGATGCTGCTACCTTTGATAGCACCTCAACAGCCCCAGGCATTACCCCTTTAGTGGGGAGCACGGCTTCACCCGAGCCCGGGGCGGGTTGAAGGGTGCTCCTGTTTTCACAGACGTGGTAGGAAACGTGAAAACTGGACCCGGGTTTCCCAAGGAGATCTTCTAGTGACGAGTCGCGTGGGACTATTTCTTGGGCTTCTCTGAGGTTAGGTGGAGCGAGAAGCCTCCTCCCTCCGCATTTCTGCTCCCCAGAAGAGCCCCCGGGGACCTTTCCATTGGTGAAAAGTCAGCAAGGTCCCCGAAATCGACCCCTCGGAGCCGAATGCTGGAGGTTAGGAGAGGAAGGAGAGGAGGAGAAGGGGCTTCCTGGCAGTTCATGTGCGTGCACGCCACAAGCCGGGAACGGCAGGGTGCCGAACTCCCTTTCGCCCAGGTTTAATCCCACTGGGGCAGGCAGAGGTTCCTGGCAAGGAGCTCGCTCTGGTTTTGAGGCTCTCCACCCTTTATGGAGCACCTTTCATTTTGGGACTTGACCCAGGTTACACAAGCAAGAGGAAATATTTGTTCATGGGCTCTTAGTGCAGTGGAATAACACTCCCAAAGAAGCAGCTAGACAGGATTGTACAATTAATGGTTTTGCGATGATTTTTGTCAGAACAACCCTGACTGCAGGGAGTGGTTCTGTCCTGTAATACCTAAGGAATCTGCCAAAATTAAACCAAGTCAATAGCTGCAAATAGGCAATCTAAAGGTGCCTCTTTTCCCCACCTAGCCTTTCTGCCAGGGCTTGGCTGGGAGGACGAAGGGCTGTATTTAAATGGGATCATTTGACTCCCTTCCTCCGCTTCTCATCCCCCGTGAGAAAATGACACCTAACCATCCTCGTACTCAGGGAGTTCATCTTCCCAACTCATTCTCAGAAATAAATCAATTGCCTTCATAACATTATTTTAGCTGAGGATAAAAAAAGAAAACATTTGTGAGGTCAACATAAAGGACAACATAAGATAGCCAGGTTTATCTACAGCTTTTTTATCCTCTTCTGGCCTCTGGTGGGGCAACCGTCGCCGTGCCCTCCAGAGCAGCCCCAGCTCCTGGGTTCTGCTGCCATTAAAAGTTTTGCTTCACTTTAAGGGATGACTCTTAACAGAAACTTCTCAGACCTAATGAAGCAGCATCAGCCACACTCATACATTTCAGGCCTGCTCACTGGTCTTTTCTTCCAATCTCCCCTCTTTCCCATGAGATATCAATAGGGTTTCCCTCCTTTTTCAGGCTTCCCTTCCCCTCTGAAACCCTTGCAGGGAATGGGGAGGGGTAAGGGTTCACTTTTGCTTTAAAGCTTTGCCACTGAGGTTGTATCAAATACACAAAATATAAGGTGAGTCATTTTTTCTGACTTTTTCAGGTATATGGGAGGACCCTGCTAGTGTAGTTTACTTCTCGTTGACTAGTATGTGTCTGCTACAGATGTAGAGGTAAGAAAGTAATGGCATTATAGAATTATTTGAGCATATGGAACATACACAGGTACATTCATAAATCAGAGAAGTAACCACGTTGTATAAACAAGCATCTAGAAACCAGAATATTCCAGGGATGCAGCTGAGCACATAAAATGGTTGGTGAGCACGCATTAAAGCACATATACACAGAGAGCCTGAGAGAGCTGGGACTGTTCAGCCTGGAGAAGACTCAGTGGCATCTTCTCTGTGTATAAAAATACCTGATAGTCTTTATGTATGGTGGTGGTGGCGTGTGTGTGTGTGTGTATATATATATATATATATATATATATAAAAATAGCTAGTGATATTTATAGAGGAGTAAAGGTTATGGAGCCAGACCCTTCTCAGTGGTTCCCAGTGACAGGACGAGAGGCAACGGATGCAAACTGAAACACGGGAGATCCCACTGAACATAACAAGACACTTTTTTACTGCGAGGCTGACCAAGCCCTGGCACAGGATGCCCAGAGAGGTTGTGGAACCTCTGTCCTTGGAGATATTAAAAACCCAGCTGGACACAGCCTGGAGCAACCTGCTCTCACTGACCCTGCCCTGAACAGAGGGGCAGAATAGATGATCTCTGGGGGTGCCGTCCCTCCTCAGCCGGTCTGCAATTCTGCGTAATCCAGCATGACGGCGTGGTGTTTCTCTAAGACATCATCACTTGCTGTTTCCTGGGTGTCCTGCACACGGGGGAGAGGGATGGATGGGGAGCTGGTACCCCAACAGAGCTGATAGAGATGCTCTCCACCGGCACACAAAAGCAGTGAGTTGCTTGGGCACGGGCATATCTTTAATTTCCTGCAATGGTTACCGATTTTACTTCATCATGGCTTCTCAGGGACACTCTCAGCTCCACACAGTTCTATACACGTCAGCAGCTTTCCAGTGGGCTAGAAACAGCTTCCACAAAGGCCACTACAGGCAGTGGGAAGTGCAGGCAGAAAGCAAGTAAAGGCAAGGAAACACCCCTTCTTCCAAAACTGCAAGAACCAGAAGCACATGAATGCATTTGGGAACCATACTGAGTATATAATAATGCTGTGCTTTATGTCTATCTATTTTTAAACACCAGAGGCATTATACGTGACTTTTAAAAAGGGAACAGGTTTGTCAAGTGTTGCAAAAATAGCCCAAGAATCACTAAAAGTATGCTTTTGGTTTGAATACATTTTCTTCAGTATTCTAGCTTATTGGACTAAGCTGTTACAAGCCTGGTTCACAGAATGATGAGATTTAAAGAGATATATACCTTTTATTGTATTCTGTTGGGTTTGGGGTTTTTTTTGTTTGGGTTTTTTTGGTTTTTTTTTTTTAAACTTTAGGATATAGATCACATTTTCAATATTTTTTTCTGATAAAAATACCTTCCGAAAAATGGACTTTTATTTTGAGCAAAAGCTGAGATTCTTGCAGAAAATGAGACTTCAAGAAAAAAAAAAGTATTATGAAGTTCCTCTTCTTTCTAGAGAGATAACAATGTGGCTTTCTGCAAGCATTTCACTGAATTAGTTTTACTGACATTAATATTTTCAGACATAGTAAATTCCAAGCAATGTTTGTCAAATGTTTACATAAATTACTTTCAGGCCATGCAAATATTTGCACTGCAGAAATTGGTCCCTAAGTATTACCTGTCAGTGAGAGAAGATAATAATTTTCTGTCGTGAGACTTGAACACCTCCCCCTCCCCAAAATACACAGCTCAGCGTTCCGGGTGGAACTTATTCAGCTTCTTGCTTCTGCTTACAAAGTCAGAATGAATTGCTGGGGAGTAAATATTGAAGAAACCATAAACCAACTATGTAGAATTGGGAGACACAGGAAAAAGAAACAAAGGGCATCAGAGAAATTATTCTCTGAAAATTATTATGTGGGAACGACAGTTCTGAAACAGGACAGATTGATACCATATTATTCAGCTGTCAGCAAGGGCTGAAAGATGCTGGGGGAGCTGTGATAGTTGCTATATGAAGGTGCTAGTCAACTTGTCAGATGCTAGGAAAGAGGAAATTGGTGGCAAGAGGAGATAATAGAAGAGGCAAGTGGAGGTAAATCAGAAAGATGTTAGACTAAGGGAGAGCTAACAGATGCTGCCATGGGAACTGCCAAGAAAGAGTAGGAAAGCTTGCTTGGGTCGCAGATAGACCACACGCCCTGCAACTTACACATTAACACGAACAATTTATCCTGTAAAACAAAAAGCTGTTCTAACAAAATAACAAAAAGATGAGCGGAAGAGAGAAGGAGGCTATCAGGAATGTAAGCAGTATCTGAAAATATTTAGTGAATTCATCAACCCAAGAGAAAGCTGTGCCGAAAAGGTCTCTCTAGGGGCTAGCTCATAGTACGTTAAAATTGCTTCTGCCTTTTGAGCATAGTTGCAGTCAAAAAGCTGCCTGAGGTGACTGTATTTGAGCCACAAATTTTCTTGGGAAGCAAATATATCTTTTAAAATGTCACTGACACACTGCTGTCTCTGACGATTGCTCACATCTGAAAGTTGTCCCGTTTTTTCCCAGCTTACTCACGTCGGGCTAATAAAATTATCTCTTCCCACAGATCTGCCTCACTAGCATGCAAAACATCTGGTTTTCTTTCTCTTTCCTATGATTTTTTTTCTTTAAGAATCTCTTTATAATGATCTCTGTCCCCTCAGGAACTCTGGAATATATCTATCGCATGTCCTGAGATGAGACGATGAAATGGGAGAGGAATATTTAACAGCTGTTTTGAAAATGCTTCAAGAAATAAAAAGGAAGCGGCCAGCAGTACAGTTCCTAGCTGCTCTAAAGCATCTCCTTCCTTCCTGAAACAGATGAAATTCACCTTGATAAAGTATGTACATTTACATTGACAGGTTTGTCTGGGAGAATAGTGTCCCAGGACAGGCATTAAAAGAGGCTTTGCTGATACTAAAACAAGGTGGACATCTGGGCTACGTGGCTGCAGCTACCCTCAGTCATGCAGAAATGCCATGGAAAACAGCTTGCTAACTTCAGAGCAGCCTGACGGCGGGGAAACCTTGGAGAGACATGGCTAGTCTTCTACTAAATCTCAGCTGCTGGCTGTTAGGTGAAAAGCCCAAAGCAAGTCCTGCACCCTCAGAGTCCCAGCCCTCACCAAAAACATCGCACACATCTCTCCTTCTGCTCTTCAGCCCCGGCCTTCCCATCCCTCTGGAGTTTGCTGCCAAAGTGCCAGAGTAACCATTCACACGATTCTAAGCATGGGGTACTGCGTTGCGTGGGGGTGACATCCTCCCCTCGGGTTACGAGCCCACTGGCGGCCGGCCGATGCCGCTTTGCTGTCCCGGCTGCCGCACGTAGCAGGGGTGGTGGGACCAGGCTGGGCTGTGTCTGGGGAGGATCTGCCCACCCGTACGCAAGCTGCTGAAGTGGAACATGCAATGTATACCCTACCCAAAGGTGAGTTGCCTCAGTGTACATTTTGTGCCACCAGGTCAGAGGCGGACCTATGCGGAAAACTCTGACATTTGGAGCAGGAATTTCTACCTTAGCTTGAAAGAGACAATCAGGAACTTCCAAGCTGTCTGCTGGCAGATGCTACTTTTGCTTCCCTGTGGAAAGACAGACTGAGTTTCACCTAATGAAAACAGGTACTGACCTTTTGCCAGAGCAAGCCCTCCTGAGTTAAGCCAGGTATGATATCATGAAAGACCTGCTCTGCAGTCTTCTGGCTCCGTAAACCGGAGCTCTCATTCACAATCACTCAGAAGCTTGTGTCTCAGTTCAGGATGACTATGGTGTGCGCCTACGTCCTATGTGTGCATTTACTCCAGATGGTAGAGGATGACAAATTAACACTTTGAACTAAGTAGGATGAATGTGTGTGAGGAGTGGAAGAAAACTGCATTCAGATAAAATCCAGATATGTACATAGCAGATGACAATACCCATTACACCTATTCCACTTCAAATCGCTTTTCATCTCTGGCAGGTCTTTGCAAATTTGCTTAATGCGTAATCTTCCATATCGGTGGATCACGAGAGTTAAAGCTGTCAGGAGTATGTCGGTGTTGCTTAGGCAGAGCTGCATTAGGAGAAGGTGGCATTTTTGTAGCACATTTGTTTAAAGCACCAGAAATTAAATCATGGCTATCAGATTCCATTCAAAGGCTTGAGAGGGCAGAAGTGCACAGAAAATGGAACTTCTAAATATAAACATACGCTCACTACAGTGATGCTGTTTGTTCACTTTTTAAGGCTGGTATGAACCTGTTCTTTCAATTATTTGGTGATGATTTTTTATGTTACTTCAGACTCCATTTTGCTTTTTGGACGGCCACAGATTTCTAGCTGTACCCCCTGACGGCTGCTAAGATGATGTGGACAGCTGCTGATAGCATGTGATTATTTATAGTCATTCATGGTTCATTATGCTCAAGGGGTAAGCTGATCTGAACCTGCATTTTGGCTAATACAAATACCAGCTAATACAATTATGCAGTGTCTCTCTCTCTCTCTCTGGAAATGAGGCCTTTGGAATAAATCACAACAGTTCTGCCCTGCAAAACTAAACAATTGAATTCGGTGACGACTTTTTACAGAATCACTGAAAGATGATACGTTCCCAAATATGAAAAGTATCAGAAGAATTCACTTGTCTACTTGTATGGTGATGTCGCAGGGGGAATTAAAAAAATGAGAGAGAGGGATTCACATCGCTTCAAGAATCACCTCCAACTGTATTAGCAACAGAAAAATGATGTAATTAATAGAAATTTGTGTAAAAGTGTGACTTCACAGAATTTGTTGACAAGGTTCACTCTATTACTTAGTACGCAGATAAAATGCACACAGGAAAATTAAATCAGAATCAAACTAAACTTATGTATACAGGGACCGAAAATGTAATAGGGTAAAAGGAAATGTGGCAAAGGGTAAGGAAGACCCTCCCGTTGAGTCACGAGGTTCAGAGAAGACCCCCTTGCTTTCTAAACTCCTGTCGGAGTCTAGGTGCGGCTGGATCGACTCCTAGTCCCAGACTTGGTCAACGGTTTATATCTAAAGGGATTATGAGTACAATAGCAGCCTAAAATTCATTCACAGTTGAATAAAAATCACGACAGTACTTTAAGTAAAAAGTTGAAAGCATTAACTTATAATATATCTTATAATATACTTGCTATAACATACTAACTTATAATATACTTGCTATAACTTACTTACTGTATTCAGGTTAGTACACACACACACATGCATAAAGGCCCTAAGAGAAATATATAAAAGAGAGTAAAAGAGAATAGAAGAGAGTAAAGAGAGAGGAGAAGAGGTATACCTGTTAAAAATTCCCCTCAAGGTCAGTGAAAATATTCACGTCGAATGCTTCGGCATTTGTCTCAATGGGCGAAGGGTCGAGCCTCAAGGAGCGGAGAGAATCAGCCCGGGTCGTGTTGGCTTTCAGCAACAGAGCTCCAATTTTTGCAAACTGTCTGGTTTGCGAGCTCTGAGAGGCGTCCCACGCAGAGGGAGATGCTGGTCGCAGCCCGCTGCGGTCCGGGAGAGCTCAAAGGGCCTCACTCAGTACCGCTGTTGATAGGTTCAGGAGATGATTGGCTTTCATCATTAACAAACTGCTAGAATCCCAGCTGCGCTGGAAAATTCCACGACGGTTGGAGAATAACTCAAAACATAGATATGGGGTGCTCCAAGATTGTCAGGGGAGGATTGTCGTGTCTCAAGGTTGTTATGAGAAAGAACAGGCTGCAGGTTGTTATGAGAACTGGCTATCTCTACTCCCGTCCCCCCGCCTCTGCCGGGCAGCAGGAGTCCTTGAGACGCAGAGCGTATCTCCCTGTCCTAGCTGCGTAAGATTTCTTGGCACAGCCAAGGGTCGCTTCACTGCCCGACTCATTACACTTATGCGAAGGCCTAACGAGCCTTCCCGAATTCGTAAATCAGCCTTGAGAGGGGAAAAGAAATGCACCGCCGCAGGTGATCAAGAAGCACTTTCGTGTTTCTTGTCCTTCTGCAACCATCACTGGAGGGACGCTTCCGCCGCTCTGCTCTGCCGGCAAAGGCAGTTTTGCCATTGCACGGACGGAAAAGCTGAGACTCAGACAGGCTGCTTGACTTCTACAGTAGGATGAAAGAAATCCTTGCCAAAACCAAAAAGATACCACAGCTACTGTGACTCTCCTTCACTGTAGTCACAAGATCCCTATTTCTGTCCAAATGCAGATACGATGGAAACAAAACATTGGGACTTTTAAGGGAACGATATCATAAAACCCAAGAATGGTACAGGTTATTCATTATCAAGGCACTACTAACACGATGTGAATGAATATTTAACTGTTATGTACTGGAAAACACAAAACGTGGCCATCCCCTTGGGGAGGACCTTACAGCTTTCTCCGATGTCCCCTTCCCTCTGGCAGCCTGAGCGTTTCGGGTTATTTTTTTTCTGTTCTGCAGAACCACAAATATTTTAGCAAGGTTTGTATGTCCTGGAGGGGATGGACACCCCTCGTCTCCAAAGAAGAGCTGCGCCTGGGTTAGCAGTTTTATGTCTGGAGCACATTTGTCCAACACACACACGGATCTGGGGTACCGATCCCATTTGCACAAAGAAAGGGAGATGTGCTAGAGACAGCCACGCAGTCTCTGACTCTTGCTAACAGTTTCATTGGTTTTGGTTTTTTTTTCTGGTTTACTGTGCCCGGTGTATTATTTCATAACATCTCGTACCATCCAGCTATTCCTGTCCTGTTTTGGTATTTGTCTGAAGCCTAACTTCCAGCTTTCACCCGCAGAAGACGTATCTTTCAGCTATTGCAAATGAGTGCCTAATGTTCATTTGAAGGGTTTTGCTTTTCCTTTCCAGCCAAACTGTGCTCCAGCCTTGCTTTTCTACCGAAATCTCTTCACTGCTCCTGTTGGCTCCGTTTGTGTATGAACTGCAGAACAAAAATAAGTAATTGAATGTCCTTTGCAGGATGTTTGTGCTCTTCCTTCATCTTCACAGCTCATTGCAAACTCAGACATTGCCTATGGCTTTTCAATATGTTTTTAAAACCATGGATTTCCCATGCATGTAGGGAGAGCTGTAGAATTGAGGTCGCTTTCAAATAACACCAAACTGAAAACAACATTTTTTTTTCTGACTGTTACTTTCTTAATCTAATTTCTATTAAATAGTTAAAGGAAAAAAAACCTCAGGAGTGCATGTTCAGGCAGAAATAAGGTTCATTTTGGAGGAAGAAGAAACAGATAATATAAACACACAACCTAAGCTCCCCAGCCTTTACTTGTAATGCTGCTTGCAAGCTGAGCTTCAGAATTTCACAAGCTGTGTCTGTATAAAGGCAAAAAGTACAGTTTCAGGCTGTAGCACTGATTTTGTAGGTAGACAGTCCAGGATTTCGCCCGTGCCCAGGCTATTGGCACAGGCAGTCTCACTGCTATGGTGACTAAAACCCACGCTGACGACTTTTTGCATTCATACATGTATCCTCTTTTCTGCTTGCTTGCTAGCGGGTGGTCTGCTTGCTACACAAAACAACATACCTCTAGTTTTGGAGGGTGTTCTGATTTAGTTTTTTACTATATTACTACATTATTATATTATAGTTTTACTGTTGTGTATGCATGTTCTGTTTTGGGTTTGGTTTTTTTTTTCCCTTCCCTGTAATAATAATAGAGAAGGAGCAAAAAACATTTCTGTCATGTTACGACCTGTGGGAAGAAATGCATGATCTGTCTTGCCCAGCACCTGACTGTTGTGGAAAAAGCAGACTTAGACACTAACGGCAGTGTGCCTGAGATGCCGTCTCCCAGTCAGAATAACATCAGTAACTTCTAAAGAGATTCCTGCTTTCCCCTCCAGGAAACAGCTGTAAAACATGACCTCAAGCATAGTTAGTTGTCTTGACTCTACATACCCTATTCCATAAAGCGGTCCTTAGCTTTTTTTTTATCCTTTTCCATAAAGAGGTCCTTAGCTTTTCTTAAGGTCTGGTGCCCTGAATTAATCCGAAAAGCAGAAACTTCTATATACAAACAATAAACAAATCAATTCTGTGTGTAATTTCCTCATTTTGAAACATCGCATTTTGATTTCCATCACCTTTATTTTTTAATTTTTTAGTTTCAAAATGTTTCAGATTTCAAAATTTGCTTTGAACAGCAGATGCACAACAGTTCATGCAGGAAATGTCAAATTGAAATGTTTCCACATAAACCAAATTTTAAAAATTGTTTCCTTTCAGTAAACCTTTTAAAAATCACCCCTCTTAGCAGAAGCATCGGTTCAGATAAACTGGCATTTTTGACACAAAAACTTCTCAAAATTCTTGACAGCCCTCCTCTAGAAGTTGGGGATTATGAATCAAGACTGGGAATGAAAAATCTACAGAAATTCACCCTAGGCAAAGAACTTCTTAATCCTAATTTATTCTTTTTGATGCTGAAGATCTGTGAGGTTTGTCTTTGCCCATCAGTGCCCTTGGACACATATGAGATGCTCACAAAGTGGCATTTACTTGGTCCTTAAGACATATTTGTCTTACCGCTCATCAACACTCCTTTGGGGAAAAACTTCTTCCATTGCTGAAAAGCTCTGCAATCACATATGTGTACTTTATCACAGCAATGGCAGAGAAAATGCACTACCTGCCCCTATTCTCCCTCAGGATGCTGATTGTTGGCTACCCCCGCTTACCACCAATTTGGGGTCCTAATTTTATAAGGTTCTTTCAGCTCTTTGTTCTACTATGAAGTACTGTGAATTTCCTTTCTGTTGTTCTACTGCAACATCCAATTGCTCTAAGTTACTTTAAAAAGGTAAGACAAGGCAAATAATTACTTGCATCTGGATGAAAGTGTAACAATATATTACAAAAATAATAGTTTGATTCTGCCTCTTTGTATTTCTCCCCTATATTGACTGCCAGAAACTGATTTGCTACTTCGGGAGTGAGAAAAAATCAAACTTGTTAGCTTCAGATTTAATGAAAGCCTCTCTCTTTTCTCTTTTATTGCTTCTCTACTGATAAGAGTCTTTGTCTAAGCTTTCCTCCTAAAAGCACAGATGTAAAGCTTCTGGCACACCAGATATTCTTCTTCATGTCAATTTTCATGTTAATTTTCTATAGGTTTGAGACACGAAATTCTCTAACGCCATTTCCAGTGTGTGCTGCGGTGTTTGCTCCAAGCTGGTATTGCTGAATGACTGAAAAAAGACTGTCAATTCCAAAGTTGTTACTCTGTGGGTTCTTCAAGGAATTCTTAAGTCAAAGCAGACTCTGGGTTTCTTTTAAATATGGTAAAATTGCCATGAATTCACCATGAAGGTGAAGAGGAGAGCTTTACAGTTTCACCAGGAGGAATGCGGCAGTGACTGGCTGTTAGAATAGCGGTATCTGCCCAGTCTTCTCAGGCTGCCCAGAGCATCCTCCATCCAGCTCGTCTTCTGCTGCCCAGCTGCAGAAAGATACAGGCAAAATTCCTGAAATGTCATTCCAGCTTGTTTTCTATTTGGAAGTCTGTTTACTCATCTGGAAGAAACGGATATACCTCCTATACCTAACCTGTGAATTTCTTCACTCCTATACCTAACTTGTGAATTTCTTCAACAAAAGCAATTGACAAACCTGCCTCATTCAAAAAAGGGATTCACAGGAAAGGGATTTTTATTTTTAGCTTTCAGGGAATACAAGGAGCTGGCAACCAAAATAGCAGCAGATGGGAATCCTGTTGTCTCTGCACAGGAAGAACATTCAAAGGCCTTGGGCCATCTTTCCATCTCAGCAAATCCTTACTTGAGCTTTCAGTCACATTTTGGAATATGTGATCACCTTCAAACAGTTTGATAAAAAGTCAAGCAAACTGGGTAGAAACTGCATGGTGTGTTAGGGCTGTTTTCCCCTCTACTAGCAACCGTTTCTTCCGGATGAGTAAACCTTGATGAAGGGAGGCCTCCCTATGTATTTCAGCTGTTCCGTGTCTTCCCTTCTTTATCCACTAATTCCTGGCATTCCTTTGCATTTTTCTCCCATGCTGATTCCTCACCTGGCATTTCTGAGGACTATCCGCTGCGGCCCCAAGATCTTTTTTCCTGAGTGGCAATAGCTCATCATCACATAGGTAGTTTGGGCTGTCCCCCTCCCCCTGAACACTGCGTTTATTGATACAGCCTGTCACCTGCCATAACCATCCCTCTGCTGCTTCTCGCAGCCAGCTTTCAGTCTGACCACCCAGAAAAACTCGGTGGGTCACCAAACTCCATCATTTAGGACGAGAGTAAACGGCCTCCAGTTGCACCAGGGGAGGTTTAGATTGGATATTAGGAACAAGTTCTTTACTGAAGGGGTTGTCAGGCATTGGAACAGGCTGCCCAGGGAAGCGGTGGAGTCACCATCCCTGGAGGTGTTCAAAAAATGCGTAGATGTGGCACTTCAGGACATGATTAGTGGGCATGGTGGTGTTGGGTTGACGGTTGGACTCGATGCTCTTAAAGGTCTTTTCCAACCTAAACGGTTCTACGATTCCGTTACTCAGTCCCTTTTCCTGGAAAGGCTCAGGCTGCCCAAAGGATCCTTCCACAGCAGGTGAAACAGGCGGGAAAGTGGAGAGTCCCTCGGTGCGTTCCTCCCCTCGAGGTGCTCCCCTTCAGCCGCTGACAGAAGACTGTGCAGCTTTTCACCTCATGGCAGCCAAGATGGTTGGCGAGTCTTTGGCGGCGGACTCCCCAGAAAGTCCTTTGAAATGTCTCCTACACTGACCAAGCAACCTTCCTCCTCCTCAACCTTCCTCCTCCGCAACCTTCCTCCCCTGCAGAGCCCCTCACACAGTGCTCTAACCGGGTCGGGCTGAAGTCTGACATGGCGCCGGGGAATCCAGCCCCCCCTCCTCGGCTGGCAGCCCGCGCTCCTGTGGAGACCCGACCGCAGGTTCCCTCACACCCCGGGCCTATGAAAGAAGGGGACGGGGCTGAGGGGATGGGGAGGGGGCTCCCTGCTTTCCACACGAGCACCTCCACAGAGACCGACCCACCGGTGCCCGGTCCCCGCTGGGCGCCAAGAGGCAGGACAGCGCGGAGACCGGGCCCTGCCCGCCGCCCGCCCGGCCCCGGTTCCCGGGCTAATTATTAAACCGTCCCCTCAGCCGAGCCCCGAGTAGCCGGACCCCGCACTGCGGACTACCGCCCTCGTTAGGGACCAGCGGGCGGGCACCGACCCCCCCCACCCACCCTCCCCGTCTCCCCCGTCCCGCCGCCGCCGCCGCCTCGGTGCTACTGGCCACACCGCGGCGGGGAGCCGGCGGTCTGGCCGCCATGGAGGGTGAGGCGAACGGGACCCTCCACCCGGAGTCCTGCGGCTCCGGCCAGCCGCCCTACTCGCGGGAGCTTCTCCAGAGTAAGTGCGGCAGCCTGGCATGGCTGAGGTGAGGGAGGGAGGCGTGAGGGAGATGGCGGCGGGGAGGAAGGGGGGGGCTGCCCGCCAGCCCGGCTGCTCGCCGGCCGGGTCTCAGGGCTTCCCCCCCGCCGTGAGGAGATCTAAGATGGGGAGATGGCCCCGGAGAGGTGGTCTGGAAGGGTTGGGGTCTTCTGAAGCGGGTTCAAGAGGCTGAGGCAAAGGCTGAGGTTTGCAAGGCGCTGCTCGGTGTGCCTTTAGATAGGCTGGCGTTGGTACCAGAGGTGAGCGTGAACTTCTCCTAAATTAAGCGTGGCTCCACAGCAGTGCTCTCCTCTGTCCCCAGAAGCAGCTTTCTTGGGAGAAAATACACCTCAGCCATCAGCCGTGGGTAAAAGTCGATACCCACACCCGGTGTCAATGGAGAGTGAAACCCGTCAGCTGTGGGTAAATGTTGATACCCGCACCCAGCATTAGGGGAGAAGTAAAAAAGAATTTGGCGAAGGCGTCAAGTGTCATTTCAGGCTAGATACATCAGGGGCTTATCCTCGCATTGTTCCTGTCCCTCAGAAACTTCCACCGAGCCTCTGAAAAGTTTGCGTGCCCAAGGAAGTTAAGCACAAACATGCCTATGAACATACAGTGGAAGCAAAGTACTAATATTGAATAAATATATTTTTGCTTGTTGTCTGCCTGGAAAAAAGTTCCCAGAATATGTGTTTATTTATTTATATTATGTATTTATTTATATTCTGTTACGTATTCACATCCATCTAAGGACATTTGTCCTGGAACTCCACCTTTCTGAAGGGGACTTTTGCATAATGCTTTGAGAACACGGAGGCATATTCTTCCTGTATGCTGTCTGTGGATCCTGGAAAGATTTAGTCATGAACTTAAGTTTAAGTATTTGAATCATCCTGTGAAGTCAGTGGTCTGTCTGTGTAGCTAAGGATGAGTGCAAGCTGTTGCAGAAATAGAGCTAAGAAGCCCCTCAGAGATGGTGTCTTTACATTAAATGTTTGGAATGCTTACGAAATAAATCAGAACTTTACGTTTTCTTTTCTCTCTCTGCAGGCCTTGACCTACCAGGGAGATTTCTCTTTGCAGTCTTGACTCTGATGACACTAATTGCCAATCTGGTGTTTATAGAGGAAGCGGCCTACATCTACAGGAGAATTCCCTCCTTCAAAAGATCAGTGATAATTTGGATTAATGCTGCAGCTCCAGTAAGTTACCATGGAAAAGTGATGAAATTGAAAGTAGGGTTTTGCTGAAAATCCACATGAACCGGCTTTATCTCTGCCCTTGGTACAACCCTCCTCCCTTTCCCTGTAGGTGATTGCTACTACTTCGTGCATTGG
Organism: Haliaeetus albicilla; assembly: GCF_947461875.1. Lineage (NCBI taxonomy): Eukaryota > Metazoa > Chordata > Aves > Accipitriformes > Accipitridae > Haliaeetus > Haliaeetus albicilla. The sequence goes on from NC_091488.1 coordinate 3,106,962, forward strand.
CATGTGGATTCCTCGCTCGACAATGTTTACAGATTTCACAGCAGCAGTGTGAGTATCCTGCTTGTTTCTAGATGTTGCCCCAAACCCTGAATTTCTTCCTTTTAAACATCTGCTGCTCTTGGTAAACACAGTCATTTTGTAAATTTAACAATTTAGTAATTTTTGGTTTGAGTTGAAATCTCTTGGCAGCTCTTTTCTGGGAGGTGGAAAATGCTGAAGCAGTTCCCAGTGCTACAGTCCCCTAGTGTGGGAACCTCAGTATGAAAGATCTGTGACTCGCATGTAATTGATCCCTTGGATTGACAGTAGCTTTGAAGCAGTACTCTTTCTTTCCTCTCTCTGCATGTCATGTGGAATGAGATTCTGACCTGTGACTTCTTCACTGCGCTTTTACTAATGATGAACCGTGGAGGTCTATTATTAATGGTGGCAAGTGAACCTCCGATGAGTATATCAATGTAAAAATGTTCCACAGTTCTCCTGATAAAAGCACTTTCTGTACGAGCATGACAGCTCTGACGTGCACAGAGAAGAAGGGAGAAATGTGGTCCTTGCTTTCTGGAGGTGATGGCGCAGCCCTGGTAGGCAGAGCCAGGTGGGGGAATGCCGTGGCCTTGGGCACTCCGCAGTTGATTTTGGGATGATTTTGGAACCCACTGCAGGACAGTGTCACAGACTCTCATGAATAGCCTCACCCCACGTCACACTGCATTTACTAAGAGAGTAGAGTAAAAAAGGAGGGAAAACACAGTAGCAGGGAGCATACAGCAATTTGTGCAGGGAGTGCAGATTGCCAGCAACTTCCAAGAATCCAGTCCTGTGGCACTTCAAGCCTGTCTGAATCCCTCCCCCCTCCCTTGCCCAAGCTGCAGGTTCCTGTCCCCTCACTTGCTGCTACTACCACTCAGTCTCCAGCTGCACAGCAAGCTGCTTCAAGGAGGCAGTGCAGCTGAAGAGGACCTCTTTTATTTGGTGAGGTTGGATTTCAGTGAAGCCGTTCCCTAAATCGGTTAGGGACAGGGAGGAAAGGGCGGTTGCATGATCTATAGTTCCTGGGAAGGGTTGAGAATGTGCAGGCGGTGAAGGAGGGAGAGGTGGGGATCAGCTTTGGCTGCAGAGGAACCGCACCCTGACTGGGCCACACATTTGATGATAGCTATATATATATATACATGAACCTAGCCATGTTTGCTGGGTTGTTTTTTATTTTAGAGGAGGAAGTGGACTTGTTCTGAAGAGTTTGGACCAGTCAGGACTAGATAACTGATGGAAAAATATGGCTGTAATGACTTGGGCCAGAAAAACCTGTGCTTTAATACTGACTCTGCCAACCAGTCACCAGTGCAGCTTTAGGAAATTCCACAGCTGCTCTGTGCCTCAGTTTATTCCTCTTTCGGTGAGGTTAGGGCAGTTCTGGTCCTCCAAGGTGATGGAAAGCAGTAGTGCTAGAATTTTTGTTGATCGCAAAGCGCAAGCTATAAAAACCCTGGACAGAAGGCGGCACTGGCCTGCGCAGGCACGTTCAAGCTGGCATTTTCTTCCTCTCCTAGATTTTTTGCCATAGTTATCCACAAGTTCCTGATGATGATGATTAAAGAGTGCGGAGGTCAAAAGCTGCTCCTCAAGCGTTTTGAAAATGGTCACTTCAAGATCAGCACCGGTCCCTGCTGCTGCTGCTGCCTTTGCCTCCCTCGTGTGCGCATCACTAGGTGAGTTGTCCTTTAAGTTTTCCCAGCTGCAAAACGGCTGCTGGGATTCAGCCAACTTGGCAAGGCCAAGCTTACAGCAAAGGCCCTCCCCGCTTCCCGAAAGTCAGTCTCAAGCTGTCTCTCTTAAACAGTGCCATCGCTTCGGGGCTGTACACCACCACTGATTTATTTCATTTTTATAGTGCAGAATTTTGCATAAGAGTCGAGAGTATGAGCTCTCTCAGTTTAACCCAGTGCAGTGTTCCCACTCATAGTAATGTTGTGCACTGCGGCATCTCCCCAACTAATCCCATTCTCTTCCAAGAAACCATTTCTGTAGTAAGCAGTGGTGTGTGGGAGGAGGAATTTCTACCGTAGAAAACCTAGTAATTGAGATTTCAGTTTCTTTTTGTTCCAGAAGGGAACAAATGTCTCCAAATTGGGTACTTTACACGAGCAGAATTGTCAAATTGAGGCTGTCTTGAAAGAAAATTTCTCTTATTTTGATGAAATTGAAATGTTTCATTCTAATTTTGACTTTAAAACTACTTCAGATTAAAAGAATTTTTAGAACAAAAAATAGCTGTAATTCCTGGAAAGCTTTGATCTCAATGAAATGGCATTGTCTGGTGAGGCAAAAGCAAATATTTTCTTCTACTAAACTTAGTATTAATGCATCTTTGAGAAGCGGGGTGAGGATGGAGAGCTGCACTGATGGGAGGCTGTATACTGTAACATAAACTCTGCCTCCTTTGAGCACTGTCTGGTGGGGCTCCTCCTCCGGCTAGTGTCACCCTGTCATTTACACGCTGCTCCACAGCCTGGAAGCCTCATGTATTTCCCAGGGCTTTCCTGCTGGCACAGAATATGAGAATGTTTCTCTCAGTAAGAGCAAAAGCTGACGGATTGAATGTGCAAGACAGAGTTTTCTATGAGGGCCCGGACATCAGTGTCAGAGGGTCCTTAGGGACTTTATGGTCTGGTTAAATGAAAGTGGCAAGCAGAACACAGCATAGCGGTTTGTGATGCATTTGCAAAAACATTCTTATTTTTTATTGTAATAATTCTTCCTTAAACTGCCTCATTCGGTATTGGAATTTAAAGTCTTGTTTCCATCATTTTATTTTAATGGAATAACGCTAGTTATTTACATGGAGCGGGCACCGAGAAGAATAGGTAGTAAACCAACCAAAAAATGTACCTCCAAAAATGGATGTAATACAATGATGTAAAATCAGCAACTACCGATAATGACTCTGACTAATTTTCATGGGCATTGGTTCAGGCTCATTTCAGCAGTCAGAGCTGAAGAAGTGCCGTGGGACAGAGCTGTGCTATAGATCTGACGTGTCAGCAGTATATTTGTTTTTCTTTCCATCTCTGTCACCCTCTGTATAGGTTGTGGTGGCTGGGAGCTTGGGAGAGGATCCTCTACTATGTGGTCCTTTTAGTCAGTCCGGTGACAGCCTACGCAGAATGATATTAGCTAATATTAACTCTTTTCAGGACCTAGATATTGCCTACTACTGCTGGGGGGAAGGACAGCTGCCTGTTCAAAAAAAAAAGGCTTTTTGCTTTACAGAGGGCTTAGGGCTCCTTCTCCGGTGTCTGTAGCACTGGGAATCCCATCTGCTGTCTCTGCCTCTGACTTCTAGCCTTTTCCCATTACAGGGTACAATTTTTTTGAAATATGAGCAAGCTATACCAGAGAAAGGTCAGTCTCATATTCCTCCCATAGGTATCTTATGGGGAAACAGGGAGCTACTCCAAGGGAGGGATTCATTCTTTTAAAAAACCATATACTATTGAGAATTCCTGAGAAAACTAACAAGGTACAGTAGACAGATGAGGCAAAGTAACAAGCCATACAATGGGGAGAGGTGTGACAGAAGAGGTCTGATGGTCAAGAAAGATAGACCTGCATTGACAAGGGAAACAACTTGGGGTGTTGCAGTGACTGCGCTGTTTGTCATATTATTCTTTATAGCCCTTTGGGAATAATAAATCTATGAAAAGGCACACACACTAAATGGCTGGCCAGTTGCAGGCCTTTCCACATGTGTTTGTGCCACTCATAATCCTGTGGTTATTAGTTATATTCATTGAGCAATTCCTATAATTACTCGTTCATGGCTATATCCTGTAGCATACTAAATGGCAGCCTGTTGTCTGCTGAGGCATCTCTGATGGCAGTCTCAAGGGTCCAAGGAACTACATTGAAGACAACATTGACAATATGGGAAATAATACACATTAATAGACTAAAACATGAGCCAGCCGTAGCAGCGACAGCTTGTCCTGTGAAGGCTGAAGCAGAGTTCAGGTCAGTCAGCTTTCATGCCCTCTGTTAGAAAGTGCATCTGCCCCTTTCCTGGTGGCCTTTAATGCTGGCTGGCCAGGTTATTGTGTATGGGCTGTGTTCTGGATCCAGTTTATACTCACAGAAGTGAGGAAATCCTGAGCTGTCCTGCTGGCCTCGTGCAGTTTGCCAAGTGAAAGATAGTTCCTTTCTTCTGTTAGAGTAGAGAGGAGCAAAACCAGATGCTTATGTGGTAGTATTCATGATGCACTGAAAGACTGTAAGTCCTTTCACCTAGATCTGTATGATTCCCTTTCTTGATCTGCCACAGGACTAGGAAGTGTCTGAACAGAAAGGCTGAATTGTCCAATTTCATCGCAGAACTGAAATAGTAAGGGAACAAGGCAAGAGAAAGTGGCATTATTGTTCAGAAACCGGTTATGCTGCTACTGGCTCTCTGGTTAGCTTCAGGGCAGAGAAAGACATCACGTTTTGCCCAGCTTTGGTTAGTATGCAATTGCTGCAGAACAAGAAAAGTGCTATCTTTGTAGAGACTTTACTAAATAAACACTGGGTAATTCTTGGAAGGATTTTCTTATCTTGAAGCTGTTCCTCCCCAGATTTTAGCCGCATGCTATAGGAGTGGGAAAGTTTTGCAGCTGATGGTATCCAAAAATTGTTATTGAAGTTGCTAATAAGATCTTGGCCTATGCGATTTTTTTGTTGGTTTTTTTCCCAGACGAACTCTCTTTTGGCTCAAGCTGGGCACCTTTCAGTTTGCTTTCCTTCGACCCGTGCTCATGTTTTTATCAATAGTGCTTTGGACTAATGGCAATTACACCCTTTACAATGTAAGTAAATATTTTAATCAGAGCTGGTCCACAAAATCCGTAGATTTTAGGGTTGATGTTAGTATCTTAGCCTACAGCTAAACTGTGAAATGTGGGAGCACTTCCAGGTAAGTCCTTACTGTATTCTTTTGAGACCCTGAAGCATATAATTTCTGCCTTCCCCCAGACTCTCCATTTCCTGGCTTCCCTTGGAAAGAAACTGGGCATCAGGGTGGGTTGGGCATCAGATTATGCTCTAATATGTTTCCCAGCTTGTATGATTAGAATATAGCGGGACTGCAAGTTGCCCTGTGGGATGTACTGGCCCTGTGTTTTGTAAGGTACAGCCTTAAGAAACAAGTGTATGTACTGGCATCTAAACAGGAAGCCTAATTCTATGTTTTTTCTGCAAATCATGGTGATTTTTATATCTGTGCAAAGTAGAAAAGATAGCACTGTACTTCTGCTTTGTACCATGTAAGTTGCAAGATGATGGAGAAGTCTGTATCTGCTAATAATTTTGCACCTCTTGGATAACTCAGATTGAAAGTAATACATTTTTTTGTTGTTTTATGGTATAAAATAAATTACCCCTCTGAGATGTCATGCTGAATAAGCTCTCATGAGCTGCTGAGCATTCCCAGGTGCTGCTGGGGCCGGATTGAGGGGTTGTGTCACTTGTTACCTTCCCAGGATGAACAGATTTACATGTCCCTGCCTGCCGGGTGAGAGCACTGTGCTAACACTCCAGTTGGTACTGTGCAATTTCCCCATGCAAACCCCAGCAGCTGCTGCTGCCATCAGCTTTCACGGAGATAAAAACAAGCATTTTAACATCTGCATCATCCAGTTCACAACTTCTTCCTGGAAATAGTAAAATGCACTGTAAAGTTTTGTAGGTACGCCTGTTTGATCTGCTTCTTAGTTATCTCCCAAAGGAGCTGCAATATGGATTAACTGCTTTGTTGGTGTCCTCACCATTATTGCTCTGTGGCCAGTTGCAATCATGTTTCAACAAGTTAGGACTCTCCTTAACTGTAAGAAGATCATCCCAAAGTTTGCTCTTTATCAGGTGAGAAGTTTAATATTTCTGATAAGAATTGCTCTTAACGGCTAATATAACACCATCTCTCTGGTTCTTGGTTCTTTGTTGAAAAGTTACAGTATTTTTTTTTTTCCCTGTGCAAAGGCATATTTTTACCTGATTAAAGCTGCATCCCTTTGAAGCACTCTCCTTGGCTGCTGTTCAGTTTCAGCTTGAGCCAATTTACCTCTGGTCTCTCAGGAGTGCTGGAGATGTGAAAGCTGCGTAAAATCCATTTATCTTTAGGCAACTGAAATCAAAACAGCACCTTCTGCGGGGCCTGAAGGAAGCTTTGTAGATGCAGTATCCTGAAACACAATCTTAAAATGCTGGTGTGTACTTTTACAGACTAGGAGAGGATGTGGAGCATTGTGTGGGTGGCTGTTGTTCAAACTGTTTCAGCATATCACAATGTTGGGCTCTGACAACATTTTTCTTGGCCATTCTGCACTTCAGAGTTAGATAATAATGAAAATACTGACTGGGAATCATTAAATAGTAAGGAACAGAACCAGATAGGTTAGAATAAAAAAGCCCAGGGACCGGGCCACCCTCTTCTACATCAACCTGAAGAGAGTACAGCAGAACCCTTGGATACGCATCCTTCTTAAACAGGACCTGTAGAAAGGCTGGTGCGCTAAGGTTTCTATTAAATAAATTATTAAGCACTTATAAATGCAATAAACAGGATAGTCACACCTGCAAAGCTGCATTAGGGTGAATCCAGGTTTAGGATGGCAAACTCTCTTAATGCGAGGGTTTATACTCAAACAGTTGCACCAGCAGCTAGAGAGACACTTTTGATATCTCTGAGGCAGCAAAGGCCTAGCTCAGCGAATAGCAGGTAATATCACGCGTAAGTGATTGCTGCTGAACCCAAGCTGCGAAGAGTCCTTCATCCCTTCTGGCAAAGAAACCAGTCTCATATAACTTGAGGAACACCACATCTCCCTGCTGTGGCAAAAAGAGGAGACAACAGAAAAAACGTTCTTTGTGAGTCCTTCCTCCACTAAGGGAGAACGTAAGCTCATAGGTCAAATTAACAGGAAGTTTTTAAAACATCATTACCTATTATTCAGAGCTCAGTACTGTTTAAAATCCCAGCTGGGAGGTCTGCGTATATTGCACCTACCAAATGAAGGGCAGAGAAGAAAGACTTTCCAAGCAGAGGTTTGATATGATACTTAAATTCAGAGCAATATCATCCTGAGCTAAAGATGAATTCTGCAGAATGGCAGGCAGCCTGCTCGTAGATGGGAGGAGAGGGAGGGCAAGAAAGGAGGAATGAGGCAAAAGAGGGTCCGTTACGAAAGCAGAATTGTTGTGTGAACTATAAACCTTTTTCTGGTAGCTGAGGCATGTTTTCTCTTTCTGGTGCAGTTTATTCTCATCCTGAACCACTTGCAGGCAGCTATTATCAACATCTTGGCCATGCAAAGAATCATTCCCTGTGCTCCACCACTCTCCTCTTCAGCAAGAGGAGCATGTAAGTTCTTCCGGGAAAGATCTTCTTCATTTACTTACAAAGGTGCCAGCTCAGTGTTGCTAACTGCTATATATGGTGTTTTCCCAAAATACTAATTTCCTGGGATCATGTAGCTTTTGCAGAATCTCAGCTTTTACTTAACAAACAATAACAAGAGTTTCATAGCTGTCGTAGCTGCAGAGAAAAGCTTGATAATGAGAAGAGTTGGAATCAGAAATGAGAAGAAAATAAACCAATGTGCATAGTTACTGTTAAATCTCTTGCGTTTTGGATGCATAACTTATTGCATGCTTATTGATGGGCAATACTGTAATTCTGTGACTGATTTTATTGCCAAGTGTGAGAGACGCTCCGTTATGGGGACAGGATGGTAAAGCTTGTTCCTTTTGCACAGATGAAAATTGATAACCCAGGTATTCATTTTGTGTCTGATAGTCATTTCCCCCTTTTGGGGGCTTTTCTTTGCCTCCCGGGTTTTTTTGGCAGATATGACCCAGCAGCTCCTCATCATGGAAATGTTTTTGATAACCCTAATCTCAAGGGTTGTCTATCGGAGAAGGTCCTGTGAGCTAGAGCCTCCAGAGTGTATGGCTGAAGAATCTGAGGCCAACAAGCAGACTCCTAAGATTATCCTGAACGGCGCAGTTAATGAAGATGGATTGCCAAGGTTTTAGAAGCCCTCTGTGCTCCTGTTCTGCCGGAGCTGGAAGCTTCAGGAGCATGTATATTCTTGCACCATAAATAGCCACTGTCCATGTCAGAACAATTTCTGACATAAATGCCTGTGAGCTGTAGTACTGAAAGGACCACTAGTGGAACGATAACCCTGTTTATTCTCCAGTGATATATACATGGTGTGAGTGTTTTCATACCATGCAATTTAGTAAGATTTCATACCATGTACTTTTCTGCTGTTACTGAGCACTTGATGGTAGCCAAGCTCTCTCACAATGTGATTTTATTTTATTTTTATTTTTTAGCTATTAGAATGGCTATGGTTTAGAGTTAATGCAGAGTCATTCTTGCTCATCTCTTTTGACTTTTTAAAATCTTATTTCTCCCTGGACTGCTGTCATATGTTCAACACAGCATTTTCCCATCCTTCCTCCATTAAACTTTATCAGCTCTCATTCTGTGCCACGAGCTCACCATAGCTAATTCTGATCAGTAAATACATTTGCATATGTTTGTTCTGAAATCCCCAAACCTGTCTGGGCTCTCCACCTACAGAAATTATGATCTCTTTAGGGCAAGACTTTTTACATTCCTTGGCAATTCACCTCCTAACTTGGTAAATACACAGTTGCTGTTTGTAAATATGGCACTGGCGGATGTTCTTCCTAGGGACAGCAGATCCTCTGTCCTGGAAAAAGAAAGTAGGAGTTAGAGTCTGAGGTGTCTTCTGCCACTGGTCTGTGACGTTACGTGGTGCTTTGGTTCTCTGCTTGGAAAATGGGAATAATGACACTCAGGATCCTTGTGCTAATGGTGTCTGTGGGGATAAGAGCAATTGAAAGGAATATTGGGGGTGTTGGTCAACAGCTGGCTGAACATGAGCCCACAGTGTGCCCAGGTGGCCAAGAAGGCCAACAGCATCCTGGCCTGTATCAGAAATAGTGTGGCCAGCAGGAGCAGGGCAGTGACTGTCCCCCTGTACTCGGCACTGGTGAGGCTGCGCCTCAAGTACTGTGTTCCTGTGTTCAGTTTTGGGCCCCTCACTACAAGAAAGACCTTGAGGTGCTGGAGCGTGTCCAGAGAAGGGCAACGAAGCTGGTGAGGGGCCTGGAGCACAAGTCTTATGAGGAGCGGCTGAGGGAACTGGGGTTGTTTAGTCTGGAGAAAAGGAGGCTGAGGGGAGACCTTATTGCTCTCTGCAACTACCTGAAAGGAGGTTGTAGTGAGGTGGAGGTTGGTCTCTTCTCCCAAGTAACAAGCGATAGGACAAGAAGAAATGGCCTCAAGTTGCGCCAGGGGAGGTTTAGATTGGATGTTAGGAACAATTTCTTCACTGAAAGGGTTGTCAGGCATTGGAACAGGCTGCCCAGGGAAGTGATGGAGTCACCATCCCTGGAGGTATTTAAAAGACATGTAGACGTGGCACTCAGGGACATGGTTTAGTGGTGGACTTGGCAGTGATGGGCTTACGGTTGGACTTGATGATCTTAAAGGTCTTTTCCAACCTAAATGATTCTATGATTCTGTGGAATCTCTTTCAAAAAATTCTTACCTCCCCAGCTTCTTCACCCCAAATCTGACCTGCCCCGGTGTCCAGTAGGGCTTCAAGTATTACAGAATCTTTTCAATTCACACCCATTGTCCTGTTTTGCATAAAACTTTTTTTTACTTTTTGCAAATGATCCTGATGTTCTTGGATGAACCTAATCGCTTTGGTTTAGCTCACTATAATTTATTAAATGATACTGTGTTTAGTAACCATTTGGATATTCTGCTGGGACCGGAGGTGCAGCACTTGTCTATCCTCATCTGGTCTGATCCCTAGAAGTAAACACCCAATCCACACAGCAAGAATTCTTATTCCATATGTAGGTTGGGAAAATGTTTCATGTTGGAAGAGATGTTAGTAACATCTTTTACCTATATTGTATCAAATATAACTTATCATCAGAGCAAAGTTAGACAGGTAGAATCATAGAATAGTTTGGATTATACGACCCTTTAAAGGAAGGGACCTTTAAAGGTCATCTAGTCCAACCCCCCTGTCATGAGCAAGGATATCTTCAACCAGACCAGGTTGCTCAGAGCCCCGTCCAGCCTGACCGTGAATGTTTCCAGGGATGGGGCATCGACCACCTCTCTGGGCAACCTGGGCCAGGGTTTCACCACGCTCAGCGTAAAAAATTTCTTCCTTAGATCTAGTATGAATCTTCCCTCTTTTAGTTTAAAACCATTACCCCTTGTCCTATCGCAACAGGCCCTATTAAAAAGTTTGTCCCCATCTTTCTTATAAGCCCCCTTTAAGTACTGGCAGGCTGCTGTAAGGTCTCCCTGGAGCCTTCTCTTCTCCAGGCTGAACAACCCAACTCTCTCAGCCTGTCTTCCTAGGAGAGGTGGTCCTGCCCTCTGATAATTTTTGTGGCTCTTCTCTGGACCCGCTCCAACAGATACCAGGGCTTTATTTTTAGTATACCTTGAATTAAAAAATGCTTTCAGTTTGGGAGTTCGTGGAAAATGAAATATTCTGAAAACAGCTAGTGAACCATCTGGAAGTAGAAAATGAGGCTGAATTAAACAAAATGTTTTCTTCTTTCTGATTGAGATCAGAAATAATATTTTCTTTAACAATAGAAGGATTCCATTACGGTACAAAAATGGAATTATTCTTCTTTTGAAGTGGTTGAAACAAATTTTATTTTTCATCTTTTTTCTAAGCAGGCAGTCTGGGAAATTAATACAGATTCATGAACTGCATTAATGTGAGATAATCTGCACTTTTCCCTTGAAAAATAATTTAGGTGAAAATTTTCGCTCTGCATTGGAGTGTGTCAGTAGAATTAACTGGGATCAGCTAACGTATTCTTAACATGAGAAATTGTCTTAATGTATTTTAACATTATGGCTATTAGCATATTCCTAATGTTGCTTTATGTCAGTATAGTCAAGGCCACACATACATATGTAGACTTGCAGAGCAGTATTTATTCCATAATGGCATTAGGAATGGTTGGCTGTGAGTTCAAGCAGCTTCAGAGTTGGAAAAGAAAATATTTTAAGTTGGTAAGGAATCTTGTGAATTGCTGTGGAAAAGACTTTAATTACCAGAGCAAATGAGACAAATGAGCATTAATGGAAAATGTTTTCTGTAGTGGTTCTGCGAGCAGCATGCCTTGGTGGGTGGGATCTGTGGCATGGAAGAGCAGATGCATGGACATGCATTCGAAAACAGATGGAGTGTATAGAGAAGTGGTGGTTTCTATAGGTCCAGCAAAGGCAGCTGCTGGGGCACAGCAAGAGTCTTCATCTATTGCCGTTGGTCTGGTATCTGTCGTGTCTCTGAAGTGCTTGTTAAATATATCTTGTAAACATCAGTGTGGGCCTGATTTAGCCACAGGTATCACTAGCTGTTATGCTTTTGGATAGATATTTAATATTTGTTGTGATCTTCATCTGACACATTTCAGCAATAAAATGTACTGTGGTGATTGTCAAGCAGACTTCAGATTTGGGAGTGAAGACATTTCTTTTTACTAGGTACAATCATGGAGGTCTCATTCCAAAAACCACTTGCTTACACAGAACCCTTTTCAGAGCAAAATTGGACATACTTAAATACGTGCGTAAGAGCTTTCCTGAGTTACAGCTTATGTGAATGCAGCAGAAGGTATGGGTCTTATTGTTACAAATTTCTTTTTTTTTTTTTTTTTAGCTTTTTAAATTAAGAATTTCTTCCCCACCTCTGCCTCAGACCAATAGCTGTAGCCTGCCTAATCTAGGTGCGGTGTCCAGGTAGGTGCCTGGGAGCTAGCAGCCAGGGGCAGCAGGTCCCTGCATTGCAGTGTGTTCATTCAGGCACTCTTGAAATTAAAACATTGCAAATCACAACCTCCCAGTTGGACTTTAGGCAATCTGAGTATTAAAACACAAATCAGAAAGCCAGAAATTCCTCCAGTCTCAGTTCTGATAAGGATCCCTTTCAGGTCGGTGAAAAAAAATTCCCTTTCAATTACGTGTTTGTGATTAAAGCATTTGAAAACATTTAACGAAAGCTAGCAGATAAATTTCACAACTCATTTTATACAGCTGCTGTAAAGTAATAAGTGTTAAAGTGAGCGCATAATCTTTATGTTATGTTTGCCTGGGATTATCGTGTGAGGAAGGGTAAAGGTAATTTTATCGGTGTCTTTTGTGATGATAAATGGCACCAACACCATTAAATAGAAAGGTAAGCATACACAGAGACCTGTGGTCGAAGGTTAAGAGAGTTCAGGCATTTGGAAGCAATTCATGAGAGCACAGGGGAAAAGATGCATTATGTATTTTGGGTGGCCGTGCGCTAAAGATGCAGGTGTGAAGGTGGACCCTGACCACGAAGCCTCCTGCAGTGTCACACAGGGGTACGCAGCATGAACAGCACACACATGAGACGGGGAGAATGAATGCGAGCACCTTGTCGTGTTGCAGGAGCAGGTTGGCAAACAAAAGCTGCTCAGTGCTCTTCTTTTCCGTCTGTCATTCAAGGTATTATTTTTAAAACAACACTAACTGAGTGCCTCCTGTTCCACAAGACCATGGCGTGGGCTCCTGTTGGCTGCGGCACGGGCAGCGCTGGAACCCTGATGAGGTGTGTGTCCCCCCAGCCTTGCAGTGGCAAGCTGACATTCCCCAGGCAGGGCTAGCTACGGGGACAGCGAAGAGTGTATTTAAGTGCATGCCTTTGTGTTTCATCTCTCTCGGCAGCAAAGGCCTCATGACTTGATACCCAAAGGATTTGTTTCAGGCATTAAGAGGGTGCTCTGCTGATTATAGGCCTTTCTAGCCCTACATCCCCCCTCCAATTGTCCTGTTCCCCAGCCTCGCACTTGCCCCTGCCTCATTCTCCCTGCCCAAGGGAAAAAAGAACCATGGAGTGCTCCTCAGGGAGGAGTGCCAAGGGTGTAGGCTCACTCCTCCAGACCCAGGGCAGCCAGACGACAGAGCCTACTTTCTATGCAGTGTCTGTTTCCAAAGAAAGGCCAAGAGGAAAAAAAAAAAAAAAAAAGAAACAGTACAAGAGCTGGATTGTGATCGCATGGTTCCCAGAGCTGGAGTAGGAGAAGAAGTTAGGTAACACAATAAGGATACAAACAGTGGTAAATTGAACAAGTTAGGGAATAGGTAGATTTAGTGTAAGCAGTAGAGAAGCCCAGAAGAAGACTCATGGATAACAGGGAGATAGCAGCCATTTGTTACACAGCTAATGAAAGTGGTAGAATATTCAATACCTGTTCAATACATTGTCACTTGGCTTCCTTACCCTTTTAACCAAGGTCTGACTGCTGCTGACAGCTGGAATGCTAATGCTTTTACTGACAGCCATTCACATGTTCTCTCAGGACAGTTCCTGAATCTGCTCGTACCTCCCGAGCTCCCAGATAAAATGGATCACTATTTTTAAGACACAACTGGGGGGGGAGCTAGATAACATACTGACCTTTTTACTGCTTTCGAACCCTTTAAAAGTGTTAACTAGGTGATTCTAACAGTTGTCTGAACTCAGCATGATCATCTTTGTTCTAGCAAAGGGGAACTGAGGCAGAGAAATCTAGAGAACTTGCCCAAAGCCCCACAGGGGAATATTGCATCAGCTAGGATCAGGCTGCAGAAGTGACCCAGTCTCACCTCCCTGCTCCAAAAATACTGCTTCTTAAATGTGGTAAGATCACAAATTCAGCTAAGAGTTTCTGAGTTAAGTAATGGTTAGGTGAGTTAGATCATGGTTAGATAAGGTGTCCACCAGAAGAATAAAATGTGTTGCTCTCAGCTTCCATAACCTCATTCCAGTAAGAGCTACAGGTCAGAGCATCTCTTTGTCGGTTGTGGAATTGGTGTGAAGAACAGACCTTTATATTGTTGGCTTGCAAGAGAAGGTAGGCAGAACATCTTAGGCTATTTTTCTCTGCTAAGTCACACCTTAGTGTAACTCCCCACAAATCATTCTGCAGCCTTATTAGTAGATATCCACAAACTTCATTCTTTACTTCTCAGAATCCTAGTTCCTATTAAAATGTCTCTACATAAAGAGAAAGCAGCACATTTAAAGAGCTCAGACCTCTATTTTTGCAAAATATTCTTCTTCTGCCATTTCTCAATTCATTACCCTTTCTTTACATACAAAAAAAGCTTGTTACACGTCTAGTGATGCCACTTACTGCCACATAACCAAGCAGTTCGTGTGCCAGCATAGCACTTCAAGGCACAGGTGCCTTATAACATACCTAAGGCAGCTTGAAGTCTCAGAATATTCTTTATTGTTCTTCAAACAAGGCAAAGAAGATCCTACTGCAGAAAGTGCATTGAAAAACAGGAAGAAGATTTTATTGAATAATTTTTACATTTTTGTGTGAGAAATCAGACTTACATTTTGGCAATATTTTGGATGTTTTTGGTCAGTTCTAGGAAGAGAGAAGAATTGTCCAAAGGCAATTTCCCTTAAATTTGTGGATGTCTCTTCCCTTCACAACTACAGATAGGCCACCTTCTTTAAGACCCTACTGCCCAGCATCTATTATGTAGATAGGGTCACAGCATATGTAGAAAACTAATGGTAGGATAAAATGACTTTTGTTTCCTTTAACGCAATTTAGCAGCTGACAAGTGTCAGTTTCCCCTCCAGAGATTCAGGCATCGGATCACAGATGCCTTCTGGGATCTAAGGCGTAGTTTTGGTACAGGCTGAAATTGGTTCAGATGTCTTGGAGAACTGCTAAGCTGTGAGAAAGTGCTGCAAGACATTGCGCAGAGCAGAGCCGTGAGAAGAGAGGTAACGTTGCTGGCAAAGGTGAGAGTGTTGACACAGGGATAAATCAGCAGCTCAAGAGTTCTCAAAGAGGAAAAACAACACAAAAACCGTACAAAATCCTACAGAAACAAAGCCAAGTAGCCCGAGGATGGCAGTTTAGCAATGTCAACGATCAGCCTGTTCCAAGCGGCAGCAGAAGCCAACCTTTCCCTTCTTGACTGAAGGCTGCCCAGCCAGCAGTGACTCCTTGGGTGCCTTATCAGGGCTGGCGAGCACGTTAGCTTGTTAGCTCTACCTTCACATTGCGTATATTGACCAATAAATCATAAGTTTTACTCTCTTAAGCTGTGAAATCCTTTTTTCAGAGGCTTGGTGCATAGCAAAAGGCACCCAAATGAACAGACCCAGAGGGGGAAGGTTACAAAACAAGGGAGAACTATTCAGTACAGGCAGCACCTCCTCCTTTATCACCCTTTGGGAATCACTGCCTTAACAACCAAAGGAGAAGTTAGAAATAACATGAAAACAACTTCTGAATTTATATTCATTCTTTACTCCAAATTACTGAAAAAAGTGAGTTTCTGTGTCTCCTTGTAGCCTTGCCATACCCAGCCAGCAAAGGGTGTGAGCTAATTGTTAAATTCAGTTCAACAAGTTCCTCATTAGGGGGAAATTACCTGAGTTTAAAATCTGCTAATTTTCCAATCAGGGTGAGTGTTTGCACTTGTGATTTGGAAATAATTAACACATGGTATAACATCAAAACCTATGTAAAGGCTAATGGTAGAAGGACTAATTTCCTTGGCATGAAAATGGTGTGCTTGGTTTCCCCAGAGCTCTATTACTGTCCTTTCAGTATCGGTATCTGCTGTGGAGGGTGTTCTAGTATTTATTGAGATTGATTCTCTGCAGACTTGTACTTTTTAATGTTAGTTTTGAAAAATTGAACCATTACTTTCCAGGGCTATGAGTAATTTTTTTTTTATTTTGAAAGGTGCTGTATTGGTTTCTTCTTGTTCCTGTTAATACAGACTTTCCCAGAATTACTGGCTTCTATCATCTCTAAAAGGAGATCATAAACTGTCATTTTAGACTAGAGCTTTGGCCTGAATTCTGCAACCTTTAAAACGCATGCTCCCAGGAGAGCCATGTTCTGATCCTTAAGGGCATTCCTAAGAATGTGAATGCCCTGTAGTATTTAGAAAGGATGTCCAGGTAGGACAATTAATTAGGAAAGCAGGTGTGTACGTGGGAGAAACAGATGTAGTTGGAAAACACAAATGGATTTTCTACCTTGAAGTTTCAGCTATTGATACAACCCTGATGACCATTTCTATGTATCATCAGATAATATTAGCTGGTCTAAATCAGATATTACTTCTGGTAAATGATGCTACCCTTAGAGCATGGCACTGGTACAACTCAGTGCATTAGTGACCTCTCACCATGAAGCCTGCAAGGGAGAGGAGCGATTTAATCTCCGGCAGCTGAGTCAACCACCCAAGGGTGTCGTTAGTCCCCGCTGGTGTAAGTATACTGTGGTTTATTGACAAGAAGGGTGTGACTTGACAGCTACAGATGAAAGAGCTGGTTCCACGTGAGCATGCTGCAGAGCGCAGGTGTAGTCTCTGGACTAATGTCTAGCCTAGAAGCAGTCCAGTTTTGGTGCAGTGATACAGAGCATGGTCCACAAGTTCTGCTTGCCTGTGATTAGCACGTGGGGCTTTTCATTGCCTTTTGTCACTGCATTGCCTTTAAACCCCTAAGACTTCTGAAAAAAAGCAAGCTGGCAAGGGTAGGGCAGCTTTAAACAGCTTCTCACCTACCAAGGCTTTGTCAAGCAGCATTCTGTAGGCAGAAAGGCTACCCCGTGAAGCCCTGGGAGGGACACGGGGCTTTTTCTTCACAGCCCTGCCTTCTCCCATGCCCACGGATATCTCTGGCAACTGTTGACATTGCAATAGAAATTGTGTTTCGGGTACACATGAGTCAGCGCTGGGGAATTCTATTACTGGATTAATATCTCTGACTTAGGTAACCTGTTTTGAACACTTCCAGTATCTTAATTGTTCGGAGCTTTCTCTTCTCAGTGCATTTTTGGATGAATGTAAATAGAGCTTGTCTTTCTTCTCTCACAGAAGAAGCATTTGTGATTTGTGTCCATGCCCATCAAGTAGCATTCATGCTGCCAGAAATGCTACACACAGGTGGTAGGGATTTGCATATTCATGCAAGCTGACGACGACTCTCTCTCTTGGTCAGCTTTGCTTTTTATAGCTCGTTGCTTATGGATTACTGTTGCTTCTGAAATTCTGGACTGCGATTGTCATATCCATTTTTCTGTTGCTCTGTTTCTGTTCACCTGCCTGCTCTTGTTCATGACATCAGCTGCTGCTGCTTCTGTGCTTCAGGAGAAATTGTTCACATCTGAACTGGCTGGTTTGGTTATAGGCAATATTTATTTCCCACGTCAAATCCCCTGAGCTGGGAGAGCATCTTCTTTTCTCTCTCCTGTATGGAGCATCCCTCCTCACAGCTCATATGTAATGTGAAAAAGAGAGCATGAGCAAGTGAGTCTGAAGGGCTAATGCATTAAAATTCATGGTTTTGATTGGAGATGATTGCTTGTTTTTCTGAAGCTATTTTATTTTTCCTATGTACCTTATCTTGTACTTCCCAAAAGGATCATATCTCAAGCTCTGGTCAAGTAACCCTTATTTCACAAAAAATACATTGGCCATTTCACTCCAGTTCTTACTGAGCAGCTATCGTGTTACAAAAGACACACCTGGCAACTTGGGGATAATTTTTTCTGCAGTGCCAGCTGCCGTGGGAGTTGCTGAAGAACCCACACTGCATGAGCAAGGAAGATCAAAGCCGTCGGGTCATCTGCCAGACCGAGCCCTGCCTGTTGTCTGCCTGTGGATAACGTTAAGGAGATCAAGCTCAACCAGCTGTTTCTTTCTTCCTCTCTTATCCTCAGTTACGCGCTGCTTTCTACTAGGCAACCTCTTCTTTCGTGCTCTCTTCTCCCTTTGAAATTCTCTTCTTGGAGGCCTAAAGATCGCAGCCTCCCACCCGCAGACCACCTGGGGAGAAGGGCCCCTACCACTGAAATGGGAGATGTCTGATGGAGTCCCCTGGTGAGATCCTGCCTTGTTTGGCTGCCTGCTGAGGACCCCAGGCAGCTCTGAGCCCTCAGGTAAGCAGCTGTGAGGTTACGATGGTCTTTGCTGTCAGTATAATTATACGTCAGAAAATTCCAGCCAGCTTCTGGAAGCTAATAGTAGTCTTTTAAAAATAGTAATGAGTTAAATGTTAGTTGGTCTCTTACCAGCAAATTGTGGATGTCAAATGTAAATTACTTTGCTACCCAGGAGTACTGGGGGGGAAAAAAAAAATTAACTCTTGGTGATTCTCCCAGTGTGTGCACACACACACACAAATCCCTCCTATAATTTCTCTATTTTTAACCACTTGCACAGATTTAACTGAGCGACATGCAAAACTGGTATCAAAGCCATACGAAGTAACGTATGTACACTAAGCTGAGTGTACCAAATGAAGGCTTTTGGCAGTTATTTATGTCTGATCCAACATAAAAACTATTTGACTATAATTCTTACACCTTTTTATTTCCAAACCACCATCAGGACCATCAAGCCATTCTCTGTTTTTAATGTAAATTGACCTGTTAAGCATTGGCCCAGCAGACAGCATCCCTTCGAAGGGAGCAGGCAGGCGCCTGCTTTGTTCAGCTCCTCCGACTCCTGAAGAGTCACCGCAGCTCATCATGTTACAAGGCAGCAACCAGCAGGCGCTGCGTGCTGTAAGAATCATCGAATCGTTTAGGATAGAAAGGACCTTTTTGATCATCGAGTCCAGCTGTAAGCCTAACACTGTCAAGTCCACCACTAAACCATGTCCCTGAGTGCCATGTCTACGCGGCTTTTAAATACCCCCAGGGATGGTGACTCAACCACTTCCCTGGGCAGCCTGTTCCAGTGCTTGACAACCCTTTCGGTGAAGATATTATTCCTAATATCCAATCTAAATCTCCCCTGGCGCAACTTGAGGCCATTTCTTCTTGTCCTATCGCTTGTTACTTGGGAGAAGAGACCAACCCCCACCTCACTGCAACCTCCTTTCAGGCAGTTGTAGAGAGCGATAAGGTCTCCCCTCAGCCTCCTTTTCTCCAGACTGAACAACCCCAGTTCCCTCAGCCGCTCCTCATAAGACTTGTGCTCCAGGCCCCTCACCAGCTTCGTTGCCCTTCTCTGGACACGCTCCAGCACCTCCATGTCTTTCTTGTAGTGAGGGGCCCAAAACTGAACACAGTACTCAGGTGCAGCCTCACCAGTGCTGAGTACAAGGGGATGGTCACTGCCCTGCTCCTGCTGGCCACACTATTTCTGATACAGGCCAGAATGCTGTTGGCCTTCTTGGCCACCTGGGCACACTGCGGGCTCATGTTCAGCCAGCTGTTGACCAACACCCCCAGGTCCTTTCCCACCGGGCAGCTTTCCAGCCACTCTTCCCCAAGCCTGTAGCGCTGCATGGGGTTGTTGTGACCCAAGTGCAGGACCCGGCACTTGGCCTTGTTGAACCTCGTACAATTGGCCTCAGGTTAGCCTTGCTTCTGCCATATGGTGCCCCTGCTATGGCTTCTTCAGTAAAACTGTGTTCGCGAATCCCTTGCAAAGGAATGAATTAAATTTTTTCTTGTAATGATTGTAATGGGATTTTGAATTGCTTTTGTAACGTTAAAGCAGAGACAATGCTAGTATCATATCAACACCCTTGTTGTCATTTTTAGCCTGTCTCTCCCTCAAGGAAAAGAATGCTGATAAAGGAGAGAGATTAAAAGGATTTAATTTGGATTTATCATTCTCAATTTTCTAGACTTAAACCCACCCTTTAAATGGCTCTTTTTGAAGAAGCAATCTGAATCCTTTATTAGTTTAATAGGATTTTGCTAATATTACTGACCTTATCCCATCCTCAAGCTGGATTTCCACCGATAGTCTAAACAGATTTTCCTGACACTAAGGCAAAGCCTCTCTGTAAACAGTTGTAGCTGCCTGAGATGAGACTTGCTACCGGTGCTTTCCCTCCATGTGAGTAAGCAATCTCTGAGGCACTTTTGCAGGGTTTTCTCTCTTTCCCAGCTATTGGTAATGGTTGAAAATGGCTAGCATGTGCAATGTGGTGTTCCCCCTGCCTCCTGCATCTCTTTCTGTTTGTCCTGTATTGCAGGTAGAACACCTGGGTTTGTATTCTACACTGTCTTGTCTTTCAAACATGTTTTAACAGAGAACCGATACCCACTTTGCTTTTCTAAGACACACCAAAGGACATTATTATGACAGATGTGAATTTTTTAAACTGTGAAAATAATTATCAGAGAAGTAAAATGTTTCTCATGCAAAAAAATGTTAAGCATCCCCCATGATGCTCTCAATGAGCAAAATGCCTCATTTGTTTTTTTTCCAGATGTATAACATCAGCATTGTGCATGTCCCCAAGAAAAGCCTGTTTGGTCCAGTCTTTGGTGGTTCTATACATCACTAAGAGCTAAATCAAGTTAACTGGATAATTTTTTGCAGCTAACATGTTTAGCTTTTCAGCTGGCATGTACAAAAGTGGCTAACAGAGCATGAGAAGGGGAGCTACCAGAGAAGTGTCGGTGAAGGAGGGCCAGTCACCGTGGATAACAGCTGTAATTCCCCAGTAGCCTCAGTCTCAGAGGTTCCAGCCCACCATCACTGGGATAGCAAAAGAGGCTGGAGTTTATATTTGTGCCATGATGGGAAATACAATTCAACCCCATTTAATTTATTTTTATTCTACAGTCTCTCCAGGGGCTTTAGTACTACACCTTGAGAAGGAACTTCATTCTGCTCACGAAGTCAAAAGTCACTGTATTTGAGATAATTCTCCGCTCTGGTTAGAAAGGAAGAAAAAAAAAAGGAATATGATAAGATAATTGTGTGTCACCCCCCCTCCTCCCTTTCCCATTCCACATTTCCTCACAGATGAGGAATTGAATGTAGTGCCCACAGGGTAAGGCAGTTATTTCCCAGATTACAGAGCGACTATTTCTGTCGAATGCTCAGTGACTACACCTAAGAATAAGTAGCCTCTAAAGGCTGAACCCACTCCCTCTCACCTCCTCCAGTAACCAGATTACCAGCAACTGCAGTTTGAAGCATTCAGCGTAACATCTGGGACATACAGATGTTCTGAAAAACAGAAACGCGAGGAATTCCTATGTGTAGCTGCTGCAAGTCGTGACTTATCCGTAGGCAGCCCTCAGGCAAGCATATGATAGTCACTAGATGGCACACTTAAACAACTCACTGCTCTTTCTTACCTTGCTCTACAGGTGCTGGGGTGTAGCAGAGAGCTTTTCCCACGGGAGACAAGGGATTCTTTGATGTGCAGTCCCGTTCTGTGGATATTGTATATTTATTGCTGTTTCCTGCCTTCATCGGTAAGCTTACAATGTATTATTAGCACGCAAAGCTCTGTTTCTTTGCCTTCAGTTACAAAGTTAGTCTTGCAGTCTTTAATTTGGGAGGATGGCTCATTTCACCTGCTTTGAGGGGTGTCTGCAAAAAGTGATATAAACCTAGCTTGTCGCACAGCTGCAAGGTTAGGGGGATCTGTGATTTATCTGGGGGGAAATAATGTGTGGTGCAGCCCCTCCGGGATACTGTTTTGAAAGAACAATGTTTACAGAGTATTTGTATCCCTTCCATCCTTTTACTTACACTCCCCAAAATATTTACTAGGAGTTACTGTTATAACTGCTACCCATAGTATAAGCAGTAAGAATCAAAACTGGTTTACCTTCTAACCATCCCTGTAGATGAAAAATGTAAATCAAACCAGGGATGGATGGCAGTTTCAGTTGTTCTTGCTCAGATCCTACTGTATTAGTCCTGCCAGGCGGGCATTACTTCTTTACTGCACAGTACGCCTTTGTGTTGCAAAAATTACAAATGCAGTGAAGTTACTCCTATCGCACCTTTTGCTCTGACCTTCAGCCTTGCCGTCACAAGACCGTTTACGGGACGTGAAGCTATGTACACCTATAGCTTTTGAACCCTGCCCTCCAAGTGGAGGCACCGGTGCGGGGACCTTGGGCTGGTTCTCCAGCTTGTGTCGAAGTCCACCCCCTGCCTGGTACAAAGCAAACAACTCCTTGGGGATGCATTTTTACAGCTTGCCAGACTGGATGTGTCTACAGTAAGGTTTTAAATTGGATTAGCATTTGTGAAGCAAATCTCCTCATCATGTTTCAAAGGATGCCTTGGGCTGCCCATGGGGCTGATCTCTGAGCGCTCAGGGGGGATGCCTTTTGGGGGAAGCTCAAGGGGGAACATGTGCTTCAGGAGTGCACAAGTGTTCCTCAGCTGCCAGTGGGCTTTCGGTCCACGGGACCAGCCAGAGCTAGGCCAAAAATGTGAATAATGGAGATATCAAGTCCTCAGAACAAACCATTGCACTGTACAGATATAGCCCTGTAGTGCCACGCTACCTGCCAAATATACGCAGAGATACTGTTCCTGACACTTACGTGAAGTTTCCCCAGACTTCATTTGGGAGCAATCCTTGAATTTGTCCATCACCAGTCTCTATACTTTATGTTGTTTCCTTCAAATTAAAGCTTTTAGAGAATTTTACCATCAATTAGTGAGAACATGCCTACTGTGTGATGTTTTTCTTTCCTCCTTTCTCCTTGCCCCTGTATGAAGTACCAGTTGTGACTACCCCCAGGATTTGTTCTTTGTCATTGTTGACACAGGAACTATTCTATTTCATACAGAGAAGTAACATAACCCACTGCCCTACCCCCCGGTCTGTGGTGCCTGGGGGTCGGAGCATTTTAAAGGCATGCTGTGATTTGCCATCTAGGAGGTCATATGGTCATACAGGGTGGCTGTTTTCAGCCTTGCTGGTTTTCACCTTAACATTCTGGTTTGGAACAGGCTGTATAAAATCCAAGCTCAATGTGCCCTCTAGTGAGAGCTTATTCCTTCCTTCTTCTGGTTAAAGAGGCACTGTCAGAATTTAATGTCCTAGTTTACTCTCTGCTTAAATATGGCTAGGGAAAGCCTGCTGATACCACTTGCCAGTGGAAAAAAATTCTTCACAGCAACCCCTTCTGTTAGACAGCAATACTGTCTAGCAATGCATGTTATCCATCTCCATTTTAGTTGGTGGTATCTGGTAACTTCACGCCTTGAAGTCTTACTGTGCAGCAAGAAGAAATGAAGCAGGGACAGAGGGAGAGGAGGAAGAGAGCCAGGACTAGCGTTCACACCTGCAACCTTTTCTCAATGGGTCATTTTTCCTTGGGCACCTTCTACTATGCCAAAAGACTGCAAGGTTTAAAAACATACAGCAACTTTTTGTATCGATTAATGCATAGAGTACATATGTACAACTAACAGGCTACTCATGTAAGTGTTACAAGTATTACCGGGCAGGCAGGCAGCTGTTGGTCTGGAGGGGAAGTTTTCATTTCCATGGCTCTTTGGAGAGGATCGTGATCCCTCGTCCAGCCAAGTTGCTGTCTGTTGAGTCTCTGCCTTCTTTCTGAGGGTGTTGGCCAAGTTTCTGTCTGCTGAGTCTCTGCCTTCTTCCTGAGGGTGTTGTGTCTTTTGCCCCCTCCCCAGTATTTTCCAGCCAACTGTTACTGCCTCCACAATTTCACTTCTGCCTGTGTACTTACTTTCATGTGGCTTTTAGCTTACATTCTTTCTTGCAGCTGGACAACAACTTTCTAAGCAAAACTCAGCCAAGGTGTCACAGCTGTGCCACCACAAAAGCAAGCCTTGGGTCACGGGCAGCTGAACATGTGGGCTGCTGTTTAGTGTTTGAAAGTTAGCTGCACATTCCCACCAGAACAAGGGTAAAGCCATAATATTGCTCTCTGTGGTGTCATAGTGATCATTAACACTGGGGTTTTTTTGATTATGATTAGGGCAGGTTAGACTACTAGCTCTTTGGATATTTTGGTACCGTCATGAAGTTCAGACCAGACAGCTCCTCCTAACACCAGCAACAGAGTCCCTGAACTAACCATTGATTATATCACAAAGTCTTTCAGATAAACACACTGGTTTCGATTTCTGAAAAAATCTTCTGGTGATAGAAAATGTCCCACAGGCTCAGATAGATTGTCCCAGTGGTTGCTGTAACACCTTAGGAAGGACCAAGTGCACCAGAACGTTTTCAGCAAGACGTGCTGGTTTTGAAAGAGGCTGTAAAAGATCTGAACAACAAATTTTGTGGTGGAGTCTTTTGTAAAGAATAAAGAGAATATTAGAATCCACTTTTGAGAGCTCAGACATACAGGAAGAAGACCAAGCTTTTGGGGTAGCAGAGCAGAAGAGCCCCCAGGTATCTGATAACTGAAAGAAGCACTTACTTATCAGAAGCCACACATATGGAGAATGAAGAATGTGATCTTGGTGGGGCAGCTGGAAAAAACCTCTTTGATTTGCTGGTTAATCAGAATGTACTGCAGAGAAATCAATATAAGGATAATCTCATTTGCTATTTATTTCTGGCTCATATTTTCACAGGCTTAGAAATATGCATTTCATCAGTCAGCTACTATGGAGAGGAATGGCATGAATTTCAACACTCCTGCTATTTTTGCCTGCAAAATATTCAAAATTGTTTCTGCAGAAGCTATGGGCAGCAGTGGGGTACATTTATTTAAAGAAATTTGGAACAATGGATCACTAGTGATTAAAATAAAAATGGAAATTACATTCTGGATGCAGGAGGCAAATGAGTATTGCATTTACAATACTTTGGCATTTAGCATGTATGAACCATCCCTGAGTAGTTGCATTTTGGAAATTTTGAAACCTGGTTGTGTTTTGAAGCCTATAAAAAATGCAGATTCATGCTCCTTGTTTTATGCTAATGTGAATAGGTGAAGGAGAATACCAGTTTGTTGAAACAAGGGAATTAGCATGTGAATGGGGAGTATTGGACTTCTCCCTCTTGAAAAGGCAGCTTTCAAAGTAGAAACTAGGATTTAAATCTCACACTCTGATTCTTCTCTTTTCATATCCCCAGATCATGTTACTTGTAGTGCATTAACAGCCTTTTAGCCTGTACCCCATCAGGCTACAGCTGCTGTCATTTTAACTAATAGCCATAATCTGCAGATCTAACGATCAATGAACCAACCTGTTTTCTCTCCTCCTTCCCAATTCTTCTTTTGGATCTCAGTTTTGGTTTTCAGGACTGATGGTTACAAAAATACTTGCAAAGTAAGCATCTGACTGGGAGACCAGCCTGGACTCCCTCCTTCCTTGTCAAATCCTCTTTTTTTCAGAGGACTGCATTGTCAACCTCGCCAGAGAGCTCTGCCTTCAGTGCTGATGTATTCCTTGCAAACAAAACAAGCTTGCAGCAGTATGTTGCTGAGTAAGCTAGATTGCAGTGACACAGGAGAATTAGTGCCTACTGAATGGAAAAGACTTGTGGATGTAGTTTCAGGAATGTTTCCAGCACAAGTGGCCATCCACATACCTAAAACAGCACAGCTCAAACAACCTTGTCCTATACTGTAATGTGTCAAGCCCCCTTCAGCAGAGACTATGACGTTCTTTGCTCACGTGAAGTGAAAACTCAGGAATCTCTGCTGTGAATGCAATTCCCCAATGAAAGCAAATTTTTGCCTTCCGAGCTTCAATCCTCCCTCTCCCCCACCTCCATTCCCCCGAATTAGCCATGGTAACCTGCCCTGCGTTTCAAATGCTTGCATTTGTGCAATGGCGTGCATGTTTGCTTTCCTTCATTGTATTTTATTTGCCTTTGATTAATGACTAAAGCAAAACAAAACCACTGTAGCTGTTTTTAAGTGCCTGCTTTAGCAGAGAACAGAGCCTGCGATAAGTCTGCTGTGGTGGCACGACTACTCCTGCCTCTGCCAGCACCAGAGCTGGGCCGCTCTGGGCTGCCCTTGAGCTGAGTCCTGCAAATACGACTTGATGCTCTCTGCTCCGTGCAGCCTGCTTTTTATCTGCAAATACATTCACATGGTTTTGAAAACAACGTTTTATTTGACAATAACGGGGATTTTTTCAGTTTTAGTCCTCTTACTCGTTCGGGGTAATTGCAGTAGTCTTCTTATGAAGTAACACTAGTCTGAGCTCCGTAGCAACTGGATGTTCCCACTGCAATACCAGAGAGTGGTGGCTAAAATCGACTTCTGCTGCACTGCCAGTTGGAAAGGTAGCAGGAGGTGCAGTTATATTATGCTGCTTTAAAGGTTATAAAGCTCTTCTTTCTCCTGGCAATGCCAATGTTGGTCTTTCTGACAAAATGACTGACTCTTTGATGCAATAGCCGCTTTGCTTCATAAGGAGAATGTAAGTCACTCAGTAAAACAAGTGTTTACCATCGTAAGAATACAAAGGTGATTTGTTTTTGTTTGTTTTTAAAATGGATGTGTACTTGTCTTGATTGCCCTGCTGGGCAATAAAAGTTTACTAATCAGTTCAGTGAATATCTTGATCGGTACAGGACCGGTGTTGGTGCTGCCTTGTAATGAGATGTACTGTCTCCCAAAAGGATTTATCATAAGACACCTGTAATCTTCTCAAGAGAAGGCAATTTAGGTGGTAGCTGGTGGGAGAGAACAAGCCATTTTTCGGTTCAAGTCACCCTGATTGTCCTTCGAAAGCAGTAACCGGTGTCATGTTCCTAAATCTGCTTTACAGTTTGCTGATTTCAATGAACTCCCACCTGATGCCTGCATCAGAGAATCAGAAAGGTACTGCTACAGTTACAGTCAGGCTGTGCTTAAAGATGGGATACTATAACATGGCTGAACAGATCTCACGCTGTTGTTAAGGGTTGGTGAATATCTGCTGAACACAACTGAAAATGGCTTCTAAAAGCAAGCATTCAGCAACCATAATAATAAAAACGGTCTGTGCTCCTAATTCTGCTTTTTGGTGTGCCTATCACACACCACTCCTGGCTTCAGCTGAAAAGAAAAGCATTAGAACTACACAGATGAGGAAACCTTGTTAATCATTTGAGTGTGACACCCTCATGTTTAGTATTCAGTTGCTTAATGAAGTGCAAAGATAACTTTGGACCATCAGTAATTCCATTCTTATCCATGTCCACATCCATATCCATATCTAATCTTTTGAAGCTAATCCATCCTACAACAAACCTGTAGACCTGAGTAATGGTGCAACATGGAGAAAGTAAGACTTCCAGGTAGTCAGGTCTCTGCACAGAATCCATTTTTCACCTGAAGAATGGCATTTTATTACTTCTGTTATCTCAAAGCGCACATCTACAAGCAAACACTGAAGCAGAAGTTTTCTCCCCACCTATGAAGCTCCTGGGCTATGCTTTCCCACTGATCATCAGAATAATTTGCAAAACAAGCTGCATATTATGTTTAGTAGGTAGAACAGTTCAAAAAACATTTGTTTGTTTCTCTTGCTAAATTACAGTATTTTCCAGTCATCTTCTTCCAAGAGGCTCTGTATAGAGCCCAGGATATTTTGCCAAATGTTACTCCTGGAAAAGCCACCAGCTGTTGGCAGCAGGCCTTCAAGCCTGAATTGAGGCCTACTATATTTACCAGGATGATATGCACGGATATGCCAAATAAACGTGATGCATTGACTTCTCCTTGGACTATGTATATAAAGACAAACCAAAATGTTGTGGGATTCTTATTTGGCATTGGTCTTGAGCCCCGTTATAGGCATGGATCTGAGCAACCACACTTGCATCCTGATGAGACTCCCCACTATTAAGAGGAACTGGAACCTAAGATCATAATGCAAGAACGGCTGTTCAATACCTACCAGAAAAGCTTATCTCTAACCGAAAACTAGTGCTATTACAACCCCGACAAAGGTTTCTTGTATTAGTGAGGTGACACATCTTTCTTTAGTAGTTCTTTTCTTTCTCCTTGCAGAACTTTATCTGCTGGAAGTTATGCTTAGGGCTAACTTGTTAAGTCACTGTACATAGACATCACCACTGTGTTTGCCTAGTTTCTCATCTAGACCAGTCTACAAGCTACAGTTTGCAAACTATTACAGAAAATCAAGCAAAACATGTCTTGCTGTTTACAGTGAAGAGGAACTCCAGAATCTGGCAAAAAGCAGTATCAGCAAAAGGTGAAAAATTATATTTGAAGTCCAGGATGTCACAAAAAGATTAAAGATGATGTTTAACTTGTGCTATGTAAACCAGTTCAGTTTCTTTACTGTGCATTTCCAAATCTGTAATAAACTGAGTAAATATATGAAAATGGGAACAATAAAAGCTTATTGGTTGAATAAATGAAGAAAAGTGTTTTTAACAGAGAAACTGGAGAAACTACAATCATTAGTTTAAACTTTCCATGGGATCAAGTTAAGATTCAAAACCCCATCAATTCATGTGTAAATTCATAGAGTGAAAAAGCCCAATGAACAGTAAGAACCACGGGTTAATAAAACATATCAGGTCAGATAAACTTGATAACCAAACCCACTGTAATTGCATGTGTGTTATATAAAGGCATTCTGGTGCATGTAATGCTTATTGATTTCAGAAAAGCACTTGATATGATACTGAATTATAAAACTTTTAGCATTTGGTGCATGAGATAAAAGGAAATATCATAATGGGGTGAAAAGGAGACTGATCGATGTGGAGGGACAAAGTGTTTTATCACTGCATCCTCAGAGGGCGGAGCTGCTATTGGAACAGAGGCTGTTCTCTCATCTCACTTTCTACTGCCAAGATCTGGGAGAGAAGGCAATCAGAAAATGCATTTTTGCTTCCCTAAAATGTCATCTTTTGTTTGAGAGAGGAAAATGGCTGAGAATTCATTACAAAGGGTGTATTTGGACTCATAATTTTTTATGAGTTTGTTTGTCTTTTGGCACACAGATACCTCGGGAAAGTGCAGCTCAGGAGCAGGAATTCTTCTCTGAAAGATTTTTAACATTCAGAAAGCTCCACAATGACAAGCATGACAGCTCTTCTTCCCAGTTGTTTCTGGAGTTGAACTTCTATACTATTTTGTTTAAAGAATCCCATGAAATGGGTGGATTCTCAAAGAATGTTTTGATGTTTCTATAAAAAACTATGATGTTTCCTGGAATCTTAGTTCTCACCTCGTGGCTTGCAGTGAAACCCAAAATCCGCAGTTTTGGGACAGTCTATACGGCAGAGCTCTGGAGGCTGGGGCATGAAAGCCTCGGGAAACGTGCTTCTCCAGCCTGCTCGATAGGGTGTCAAGTACCAGCATAGATGGGAACAGCTTCCTGTGACATTATGGTGATTTTCAGACAAAACTGGCAGTTTCTTCTGGAAGATTTGAGTGCATGGAAAACAAATGTTCTACACAAAATGAACGAAAAGTGCATTTCCCTCCAGGTGAGAACTTTCAGAGCCAAGACGAGTCAAATCTACTCCCCTAAATGGCAGATTTTATTCCATTTATCTGAGGATACAAGAACTTCTCCTGCTGCATGGTAAATTCCATGTAGCAAGATCTAACTCCTTTTCAGCTTCTTCCTCACAAGGCCCCTGCAGGCTTCAATTCTGCAAACAAAAATGTGCTGAGATTATTTTCCCCAAAGATAAAGATATGCCAGCGTGTGGCTACAGCAACTCAAACTGAAATAAAGTTTTGAATTTTCCCCTAGGAGACTGCCTAGCAAGGGAAGAAAAAAAATTCAAGAGATGGAATTTTTTTCAGGGGCACTCTCCTGCTACTAGTGCCAAACTAGTGCTATCCTCCTCCTCCTCGAAGTAGGCTGACAATCCCATTTTAAAGGATCTAGTACAAAACCCAAAGATGTATTTCTTACGTATATCTAGTGACTCTTCCTCAGATGGTGTTCTTGCAAGCTGTTTCTGGAAGAGAAGATTAAAAGTAAATCCTTGGCATAAGTGTACTGACTGCTGGTTAGATTCAGTTTTGCACATTTTAGATGCGAGTTAGGACCTGGCTGTGGGGGTTTTGTACATTTGAATGGTAAAAGTTGCTCCTGGTAAAAGTCCTTCTGCCAGAGGAGCGTTGGGTTCAGAACTCTGCTCGTGCCTTTGGGGCGCTGGCAGGGCACTTGGACAACCACAAAGACTAGTCTGGGGGCCACAAAGACTAAAGTGCATTTGAGGAAGGGGCAGATGTGAAACTCTGTTGGGGAAAGAAAGAGGAATACTCACGGAACAAAAGGAAAAAGTGTGGCTAATGGTGTGGTGTTAAATAAGAGTGGGCAAACTCATAAACCTGAAGTGAGTTTTCCTCACTGTCGAAAGAAGCGGGTAAACTCTTTTTCTCTGCATTTACTCTCAGTTATCTCAGTGGCAAGGATTTTCTTTCCTGCATGCCTTAACAATTTCAAAAGAAAATCACCTATTTGTTTTTCCTTGGAGATTAAATTTTTATAGGCTGTTAAAGAATAACGTAGCTCTGTCCATTAATATTGGACACACGGGTGGTGTCATCTGATAGAGAGACGACATCACCACCATGGTGGCACCAGCTCTACTTACTCTAAAGCCAATTACTGAGGATAGCTATGTAATTGAAGGAGTCATGGAGTGCATACTCTAAAAAACCCTAACACTTCTAAGCCAGCTAATTATAAACACTTTGACAAGCCATGGTATTTTAATTTACAAAGAGAGTCAAGAATTTCTTTAGCTTCCTAACTCTTAGATTTGCTGAACATAGTTTTTGATAGTCCCTGATAGTTCCTTGAGAAAGTCTGCTGAACTTTGCTGGTCAGCTAACTAGGATGAGGAACAGTAAATGCAATGACTACCAGCTTTTGCTGGCAAAAAAACTTGATAAAGAAGCTTTGTTTTCTTGGGTAATAGACAAGAATGGCTGAAAACGTAGACTATGATAGTAACAGAATCTCATCCTACATGTGCATTCCCAAATGTAATGACCATATTTACTTTAAACTCATGCCTTCGAGTGCTATCAATCTTCTGACCACTATGGGTAACAACCCATCCAAACTTGCCCACCTGAGTGCATAAACACTAGGATGAGATAAATTATTAAAAATAAACCCAGATCTTTTTTGAAGTTTAGGAAAGCTTCATTAAGAAACCTTATCCCTCTCTAACTCCGTGTGTTCCCAGGGTGGCTTTACACGATCCACTACTTGAATCTGGCCTTGAAAGCATATAACGGCAGGTGGGAAAATACAGTGGTGTTATTGAGAAAAATTAGTACTATGAACAGAAGGAATTTATATGAAACATCACACCACCCTATACTAGTTTTTCCTGTTCTGTGCTGGTTTTTTCTGTCATCTTGTAAAAGGTACTTCAGACTATAATTCTCTGTGTGAATTTCCCCCAAATAACTGTTATTGGTTGCTGTTATTGTTAGTGTTTCAATTGTATTATACCCATTCTCAGCGAGTGCTTCTGAACTTTAAGATACAGGCGTTACAATAACTTCAATATAAGGGTTTTTTGGTTAAAAAAATTACTATGAATTCCACAAAGTCAGTGTGTCTAGAAAACACTAATAACCATGTTTTCTTGGTTTACGGTTTAACATTCCTTTTCCCCTCCTCTGACATCCGCACAAAGAAGTTCATTATGCTGAATCCCCTGCAGCTAGTTTATAGACCTACCAAGTATTCTGCAGTGAAGAAAAACAAGCTTTATGGCTCTGGTGTTTTAACAATCTGAAATTTTCACTGTGAATAAATCTTAATTGGTTGAAACATTTAATGCAAAGGCTTTGATCTCTGAAAGCAGAAGTGCATGTAATAGAAAGGTCCGGAAAGAACAAGGTCTAAAAATGTAACAAAAATGTGTCTTTTAAATTGTCCAGACAAAGTTTTGTTACAAATTTCTGTAGGAGTCAATCCCTAATTGTAACTAAGTGCTAAGAAAACTCAAACTTGCAGAGACCTTTCTTTTCCAGTAACTTAATTTTCTGACTACTAGTCATATAGGTGTTCCCTGTTTATCCCTGTGGCTCCACTAAATTAATGCATAAAGACTAGTTCCATACATAGGGCAGCAAAGGCTCTTCCACGTACACTCTGCCATTAGGGTACATGCCCCCCCCAGCCAAAACACAAAACTAGGGGAGGGCTGTTTTTAAACACTGGCACTGAATTCAGTGGGAAGCAGTCAGCACTTAAAATTTCTGAGGGTAGGAAACACCAAAAAGCTTTTGCTTATGTAAATGTGCTCTACATTACTTCCCCTGTTCTAGGGAATCACTCTGCAGCAAAACCTGATATTGATACTTTTCCCTCTCAAAGTTGCTGTGGTTTGTGAGTCAGAAGCATTGATTTTACAACAACTCCAATACAGAAAACCAGGAAAAACAGTTAAGGCAAGATTGGCTACTCAAGATTAAATTATCCATCTCCCTTGTCACAGTGATGACCCAAGAAAAACTGATTTGATGTGTCAGGGTGCCGCAAAGGCTGGGACTCCCCGGGGAGGGGGCAGGCAGGGGCATGGGGCCGGGTGGCGCCCACGGGGCCAGGACATCTCATCCTCAGCGTAGGGTTCTGGCAAGTGTCCATACCAAGACCCTAATTCACTCACAGGTCCTGAGGTTTCCGATTGCCTGCACCCCCAGCGTTTTTCACTGAACAGGGACTAAGGTATTCTGGCTACTAAAGGGCCATGTAAAACTGGGGCATCTTTGACGCCTAGCCTACTTTTAGTTATTCCGGCTTTGAATTCAACTGGAAAATACGAAAATAATAGCCTTGATAAAAGGGAGATGCTAAGCACCCAAGAAATTCAGCAGCGTCAGCTGTGTTACTGATGTTAAAATTAACTTTTCCTAAGAGGAAAATCCTTTCTTCCCCTCACACCTGTAGAGGCTCTTTATCATATAAACAAAAATTCAGGGAGGCACTCAGGATGGGCTGCAGGAAGCATTTCTGCACCAGATGTGTGCTGAAATACATAAAGGAGGCAGGTATGAGGTACGAGAAATCCAAATGGTCCAAAAAAACAGCTCTTAGCAAAACTGAGCTTATGCTTTAAGTTTATTGATCCCAGTGGCATTTTCTGTTTAGCATTGTTTATAACTTCTCTTTATTTAGGCAGATTGTTTAAGAACTAGGTTTACACATGTGCTTTTTGCTGCCTTGCATTGGTAAAATGACTATAGATATACCTATGTGCACTTTATGTTCTCTCAAGCAAGTCTGGCAGTCTTCTTATGCACAAGGTTAGGCAGGGTTGTTGGGTGAGTCTGGGATTCGTATTTGTCTTAAGTGTGTGTATGAACAGTTTTCAGAGAATTCTACCTATTGATTACGTAATCAGCTTCTCCAGTGTCAAGAGAAACTATCAAGAGTCCATTTGATGAGAAGAGCACAACTCTGTTTTCCAGTGACTTTGCCCAATCTTCATTATGGTTTTAGTCTGTATCAGCACAGACAAAACAATTCCAATTTTCACATGGGCTGGTCAATATAGGTTTAAAAAATTCCCAACAAAGTGATGCTGTGACACTGTTTATACTGCAAAAAAGGCTTTGTGTTTAGAAAGAAAACTCAGTAGTTAACTGTTGTCTTGCTCTTTTTTGAGGCTGAAGTGAAATCATGCTAGGACTATTTAAAAATCTGAAAGGTATATAAAATCAAGTGGCTTAAATTTTGACAATGTATCATCCTTTGAAGTTGATAATTTCATCTTAATTTGGGGAAAGATTGTTCTGTCTTTAACAAAAACCGGTATTATTTTCTGCCAGATAATTCTGCAACTCATTTCAGAGTTATGCTACAGATAAATCAAAATCAAATCCTGAAAAGTATATAACAAAAGTTTTAAAACACTTTTCCTCATCTTCCAAAAAAGCTTCAGAATTACAGGAGGTGTTTCCTGTTGTCAGCCTTGATTACATGACATGCCTCTTCAAGGTGGTCATTTCTATAACCTGCAATTGAAGTGATTTTAAAATGTTTTCCAGCTATTAGAAGTCATTTTGTACATTAGGTCAGAATTTCTCAATCTCAAATTCTATGACAATCACGATAGGAAGGATGAAGAGAGACTTTCAGTAACTGAAGAGTACCTGTTTCTTTTGTGAGTCAGTTATAAAATTATCTTGTACGTGCTGAGTTTATATTGAATTCACTGGAGAAAAAATAAAGGAATTTATGACCAGTTATTTGTCATCAGATGCATTTGTCATAAATGTACCTAAGCCATGTCATAGCAAAGCAGGAAAAAGTAAAGACACTGATTTCATTCAGTGGCACATTTTAGCTCTCAAATACCTGGCTTCACTTTTGATTTTAGCAATCAAAATTGATTTTAATTGTATTCAGGTGCTTTCTCAGATAAAGATGGGACTTTTCAGGAGATGTTAAGTATCATCAAGAGTTGAACCTTGACAGACACTGGACACGGACAGGGAGTAGAGAGTTGGAAGAGATTCCATCGGGCCCCCCCTACAGCCGCAGCAGGCCTTGTCTTATGATACGGTGGAGCCTTCCACCTTTAAACCTCATTCTCTCCATTCCTCAAAACTTGCTTCATCACGTAAAACGAAGACGGCCTTTCTCCTGCCGCCAGCTGAATACTGATACCGCGAAGGCTGAATTTCAGGCTGAAGCTGGTCACGCGTACACCATTTTATGGGCTGGCTGAGACTGATTAACTGATTCTCAATGCTAGCCCAATGCCCTCAGCTGAATGAACGTCACAGGGTGGAAACAGCCTGTGTGGAGAGGAGGCCGAGGGCACTCCGCCGTGTGGGGGCAAGACCCTGTTCCTTATCATTTAGCCTCAATCTCCCTCCTTCCCACCCATGGAGCCCACAGTGCAAGCGGCCAGAATTAAGAGGCACAACCAACTGTGTGATTTAATTATAACTGAAGTTATAAAGAAGGATTGGATTGTATTCCAAGAGCCTATACTAAAGGATGAACGAAATGAAATGTACAAGCCTGATGTTGTATTTGTGGAAGGAGACCAGGCGATGGTTATTGATGTAAAAATTTGACATGAAAGAAACTGTCATCATTGGCAGACGCAGTGGCTGAAAAAAGTAAAGAAATACTGTCATCTTAAAAGTCAAATTCAGGAATTAACGAATGCTAAAAATATTAAATTTAAGGGATTCCCTGTGGGTGCGCGAGGTAAATGGTATTCCAGCAATTACGAAGTGTTATAAGCATTAGGAATCTCCAATTCCTGACCAGAAAAAATTGTGAGATGTATTTCAAGAAAAGCTTTATTTACATCGGTTGATATTGTACATACGTTTGCGAGTCATTCGAGATCTGTTGTAAGAATTTAGTCATCGGTTACTGTTCTGTTCTATATCGTTTTTGCTGTATTACTACTTATTGCTTTTGCTGTATTTACTGTTCTGTTTTTTTTACTGTTCTGTTTTATATCGGTTTTGCTGTATTACTACTTATCGTTTTTGCTGTATTTACTGTTCTGTTTTATATCATCTTTGCTGTATTACTACTTACTGCTTTGCTGTATTATTACTTAATTCTTTAATAAAACTACCCCTGGTGCTCCTGCCCTGTTACCCTGGCACTGGAAAGGTCGGGATAGTAAATTGGAACTCGTAATCATGACGCGTCACACTAATCTAAATTTGGACAAAATATTAATTGGAAATGTCAAAATTTTTACCGATTTGGACCACCTCACCGGATCTGACACAGGTGGACGGGCCACCTTTACTCAACTCTGAAAAGAAACGTACGCGACTCACGCGTGTTTGTGGAGTACCCTGCCTCGCCCTCCTCCTCACCCGAGGAGCCCGCTCTCCCCCTCAGCCGGTCGCCTCACGCCGGGCCCCGCCCCTCCGCTGGCGGCGACGCGCCTGCGCGTTAGAGCGCCCCGCCCGTTGGGAAAGGACGGCGGCGGCGGGACGAGGCAGCTCCAGCCGCTCGCTCCTCCCTCCGCGGGCCGCTGTGCGCATGCGCCAGGCCATGGGCGGGAGGGAAGGCGGGCGGGCGGCGGCGGGGCGGCTCCCTCCGCTCGCCCCTCCCGCCGGGCCGGGCCAGGCCGCGCCGCGCCGCGCCGGGCCGGGCTGGGCTGGGCTGGGCTGCAGAGGGCGACGGGCGCCGGCGGGGCTCTCCGCTCCCCTGGCATGAGCGCGGGTGGCTGCGCCGCCGCCGCCCCAGCGCCCTAGTGCCGCTGCCGGGGAGGGAGAGAGGAGAGGAGCGGCGGAGGAGAAGAAGAAGAAGAAGGGGGGGAGCCGGGCGGGCCGCGCCGCGCCATGCGGCTGTGCGGGGCGCTGCTGAAGAGCCCCATCCCCAAGCAGATCGAGTACTACTCCCGCTTCTCCCCCTCGCCCCTCTCCATCAAGCAGTTCCTCGACTTCGGTGAGTGGCGGGGCAGGGGGGCGGCGGTGGTGGAATGTCACGGCGGCTCTCGCCCGGCGCAGGAGCGGCGAGGGCCCACCGGGGAGGGGGGTGAGCGGCGGCGGAGGCCGGCGCCTAGGCCGCGTCTCCTCACCCGGCACCTGGGCGGCGGGGCCTGGGGAGCGCGGGGTGCGCAGTCACGGGGTGTGTGGGGTGGGGGGGTGGGGGGTCCGGGAGGGCCCCGTGGGGACCGTCGTGCGTGGGAGGCGGGCTCCTGTGGTGACAGCCGGCCGTAAACGCCGCCGCTGCTCCGCCTCGGCGTCCTGAGGTGAGGTGCCAGGAGGCTGGAGAGGCAGGCTTGCCCCTCTGTCCTTGAGTTGTTCCCGGGCGTGGGGAAGGAGGGTTCTAAAAAAATAAGGGTTTCTGACCTGAAGGTTTGCGAGCTTAGCGACCGAAGGGGAGAGTAAGTCGCTGGTCTTGAATGCGAACGTTTTAGTGTGCCGTGCAGAGACTGGTTTAAGTAAGCCTGAGGTGTAAACTCTGACAGGACTTGCGCAGGGCACCTGTTCGGGGACGATTCATGCGCTTTAGGAAGCGTTGCTGATGGATAAATAGCATTTTTCTTTTCGGCAGTGCTGGACTGAAACCCAGGAATGACTCGTGTTGCTGTTAGAAAACTGACGTCTCGATCTAGATAACAATAAACTTCTCATATCTGTGTCAGAGGTTATTTGGCTCTTGCTCTCTGACACAAGAGTTGTTTAGATTTTATTGTCCTATGAATGCTCCTGGTAGAGTAAATACAAAGACCGTGTGTAACACCATAAAGCTTTATAGTGTTCCTTCATTCCACTTTTATGCTAAAGGTAAGGGGAGGCAAAAGTGAGCCAGTGGTGTTAAGCCAGAAAGTTATTAAAAGTGGAAACAATTGCACGTTTTTGGCAATGGTGTTAGTGAAAGAATGCTGTGAGTATGAAGAGCCAGGGCTGGGCTTGCTACCACATCTCAGTGAGACAGGGTCTTCTGCCATTTTAAAAAAAAATCACACCTTGTCCTGTGTCACGCTAAAAGGAGAGCCTGACTAGAACCCATGCTTTCCTTCTCTGGTCTACTCTTGTGCGTTTGTTTTTGCTTCCCCACCCCTTCCTTTGCTGCTGTGCCTCCCCTGCTCTGGCGTTTGTGCTCCTTATGCCATGTCTTTCTGTACTGGCAAGAGCAATGGCCTAAAACTTAGAATATCTTTATTTTAGCCCTGGCACTAAACAAATCATTTCACCATTGTCTGTTTGAAAGCTGGGTTTGTAAATTGTTGCTGGGGAAGTATTAACGTTCGTGAGGCTTTTCAGTTGTGGCTAGAGAAGTGTAAAGATTTCAGTTTTTGCTTTAATGACTTCGGTGTTCCAGCAAAACTTTGCTTTTTGGTAAGGATTTCTACCGTTCTAAGTTGCCCCTGCATTACTACTTGCTTTTGGACATCTCTTGTGTGGCAGCCTTTTAATAATGCTACTTTTTTTTAACATTGTAGTATCTGTATTACTTTATGGTTTGAAAAGCGCCTCATGATACTCCAGGAAAAAGTAGTCTTTATGATTTTAAGACTGGTTTATGTTAGTGGAAATGAACAGAGTAAGAACGGTATGTTACAGCGTGGCCAGCTCTGTTCTTTGGATGTACTCCAGTCTGTTGTCGCTGGATGTGTCTGTGGAATCTTGTGTGTGTGTAGGCTATGTATTTTAAGTGTATTCATGTCTTAAGACTGATAGGAAACTATATAGTCATTGACATTTAAAACCTTTGAAGAAAAAAATGCCTACAGTTTAGGCTTCTAAGGTCACCAGGAGTTTCTAAGATTAGTAGTCTTATGTCGCATCAGCCTTGCTAAAACTATCAGCTTGATGTTAATAAGCCTTATGGGCCACTTAACATCTCCATTTACTTTCTCTTTAGTGCCTGTATTTACTTAAGAAACCTCGAGTAAGAAGATTACAGCAGTTTAATCAAATAGATTAAAAACAATGTACTTAACTTGTGTGATCCTAGGTGTTGATGGCTTTGGGTAGTTTCAAGTTCTGTTGGAGACTTCAGAGGCCTAGAGGAGAAATTGGCAACAAAACATAAGATGTTGGTGCAAGAGTTTTACCACTCGAGGCATGGAAGGCCTGGACAATATGCACTGTATCAGGGAGCTGTGTTACTTATACCTGAATTACCCAAAAAAGAATTTGCTGGTGGCACAGGACACGAGTATTCAAGAGAGAAAATATGCCAAGCGTAAGTAGCATGATACTCGAGGTGCAGTTCAGTTGTGTTTACCCAGCCTGAATGTTTGAGGGGAAGAAGACACTCTGTTCTGTGGTCAGCTCATAGAGGCTACCTAATGTCTCACTTTAAAAGGAATGGTGTTTGTGTTGAGCTATGTAAATGTAGTGCTTGTGTTACAAGAACATGGCTAAATTTTCAACAAACACTGAATAAGCCCAAAAGAAATGTGTGAATAACCCTCTCATGGCAGTCTGTGATTTTGTGGTCTGATGTATGTGTGTTTCTTGTATTAAAAAAAAAAAAAAAGAATTTGCACTTACTGTAATTCAAATTTATTTGGAGAAGGATTTTTGACTTAATTTCTGACAATATTGAAACTACAATATGGTCTTTATGTCTTTTTTTTTTTTTATTGGTTGCATTGTTTTAGGCTAAACTGCCTTCTAAATTTGTCTCTGCAAAATCCTGGTGAGCAGGGGGAGAGAAACTTAACATTTCTTGTGGGCTGAAGAGTCCCTTCAAACACAGTTGGTGGCAATGTATGTTGACATATAGCTTAGGCTTTTATAAGTGTAAGTGTGGGTTGTATGGAATACTGTTGTGTGCCTAGTAGGGCTGTGGAGTCCCTGTTCCTTTCCAATGATAGAAATCAATGATGTTTATTTTAAAACCTTCTCAGGTAGCTTAAATCAGTTAATTAAACCACTCTAAAAGACAGTTTGGCTGTTTAAGCTAACTCACTAGTACTAAAAACCTGTGAAACAAAACAGAAAGCAATACTTAAAGCAGTGATTCTCAGTTGGTTTTTATAGCTGAGTCCTGTGTGTGTCTACATACCATGTTCTGCCATATGTGATTTACTTGCTGTTGAGCTTGCAGCTATCTTTGTAGCTGCCACAACTATGCAAGAGGTTACTGTGTCATGGGCTTGGGACCTCCATGTCACAAAGCATGAGTGCTCAGATTGTCTGTGCTGCTTTTTTCTTTATGTGTGTTCATTTTCTGTTTGCATACTCTTCTTGAATACTGTTCTTTCAGTTTCTTTCCTGCAAAGTGCATTTCCCAAGATTCTTGTGCAATCTTATTCCCTTGCAAAAGAATGACCTTCTGTAAGTGTGTTTTAATATAAACAAGTTTTGACCTTGTTTAATGTTAGCATGTCACTCCAGGTTTATCCAGGCATCCATAATTATTCTGGTCTGGAAAAAAACAAAACCAACCAACTGGATTCAGCTGTGTACTTCCAGACTAGTTACCCTGGAAGTTATTTTGGTAGATTTCCAAGTGTGGGCATTCCTAAATGACCTAGTTTGATGTAATTACTAAAATATCTTTTCTGAGATGAACTTGTAAGTAGAGATGTAGTTTAACATTCGGGTACATGAGTCTTTATGTTTTGGGGGCTAGACTGTTTGAGAAAAAAAAAAAATGCCCATACTGGAGATCCATGTTGATATAGCATCTCAATTTGGATTTGCTTCAGAGTGTAAGGTAGGCCTTAGAGGATGACAGGTTAATCCAAAATACCAATAATCTGCATCAGCACCTACATACATGAGTAATCAATCGGTCATGTATGTCTGGGGGAAGTAAATAACCCATCAGGCAGGTAGGTCTATATGAGGAAAGTAGAGTTTCTGTGTCTAGGAGTGTCCTGGCATTTAAAAAAACACACAAAGAGACTTGAGCTTGTTCTGCCTGCAGTACAACCTGGCTTGATAAGGGCTAGGTGTGAGCCTAAAGTCTTACAGCTGTACTAATGCTGATCTGTGCCCGAGCTAGCAAGCTCCATGCAACTGCTTGGTTTGGGTCATGTTGGGGTACCTCAGTTGACAGTAAAGATATTAATGAATGTTTCATGAAACAAATGGTTGTACTGAAAAGGTTACAGATGAAATAATTAAGCACAAATGAAGACACAGGTGAAATATAAATTGTCTAATCCTTTGGTCATGCATGAAAGAGTCATTTGAAGTTGTGCAAGTGCTAAATTGTGAATGTATGCCAGTATACTATATTTGTGTAATACTCATTGCTACTGCTCAGCTGATGCAATGCCTGAGACTTTTGTGAGTCTGAGGTTTGTTTTGTGAAAAGCACGTGCTGTGTGCTTCTGGAGCTTGTTTACTACTAAAGGTATCTTGGCCAGTTGTACTTAGCTGTATTCTAGCCCTTTCTGGCTTAAGTCTCATACCACATGTTTAGGATGAATTTTGTGCCTGTGGGGTTAAACTTTGCTTTTTTGTTAGCTCTTTGAACATATAGGTAAAATTTAACAAAATGGCACTTACCCTTCCTTATTTGTCATGTGTTAGTGTTCATGTACCACATAGTTACTAATGGGTTTGGACAAAAAAGTCATGTATATACTTAAGATAGAAGAAAGTGAATTATAGTGAGTTCTTGTTGTGGAATGTAGCTTAGGAGATCCTGATTTTGTAGGTTGTAATCAAAATATTTGTGGCAACTGCTACAGCTACTGGCATTGAAAAATATTGCAAAGGTTGTAATTTAGTAATTTTACTGTACTGTGAACAGCTGAGCATGCAGCAGATAATCACAGTGAGTGTATGCAGTTTGGGAACCGGTGTGTCCTGGGGCATATCTGGAGGAAAAGATGAGCAATGGATACTCCCCATTTCAAATATAATTTTTGGTATGAAATTTAGTTTGTGGGGTACTTATCAAACTTACCTGTCTTGAGGGAGCTTGTAGGCCTCTTCCAAAACTGATATAAAGAGTAAACCAGGTATTGGCATTGCTGGTGATTGCTGTGAGTTGCACCTGCAGTATTAGATCAGGTTTCTGCAAGAGCGTTTCCTCTGCCTGTTGTCTTGTTGGCAGCAGGCATGCATCAGCTCTGGAACTGAAAATGTGCCATTGAAAAGGTAGCTAGCAGATACAATTTGAACAACAAGATGTGGGGGTGGGAAAGTAGAGATCAAAAGCAGCCTTATGTCTCCAAACATAATTATTAATGTTCTGATGGAAGATGACTATTGGAAGATTTTTTTTTACACACAAAGGTATTAGAAGTTTTGTGGTTTTTGTTTTTTGGGTTTTTTTTACGCAGTGTTAGTGGGGAGACTGTGCATCTAAGACACTGGCAAAGTTTAGGGCTAAAAGATAATGTTAAATAATTACCTGCCATTTATTGCCTGCAGCTATGTTTTTTCTACTGTCTGTGCATTGACCTTAAAACTTCACACTTGATTTAAATGCATCTTCAAAAAAAATTTCCTCTTATCATGAATGTTAACCATTGGTGTGCTAACCACTGAATCGGATCAGAAAGATGAGTGCTAGTCAGGCATTACTGTCTTTTATTTTCATCTGACTGGTTTCAACTTCCAGCCAGCAATTTTGTTACAGCTTTTGTTGGTAGGT
The DNA here is from genome assembly GCF_947461875.1 of Haliaeetus albicilla. Taxonomy (NCBI): domain Eukaryota; kingdom Metazoa; phylum Chordata; class Aves; order Accipitriformes; family Accipitridae; genus Haliaeetus; species Haliaeetus albicilla. The sequence continues at coordinate 3,148,792 of NC_091488.1, forward strand.
TGGGATACTTTGATGCCTGGAATTTTTTCACTATGAGGTATTTGTACATTGTGATGGAGTATTTTGTCTTGATTTTGTAAAGCTAAATACATTCATTAAATGAGTTATTTCAAGCCTTATGAAAACACCATGGAATTATTTTTTTGGCTTTTCAAGGATTTTTCAATATTATTCTTCAAATATGTCTGTTAGAGCTTTAAATAGAATCCTGATAGGAGTTTTGCCTAACGTTGGAATAGAATAATTTTACTGCTGTTTTGCTTTTACCTTGAAAGGCTATCCTTTTGTCACAGTGAAAGCTGGGTGTGCAAGCTGGATTGTCTGTCTGCTTTTGTTCTTGAATTATTTTGGGGTTATTGTTTTTCTGTATTCAGTCCTTCATTCTCTAGATATGAGCATGGATTAAGTTTGCATATAATATGAAAAAGGGTTTTCTTTGAATGGGCTGTAGCACAGCAAGTAGCTGGAAACCTTTGTTTGATGCAAATGTTATTTATAACCTGTTACTATTTACAGCTCTGCCAGTCTCTGGCAGACAGTGATATTTCAATACTATATATAATATCGAATGTTTTTGTAGGGCCTAATATTGATTGTTGTGAAGGCCTGGGAGAGTCATTGCAGTTAGATAACTTTGTTCAGCAGTCACTATTGAACTGTGATATGATAGAGGTATTTGTGCAGGTGGGAGTACTATGTAATATTAGATCATGGTGCATTTCATTTACAAAATTATCTGTATCAGTCACTTCTGGAGGCTGTTTCAGGGATTAAGTGTGCTTGTTTGATAGTCACCTTTTTCCCCCCCCCCAGAAAAAGTTTGTTTTCAAATTTTATACTGCTAGTTAAATCTTCATTAGTGCAGTTCTGCAAAGTTCTCAAGAAAAATGTTAGCTTCTGAATTCAGTATTTTAGTATAGCTATAGTACAAATTCCAAACTGGATCACCAAGGCAGTGGATTTTTTTTTTTTGGCTCTCGCAAAGGTAAGCATTGGAAATTCTGCCTTCAGTAGGTGATTTGACTGGCCACTTCTTGCCTTTAAGTATGGGCTACTAGTCTGCAAGTGACCATCCTCCAACTGATGGAATTGATTGTGTTTTGTTTCCCTACACAGCAGAAAATTTCTTGGTCTGTGTTCTGTTTGTCTTTGGACTGACTAAAGTAGCTGCTGCAGTCCTCTGCCGAAGGTGCTCGGAAAGGGAGGTGATGTTACGCTGCCTACGTACATGTGTGCATACTTGCGCACTTTTTTGCTGAAGCCGATATGGTGTTGAAGCAGATAGTTGAATGTCTTCTGGTGAAAGAAAGAGGACAAGAACGCCTAATTTGCATGAAGCAGTAAACAGTCCTAGTTTTTTGTTTGTTTTTTCTTTTTCTTTTTAACAAGTAACAGAAATGATAAAGAATACAGCGTGACAAAAGTTGAGGGCTTGGCAAAACTACTTTCTGGAAGGACAAAAAGATAGCATCTGTAGTTCTTGAAGATCTAAGAATGTTTGGGACACCTTTTTCTTCCAGAAATGGGTAGAAATTTTTGAAGTGCCTGCTTTAGACTAGATTTGGACTAATAAGGAGGTGCTTGAAGATCCAGATCTTAATTAAGTTTCGATGAAAATGATCATGAATTGATAGCATTCCTTCCCGTTGGGAATGGGAGAAATGACAGCTAGTAATTTTAAAGTAGCATAACTTTTATAAGCTAAGGAAATCAGTAGAAAGGGTCTCTCCTAAGACATAAGGAATATAAGATGATCTGTCAATTTCAGAAAGAGAAATTCTGATGCAGGTAAAAGATATGAGAGCAGCAGAGCAGTGTTAGGAATTCCAGAAATACTGTTCATTAAAAAACAATCATATGAAAACTGGAAGCAAGGACATGTATCTCGGGTTACAGTACAAATAACAGCTGAGGTGAAAAGTCATGGGATAGAAAAACAGAGGGAAAAAGATGCTGAGATAATTTATAGTAATTGGGGAGAATGAAGTGTAGCGTTTACTTGACTAAAGTAAGTACTTAATGATAAAGACTGCTGAATTCATCTTTGCTTTGATCTTTAGAAAAAGATATATTATATCCAGAAACTGAAAGGAAATCACAACTCTCCCCCCTTATCCTGATACAAATTTTAGATAAGCTGAAATAAGTCTCGATCCTCTTGGCTTAGTGGGTGCCAGTAGAAGTAAGCCAATGCTGTGTTTTGTGAGTAGCTGGATGCTTTCTTCTGCAAATGTGAGCGGCCTTGTGCAGCACAGCTGTTGCTTACAGGCTTCATGGAAATAACCGATGGTGATGGCCCCAGGGTTGTGGAAATGGGAAAACACACAACTTGTACTTGTCTTTCAAAGAAAAGGAAGAGGACATTAGAATAAGTCAGGTGGACTGAAGTAGCTGAAAAAAATGATAGAGCTAATGCTGAAGTAATACATAGATAAGCACCAAGAGATAATAAGGTGGTAAAGAGACAATAAATTATGTTGAGGCAGTCTGATTTCCCAGTTAATTTGATGTTTGCTAAGGCAGCAGCAGCAGATGCAATATCTGGCTTTTTATGAAGTTTCAGCACAGTACCACGTGAAACTCTTAATTAAAAAAAAAACCCCACAAAAAAACTATGGAATAACATTCAGATGAGATTGCTAACATAGATGTGCAGCATTCTGGTGGGATGACGCCATCCAGGAGCTGAGCACCCCTGCAGGTGCTTGCTATTGGCTTGGGGGAGAGAATAGGAAGGGTAAAAGTGAGAAAACTTGTGGGTCGAGATAAAGACAGTTTAATAAGGAAAGAAAGCAGAAGAGAAACAAGTCATGCAAAGGGCAGTCACTTGCCACCTCCCGCGAGCAGACTGATGCCCAGCTGGTCTTGGTGTAATGGCTGTCTTGGGAGACAGAGCCACCCAGTTTTTCATTGCTGGGCATGACATCATGTAATATGGAACATCCCGTTGTCCAGCTTAGGTCAGCTGTGACGGCTCTGTCCCTTTCCAGCCTCTTACCCACCCCCAAACCCACTTGCTGGGTTAGGGGCTGGATGCAGGAGAAAGAGAGAAAGCCTTCATCCTGTGCAAGTACTGTTCAGCAATAGCCAAAACACTGGTGTGTCATCAACACTTGGTCACAAATCCAAAGCACAGCACCTTGTGGGTTGCTGTGGGGAAAGCTGACTCCATCCCAGCCAGACTCAGTACACATTTATGAATAACACTTCGTATATACTCTTATGTTTCACTAGCAGTCATTGATCTTCACAGTACTGTTCTGTGGAGAGTGAGTAGTATTTATCTAGTTCCCCATGGCCCAAACCAATATAATCTGTAATAGAATTAGGTGTAGATTCAGGAATTGTTTTATCTAATTCCATAGTGACTACACTAAAGCAGCTCTTCTAGATGCCAGTTATCTTTACTATATATTAGTAGTTTTTAAAAGCCACCTTTTCCCCAAAATTGCTAAAGCTATTTTACAGGCTGTTACTTAGCCCTTTTAAAATATGTTTATGATTTTGTGTGTGTTCTTGGAGTCATTTAAATGTAATTTTTCTTCTTGGGATAGTAGGTCGAAAGGATGGATTAGAGCACTGAACTGCGACTGTGAAATACACAATTCTTTTTCTGATGCTTTGTGTGTAAGCAAGTAAGAGACTATTATTGACCCTTTTTTGCTCTGAATCTTTCTATGTAAATGTGACATTCTATCATACATGTTTCTTTGTCTTGTTAGTTAAATTATTTTCTTTGCCTGGGAAGAGGCTACTTTTGCTCTGTATGTATATACATAAAAAACCTGGCACATTAGTTTGTAGTCAGTGTAAAATAAGTAACACAGTATTATAAATACTTTAACCAACTTAATTCCTTAAAATAATACACTTGTGCAAATTTTCATCGATTTTTTCAGAATTGGGTTTAAGACTGTGTAAACAGAGAAAGAGGCAAAGTTAAAAAGTTACAAAACTGCTTTTTGCTAAAAAAAAAATAAAAATTACATTTTAACTGCTACATCCTTCTTTATTGCTTTTCTTAAAGATTTTATAGACTGGGTAAATACATTTGAACCCTGGTGACTAACAGTGGCATAGAGGAGTCCTCTAATCTTCTTTTTTGCAATGTGGTTTGTTAATCATCAGAAGCATTTTCTAGCAAGATGTTTAACAGTCTAATACATTTCACCTCACTGAGACTGAAGGGGAACTGGACCATATGGTATTTGCAGTATTTTTATGTAATTGGTATTAACTGTGTGAGTCTTTGTTCATAAATGTTAATTTTATTTATGCTGGAGATTTGGAATTTGGCATGTTGACAGGGACTAAAGGATAAAGCAGAGATTTGTATTCTGGAACAGTTAGGGGGAATTATGGAAGTCTTCCACAAAGGTTAGGGAGGAAGTTGTCAAAGCTGTGAGAGCTTAGGGAGAGTGTTAAAAATTTAAAAAATCTAATTGTAATCTTCAGTGTGAAATAGATCTTCACCTTTTATGGGCAGAAAAGGTGATTATAAGCTCAAAGGAGCAAAATTCAGTCTTTTCTGGTTAGTTTATTGTAACAGAATCTGATCAGAGAGCAACAAATAGGGAATAAAGTTTCTTTGGCTTGGTGTTTCAAGCCTCATCTACATTTAAAAAAAAAGTTTTAAATTTGTTTTAAGATTTTGAGTCTCACCAGAGCAAAACACTAAATTTGTTTTGTCGAGGATCTCCTTTCTGAAAGCAGTAGAGCCCTTTCGCAGTGTAGGCCAGGGCTGATGTGCTGCACAGTATGCCACCTCTTTCTGTTCTCAGACTCTTCCCTGCTTGGGTCTCAGGAGTGTTAGTGGAAGAGGAGCTGGTGTAGTTTGAAGAGCCACTTTTGTTTTTTAGAGGCTCTTTCCCTTGGTTAGGGAGGGAGCCTTTGGGTTGCATGGATCGCTCTAGGATCAGGAATCTGACCTGGGCCATGGTTTCTCCTAAGAACACTTTGGCTCTTTGCCTGCCATGTGCTGTGGGGAGTGCCTGTGATATGGGCAAGATGAAGCTTAGCTGCTAAAATGATTCATCTGACTTTCAGCCTACTTGCGAGTTGCCCCAAGGAAAGACAACCTTGGGCCTATGTGTCTAAAAAAACAATACAGCCTGTGGGTAATGGAGCGCTGCTGCATTAGACTTCATAGATCCTTTTGATTACTGTGTTTTCTCTTGGCAAATGCTTTAAAATATTCAAAAAGTTACTTCATTAGAATTCAGTGGTAAGCAGTTTAACATTAGTTTTAGGTCAGGGAAGCTTATTTTAAAAATTCATGCTTTTATTTTAATCTGGGCTACTCTGTATAATATGTGGTACTGGTTTACAGCTTTTACAAGTGGTTGCCTGATAATCAATTCCTCTTGAGAGACATACCTCTTCCCTTGAGTCTTTTCTATGAAGGGAAGGCTGTGGCTTTAAGAGTTAAAATTAATGGTTGCAGTTTGACTAAGACTTTGATAGATACGCAGTGTGTTGTGCATCTGTTAATTCCTTCTGTTTATCTGTTCCAGTTCAGTAGTAAGTTAAGCTGCTTTGCCAGCACAGTTGGTTTCATTTGGAGGACCGTTTACTGAAACAGGCTTACTTGAGTTCACAAGTTATATATTGTGATTTATTATATTATTATTACTACTATGTTATTTATTATTACATCAGTGTATAGCTAATTTAATAATAAATGTAGTGATTTTGTCCATGGTGAGCTGTCCAGTTGTGCTAATGACAGCTGTCTGACAGTTTGTCCTTAACCTGCATTTACATGAAAATGTGAACTGACTTTCTCTTGGCATTGGTGGTATTCATCTATACGGCTGTAATAACTAATACACATAAGACATAAACAAGCTGACTCTTCCAGAGATTTTGGAAATAAGTGGAGGTAAGTATATTTTTTCTGTATACAAATTGAAGAGTAGTTATATTTGCTTGATTTCACACTTAAATTAAAGTCTAGACCTTTGATTGTAAATGGGGTTTGGACTGGTCATTTAGACAACAGAACGTAGGCTAATGCATTCTCATTAGTGAATGGTATCCTGAAATTTTCCTTTGGAATAGAAAGTAAGTGCTGCAGTTGGCCTGGCAGTCAAAGAGTGCTTCAGTCTGTTGTTAGTTGAATTGCATAAATCAGAAATGGTTTATTAAGCTCAACTGTTTCTGTAGTTCAGCTCTGGTCATTTATCTGTATGCTGTCACATGATTGTTGGAAAGTTTAACTGGAAAGTCAACTAGCATGTGAGCTTGCTAGTTTGGATTGTACCTACTAATGAAATGGCACAGAGTGGAAATCAGTGCTCATACAGTGTTAACTAAGCTTTCATCTGTGAACATAAATAATTTAGACTGACAAGACTCAAGCACCTCTATCAGTGTGCTTTCCTTTAGACTGGAAAGGTGCAACTAGTAGTGGGAATTGGACTGAAGAACAGAAACAAGCTATGTGGGAAAGCTTACTTGCAGACTTAATTCCTCTGGCTTTAGCTGGTTTTCTGGCAGTAGCTGTTTAACAAAACTTAATTGTTCAGACTTCATAAAAGTGATATGTTATTTTTAGATCTTACTGAACTATAATAATTTTCCTGTCCTTAATTCTTCAAGTTTCATTTTTGAAACTTCAGAGTTACTCCAGTTTCTTTAGTGACATAGAATCAATCTCTTAATGCTGCTCATATGTGCCAAGTGAAAGCATGTCCTTGAACCAGGCTACTTTAATGAAAAAATTATAGGTGTTGGTGGAAGTAGCCTTAGAGAGCAGTGATGGAGCTTGGGCTGAAGCTTAGGTCTGAGATGTCTAAAACCAGGCTGAATACCTAAGGTTAGTCTGGGCCGGATTCTTAAATTTGGCCATCTGCTGGCTACCTGTGTTGGAACAGCTGTACAGGCTGTGGTTGCTATCCTGTAGCTCAACGTGGTAGGTTGGAAAAGGGAATCCAGTTTCAACCTGCAGCTTTCCCAAAGGCAGCCTGTGGTAGAGAGGGAGGGTCAGCAAGAGTCGGTGTCTCCAGTTATGTTGTGTGTGTTCTTTTTCCCTTTGCTTCGTCATCTTCATTGGGTTTTACAAAGCCCTGTCTTTTACCAAACAAACCAACCCTGTATGTGTTTTGTGGGATTGGTATTTTTAGTGGTTGGTGAGATAAATACCTAGAGAGTATGCTGAAAATGTCTTTATTTCTATTGGGGAATAGGAATGCTTTTGGAGTTGGGGTTGTTTTGATTTTGTGCTGGGCTTTTTTGTTTTGTCTTGTAGCCACATTTATTGGTGCTGTGCAAGCATGGTTTCTTTGCCTTTTAATGTATAGCTCATGCTCCAGAAATGGTGTATAATCAGTGGAATTCATCAAACCTTCTTTAGTTCTGTTTTCCTAGCTTCAGCAGCAAGTTATTAGTTTTAGCCTTTGCTCAGTCCACTCTGATGCCTTGATCTTCTTGTGTATTCATTTGAAGATTTCTCCATCCCTCTGCTTCACTTTTTTGTTTGTTTGTTTTGTTTGCCTGTACAGGAGCTAAAAAGTACTCTGGAAGCTCAAGAGAAGACAGTAGATATGATCACTCCTGCCTTCCTGTCTTCCTTCCATTAGTTTGCCCTAGATAAAAGCAATAGTAGTAGTTTCACAGGGAGAGGAGGCAAAAGGCTTCTGATCTTGTTTTTATGGACTCTGAATGGAGTCCCTCCTCTCAGACATACAACAGGTGGGACTTACCTGCTTTTGAGTGTTAAAGTAGTGTGGTATCTACTGTCTCAGCTTGGTGTTAGATACGTAGTTAATGGAGAGAACTAGACCTCTGGGTGTGGTGAAAAGACTAATAAGAGCACTTAGTTTCTTCTTTTCCTGTCTCCTCTGACAGATAAGTGTTAATACTCAGAAACTACTGATGCTTTTTTGATGTGACCCTGACAGTCCAGTACCTGCTAGGGATGTGGCAGCCATATTAGGTTTTCAAAGCAGGTGACTTTGATCATCAGCTGTGAAGGACTACTACTGTAGTCTCTTCTCAAATGGGTATTTAATGAATGTGGGAATCTGGCAGCTGAACTGAGAGCATTTGATAATGTTCTGGAGGAACTGGAGTTCATGGTATCCTGCTGAGTTTCTGCCCTCTTCTGCAGCAAAATCAAGGTTTGTGTACAGCCTTCTGTATGGAACTAATCCTTTTGTAATCTGAATCTTGGACAGCGTAGTATTGCACTGGCAATTTGTAGCATTTGCCAGAATTGAATCAGGGTCTGCTGCATGTATGTGAATTGCTTCTACATTGTTTGTGCCTCTTGTGGCAGGACGCAGAACAAAAGTTTTCTTTAGGTCTAGCTTTGCAACAGAGGTCTAATTCCATCACTGCAATGGAAGGAACTGAAAAGATACTGATTCAGAGGGAGCACTGTGATAAATGTTCATTCCTTCCAATTGAAAAATACTTTTTTTTCCTCCCCAATGTGCTATGGGCATATGATCCCTAGAGCCTGAGTGGGCCTTGTTATCAATGTTACATTTGTTTTCCATTTCTTAGCACTATGGGGTAAAAGGTGAAAGAGAAAAACAGGGAAAAGAGGAGTAAATGTTCAGACAAGAGTTGAATCCCAGAGTGGGGAAAATAGATTAGTAGAGAGAACTGTCTGGAGGTAGGTCTCTGCTTCCTGAATTTCCTTTGGATTCAAGGTCCACCAGTGATAATACTGATATGTAACCCTGAAACATCCCACTTTTAATCTTTTCCCATCTGATGGCGTATACATTTAGAAGACCTAATGTGTTCAAGCCTGCTTTTGTGACCTGTGTTACCTTGAACCTTCTGGATCATGTTTTATTTATGTTTTCTTACCTTTTCCCCCCGCTGATACCTGTCTAATTGAATAAATGGCATGATTTATTTTTGGTGGAAAAAAAACCTTTTCACATCTAAGAAAATTTATTTTAATATTAAATGCCACCTTCTGGGTGAACTTTTTATGAAGTCTTAATGTCTTACTGTCTTATTTAAATAAGTTTACCTATCTTCTCAACTTAAACTTGAGCAAGAACAGTCAAATCAGTTCTTAGGTGTGTCATACTTCACTGCATAAGCAAATCCACTATCATTTAGAGACACTGTCTCTCGTGGATGGTCACCATTCCAAATGCAGCAATGTTTGTGTAGGTATCATTCCCACTGTGTTGTTAAAAACCCTGGCTTGTTTCTGTCATGTGTAAGACTGTTATAGGGAAGGTGGTTGTCCATAGAACATTCTTCACTGACCTTAGTTTGATGTAAAGTCCAGGAGATCACTGCTTAGATCCGTGTTCGACTAATGTATCTTCTCATTTTGTGTATGTTGAAGGGTGTATCTGTTGTCAGTATGTTACACTGACTTGTACTTGAACAGAAGTCTCAAGATTGGCATCACAATCTCTCTTTGGTGCTAGTTTTGAAGATTTGATGGTGGCAGAGAGGAAGCCATGAATATCCTTTTCTATGTGACTATTGTATAGGGTGACCGACTAGCCCAGACAGGTAAGATTGTTCAGAAGATTGAAGATGGTAGAGCATTTATTAAACAACTGCCTTTTTTTTTAAACCTTTTTAAAGACCTGCTGTGGTGACACTTGACATTTCTTTCAGTTTTTGCGCTAGGTATGCATGCAGTAGTAATCATTTGAAATAATTTGAAGATTACTTCTTTCACAAATATCTTGCTTTTTATTGCCATTTTTCTGTCAAAGTAACTTCTATTGTATAACTTAATTTATGCAATCCGTGCTGCATTTTTACTAACTCTGACTTCTTTCAGAGTTCTCCCTTTTTGCTTGTTTCTCTCCCTGTGTGAAATTGCTCTGCTTTCTTTTTGCAGGTGATTGAGATATGTGGTGATGACTTTCTTCCTCTTGGGTCATGAGAGAATTAGGGCTACAAAGAATGTTAGGCAGTGTTTGGTCTAATCTCCAGTTCAGAGACTGAATCAACTAGCTTGATGTGATTTGGGGCAGGTGTCTAACTTCACAAGTACAAGAGATGGCAAAAAGACAGAGCAGGTTGCTGTCTTTTACAGTGTTTTACCGTCAGGAAGTTTCTGTCAAATGATGACTTGAGTCTTCTGCAGTTTGAGTCTAATGCTTGTTTGGTCCTTGATGAACTAGGTTACTGCTGCCTCTTCTGTAGTGAACTGTAAGGCTTTGAAGAGTGCTGCTGTATTGTTTATCTGTTTCTTCTTAGGTAAATCCAGTCAGTTTCATTCATTCCTTTGTCACCGCCTGTTTTACTGTTGTGGTCATCTGGATTTCTGCTTGGTCCATCTACCCTTTTAGAAGATGCTCAGAAACTGATGTAATTTACCAGTGTTGAGTGGAGTGTGTTCTCTTACATGTGCTTTTCCTTCATCCTCTTTGGTCAAATTCTGGGTTGAGTTATAAGCACTGTAGGTATGATCTGGGAGTTTCTTATCAGCTTGGAAGTATAACTTTCATCAAGAAGAGTAAAAATCTAAAGATAATCTAGCATCTTGACCCTGAATTAAAATCTAGTCCCTTAGAAGACAGAATTACTTCATAGGGTTATTTTCTACCATGCAGAGTGTACAGGGCTGCTTTGTTCCCTGCAGCAGAGTAGATCTATAGCAAAGCGGTAGTATGCTGTATGGTTTGTTCTTTATGTTGCCTTAATGTGGTACTCCTCACTGAAGGAAACCCATTTCAGAATTCTTCCACTTAAAGCAAGAAACCTGAATCATTGTTCAATTGAAATCAAGTATTGCTGTATTACAGATACTGGGAAATAAAAGTTGATGATGTGTATAAAATTCTGAACCCCGTATATCATATGATGTCTTACTTTGCTTTCTTCTTGGCTTTGTGGATAAGAAGTGTTTCACTTTGAGTCTTCTAGTATTTCCATTTTCTGTTTGTTTTTTTTAAAGCATGCTTTTAGAGATCTATTTCCTTTGTGTGTTTCTGTGTATATAAGTGTGTATGTATGAAATAAAATGGATGCTGTCCACTAAAATGTCCTTTTTTTTGTCTGTTCTGCCTGCATTAAACATTGATTATCAAGTTGACAGGAGTTTTAATGAAGTATAATTCAATTCTAGAGATAACTTGCATATTAATGAAAGGGTCAAATTTGCAATATCGGTAATATATCTGTCCATTCTTCACGAGGTTGTTAAAGCAGAATACTGCTTAATTCTTCTGTGGAACTCTTGTGACAAAAATCAGTGCAGAACTTGTGAAAACTGAAATAATTGCATTTCTGATGTACTGTTCTGAAAGGGTTTTCTTTTCCTAATGCCGAATCTTAGGTGTCGCTTAGGTACAGCTTATGTACCTCAGAAATGGTATTTAAAATCTTTAACAACTCAGCTGTTTGACATGAGAACAGTTATTATTTGCATACCTCCAGAAGTAGGGGGTTTTTCCCTTTATTTTTATTTTTTCCATTAACATGTTCAGGACTAGCTAAACTGTGCAATGAATTTCTGTTGGCTTTTGAAAGGATCTGAAGACTTGGACTGTTTCTCTGTGTTCTCACAGGTAGCAAGATATTGGAGGGTAATCTGTTACACAGCTTACTGAAACATTTCCAATAGATACGTAGCTAGAAACAGTCAATTCAAGAAACAGGATTCAGACTTTTTAGTAAGCTGTAGAGGGTCCAAGGCTTCCAGGTGCTGTGGTTTCTTGGGCATTCTCTCCTTTCTAGTATTTCTAATCTTTCATACATGGCTTTGGGAACTGCAAACTCTTGCTTGAGTTGATGTTTCTTTCATGGATATAGTGTAGCATGTGGGCAGATCCACAAATGAGGTGCTGATATTGGAAACCTATGCAGCTGCCAGTTTAAGGAAATAATTTTTTTAGCTGTTTTTCTTGAAATGAAAATCTTCCCTAACTTCTGACTTGCAGACAATTTTCAGTATCTTGAAATCTCACTCCAAAACTTTTAATCTGCTTTAAAATAGTTTTAAAACCCAAACAAAATGCTTTAAAATCTTCTAAAATGCTTTGAGTATTTAAGTATTAAAAGCACAAGTTGAAGTAACAAATGAGCACAACAAAAAGTTGTTAGAAGTGCTTGAAATCTAAATTAAAGTATTTCACAGCTAAGCAGAAGTATATTGTATATCATTACTGAGTCTGTAGAAAGAAACTGCTATGCTACCTCAGCAGATCAGTCTTCACTTAAAGAAAATGAATATATATTTGTATTGAAACACTATTTAGGATGAAATGTTAACCTAGCCTTTATTCAAAGTCGTCAGGAATATAAAAGTTGCACTGAAATCCTTAGTTATAAAAGGTGTAATATTTTAATGGAAGCACATCCAATGTTCAGAGAAAGTTGAATCTAAAACTTTGAAAAAGTCTTTGGTGGTGGGTTAGCTGTTTTTAATTTGAACATACTCATTTTACTTCAAAAAAAGTAGATGGAAAGCACTAGTAAAGAAGGCAAGACAAAAAAGAACCCTTAATAATCACTAATAGTTAAATAATGAGTAGTGGAGTAGAAGTGAAGGCAAAGGCCTTGCTGTAGGTTTAATATCAGGGTGGGAATGCTGTATGGATAATTTTATTAGGAACTTCTCTGTCCCTAGCAGTGTAGTTTCTGTTTTGTTGTTAGTTGAACAGTGAGGTCCCACTTCCCCGCCTTGGAGCTCAGAGTTTGTTGCTGGCCATTGACAGCAGGATGGCTGTTCTGAGGTGGACCCGCAGCTTTTTCTTTATTCTTAAGTCTTAAATGCTTTTCCTGTTTATATCCTGTCTCTGGTACAGTATTTAACCAGTAGTTGCACTGATGTCTGTAGGACTACTCAAGACAGTAAAATTACAAATAAAATATGTATGTGAAGCTTTTTCTTTATGCCAGTGATCCTCACATCTTCTTACCAGACTCTTCTGCAGTATTCCTACAGTTGATTCAGTGACTTATAGGTGAAAATTCATGACTACTCAGAGTTAAAAATGAATGCTAATTTCATATAATTTAAGATGGCATAAAGCTGTATTTGCAGTGCATTGCTTCAAGTATAAAAGCAGTGGGCCTTCTATTAGTAATTCATAACAAAAACTGTACTCCTAGTATATTATAATGCCATGCTAGCGTTATACTTCCATGTCATTACATTCTGCCTTGAAGTCTGCTGCTACTGTTGGGCTTCAGTGCACCATAATTAATCAACTCTCTGACACAACACCCCCTGTTTTTGGAAATTAAGCTAAATACAATCCTTGATGCCTAGTGCAGCGTAGTCTGCACTAGGGCATACTGCATTCTTTCTTCCATTTGAATTCATGCAAAGGTAAGCAGGTTGTTGTTTTATACATATGTATTACTGAGTAACTGCTTGGGGGCTGCAGTGTAAATCAAGGAGAGATTATTCACAAGTTTCACTTTCACTTTAACCATGGGAGAGACTTCAAATTCTCTTGAACTGAAACTGATGGATTTAAACTGGCTTTAGCCTACGGTGCTTAAGACAAAAGCCTGATTCTGGGAATGTATATTGACCCAGCTGGAGTGATAACAAAATCAAGAAAGAATGCTGTATATTTTGAAAAAAAAGTAACAAATAAAGCCAACCTATAAAAAAACCTATACCTGACTATAGGCTAAACCTGCAAAGGTGGTGTTACAGCTTACTAGAATGCTGTTTCTGGAAAGATCTTTAGAACTTAGACTTACTTGTGTATGATAAATTATAGTCAGAAAATACCTAACTTAAAGACTCAGGTTTTATTTTTTGTAATTAGTAGGATGTTCCTCATTTTGATGAATGTAGTTGCATGGGCATTGCTGTGACGAAGAGCAGCCACGGAGCAACTGTTAGGACACAGTATGCTTTTTGCTTCAAAAGCTGGAGGACATCTAATCATTGCTCATTCTAGTGAATAGCCATCCTTTCCTCCCGTGTGTGCGCTGTTTCGCAAGCAGAAAACTGACCTTATTCTAGAAGCTGAAGCAACTCTGTGGAGGCTCAGATAAATTGGATGCAGCTAAGCAGCTGATACTCTGACTGCGTGCCCCAAACCAAAAAGATATACTGAAGTTATGGTGAAGCAAGCCTTCAAGTTAGCAGGCTTGGAACAGAACTTCTTTTCCTTTTCCTGCACTGAGCATGCAAAGGGACCCGAAAGGGCTCCGTACCTAAAACGTAGCTGTACGTTAGAGCAAGGCAACTCCTTAAAAAGAGACAGTTTAGAACTGCTGGGGTGAGACAGGTTAGAGATGTGCCCTTGCTCGTGGGACGAGAGGAGGTGGGTCTCTTCTGCCAGTCCTGCCTTCCAGTCTAGCAGCTTTTGTTGTCTGTCTTGCACAAACCCAGGGACTGTGTCCGTGAAGGGCCCCCGTGCCCTTTCCCAGGCTCCCGCAGGCTGTGCGTCAACATTTCCTCATTGTCTGCACTGTTACTCATCCCTTTTGCTTATTATTGCCTAGAAAATATCTAAACTTGCTCTCAGTCACTCTTGGGAAGAAGCAGTCATCGCCTTGGTTCCTGAGGGTTTTTCCAGCCCAGAAGGTGTATGGTGAGCTAGTCAGAGTCTTTCCTGCTGTCCAGCCACAGTCTTCCTAAAGAACTACTATACACAATGACTTGTGAACAAACAAGTGTCTATCCTCTATTGTAGGTGAATTGGTATCTAACTTAATTGAAGGGTTGAACTCTGAAATCATTACTGTGCTTCACAGAAAACAATAATGTTATGTCTTGTTTCCTCTGTCTAATTTTGACAGGATGTGTGTATTTGTAATTGAAGATGTGAAAATGCAAGTAAGTAAAACAGGTCCAAATATTTGTTGGAAGAACAATAATAGAATTGCTGACACCAATAGAATTTAATGATCCACTGGTTGATGATACCTAAATGAGCAAGAAAAAAGGGAAACCCTAATCCTTCCTGCATATTTCCCCAAGCCTGTGTTACAGTTTGGGAACTAATCCATCAATGCATGTTACCTATGCAAAGAAGGTGAAAACTCTGCTGTTCAGCTGATTATAATGGGACTGTCTTAAAAAGTATCACCTTGATTGTGCTGGTTACTTTGTACTTGAGTCTTTCAAACTGCAAATCTCAGTGATTGTGTGCCTAGCAGTGCTTTTAACGCTTTCTGGTTTGCTTGAACATAATTTATAGCGCTTGTATTATGCCTTCCCTCACAAATTTTGCAGGCGGTTGTACTGGTTATCGTCACAAAAGACATTTGCTGTCTTTCTAGACAAAAGCAGAATACTGACTGTTCATTACAAGTAAAACATGGATTTTTTTTTTATTATTTTAATTTACCTGGACTCTTTAGAAATTAGTTATGGTGGGGAGTTCCCCCATTTGTGAAATGCTGTAAATACCAAAAAGTATGTCAAGTCAGGTCTGATCTTCCATCTGAATTACTTGCGCAAGAGTCTTAACATCTTAAACTTTCAAATATTTGTAGTTAAAGTTTTATAGGTATCTCCAGTAACTAGTTTAGCTTAATGCTATTGGTCATATCAGTCTTCTGGTTCGTATAGGGTGGCTCCAGAGAATTATCACTGTTGCCAACTAGGTCCGCAGCAAAGCATTGTTATTTTGCTGGATCCCTTTTATTTGCTTGCTGACTGTTTTATGTTTTATCCATACTGTGCTGGATAAAACTCTATTTTAAAAGTGAAAGTCCAAGATAATCTCAGCTGCAGCTTTTCCAAATGGCATTGTGGTGATGAGCACTGCACTTTCCTACCAGGTAGCTAGTGAGCATCTTGAAGGCTAGTCCTAGGAGGGATGATGACCTTTGGCTGGTCTTTCCAGGTGCTGCTGAAATGTTTAAGTACTTAGTAGGTTTGAAGACCTTGTGACATGAAACATCAGCCAGCTGTTGCCATTCTTTTTTGTCCCTTTGTTTTCACTCCTTACCCTCTGTTACGTGTGCAGCATGTACTTTTTAAAAGCTCACTTTAGTAGAAAAGTCATACTGATAAAAGCTAGTATTTTGGGGTCTTATTTCGAGCTAATATCAAGTCTTTGGTATTCGATGATTTTTATTTACAGGATAAGAGATTTTTATTTATAGGAGAGAGGATGAGATTATGTGAAATTAGGAAGAATGTCAGAAAAAAGGAGTTAAGCTCTAGGAAGATAAAAGTATATAATATGTATCTTGGGAGTGAGAAGGAAGTGAAGGTGGGTACTGAAAGAAATTATTTTTAAACTGTTTTTATTTCCACGAGTGGATTTTTTTTGTTTATTTTCTAGCACTGGGAAGTCTAAAATTTGATCTGCTGTAACAGACATCTGTGTTTTTTCCTTCCTTCTAACAGGTCGTGACAATGCATGTGAGAAGACTTCCTATATGTTTCTGCGGAAAGAACTTCCTGTGCGACTAGCTAACACAATGAGAGAAGTCAATTTGTTGCCTGATAACTTACTTAACCGGCCTTCAGTTGGGCTAGTACAGAGTTGGTAAGTTTAAAAATATTGGATTGAAAAATAAGTGTAAAACACTGTATTTGTTGCTTTACTTGCAACTCAGCTTGAATTGTCTTGAACTGAAGTCTGTTTTCTGCCTTGAATTGTTTATAATGCATGTTTCTTGTCAAATGAAGTTTCATTTTCTTCTGTCTCATATTAAGTAAATACTCTAATATGGATCTTGGAGATAAGAATTTGTTAGTCTTCTAAGTTAGTAAAAGCATACTGTTGTCTCCCAGATAATTAGAATTGGTCAATAACTTCTAAGAGCAAGCTTTTAAAATATTCCTTACTGTATTGCACACATGAGTTCTTGAAATAGCTGTTCTTTCACTGTATTCTTCCTTTGTCAAAAATATGGAAAGAAAATTTAAACCATCTGTTCTTTTTATTCCTATATCTTTAAAATCATAACCTGGTATTCAGTGGAAGTTACAGAACAGGTCAGAAATCTGGTGTTGTCCAGTAAGTAACATTCTCCATTGTAATAACTAGTGTAAATCCGAAGTGCTTCAAAGTCCTGTCATCTTTTCCACATTAATTATTTCTAGCCTACTTACATGTTTAGTGAGATTTGGAGATTACTGCCTTGTATGTATTAAGCTCTAAAAAATTTTTGTTCGTGGGGTATTTATTGTCTCTCTATCTGCAAATACTTGACACAAAGAATTGATGTAAAAATATCTTTGCAGTATACAACAGACTTCCCTTTGTGAGTAACAGCTTGTCTAACTAAACAGCGACTAACGTTGTAGGCTTCTGTTAAGTTCAGTCATAGCCCTTGAGCCAAGAAAATTCCACGTTGACTGTACACTGACTGCTGGGTTTGGTCTCATATTTGTCAAGCTTCAGATTTGGAAAATATAAATTAGGGTATGTGATGCTGCGTACTTTGGTTTAAATATGTTTGTTTCTGAAAGGTAACACTAGCTGTCTTGATGACCATTTCAAACATAGTGATTAAGTGCTTCAAATAAATGTAAATGCCGTGGAGCCACCCAGTAACAATCACTTTGTGGTTAAGTGCCAGCTTGTAAGGTTTAAAGGCTTGTATCATGTCTGATGTTACTGGAAGCTGTTATGCCAAATACGAAAGAGTGGATAATATGCAAGCCTTTTAGGCTTTTCTAATCTAGATGACTCGTGAAGCTGTCTTTAGTGAAAAGTAGACAGATAGGTGAATGAAGCAGCTCTACATAATTCTTTTAGTCCAAATACATGTTCTGTGGCATATGCTTCTGCCCTGCAAATACAGAGTTGAGCAACATCTGGATCACTTCTGGCAAAGGAACTGAATGGGTGTTTAGAGTGGATGCCCACTTCAGAATTTTTTCTTAGAGGTTTGAGGACTCATGGGATGACTTTTATGACTGCAATAGATACTACTGATTTGAGAGGGGAAAAAAAAAATCACTCTCAAGTGTCTTAGAATATATAGTGACTGTAAGACACTTGTCCGAGTCATGTATTTTATATGATCATGTGATTTGCACTATCACACCTATAGACTGATAGCTTTCTGTTAAATGTGCCAAAATATCAGACTGTACTGTGATGAAGTTCACGTGGACATCCAACCCAGAGATGGAAGTGTGAAATCAAAACGTTTGTTGTAGTGTTCTTCTAACTTTGATTCTCAGTTAACTAACAGGTTTTGTGGCAAGGAATATCTTCACTGCGATTACGCAAGAATATTTTTGTGATCTTAAGTCAGAAGTAACAAAAGTAACTGTAGCATGTTGTTTTTCTGATTATAGATACGGACTTTGAAAAGTTTATTTCTTATATTTCTGTTTAGAGGTTTTTATTGCTTGTTTAAACATTTACCTGTAGATCATAAGTCCTAGTGATACACTGGTGCTAAACCTTGGGCAAAATTTACTGTATCAGTAAAAGACCAAAACAGAACAGTTTTATTAACTTCAGTGGGAATGACCTTGAGTATTACGCAGCTATGCTGATAGCAGGTTTTGAAGCATAGTTATAAATCTGAAGTTTAGGCATATCTAGAAAGAGATTCCTGAATTTTATGCAGTAGAATAAATATAAATTTAGCTATTCAGCTGTTTTGTGAACTTGTAAAATGAAGAAACCTCTTCTTGATGCACTTGTTTGATACTTCAAGAAGGAATTTTTTTCAGATCAGATTTCATGCTCCTTTATTTTTACTATGCCATAGGTTGAGGAAACTTGACAATTTATTAACATGCAAACAAAAAATCTGACATACATTTGCCACAAGTGAGCAAAGATGTAATTCAATGCATTAGTCACCTTAATCTGTTTATTTGCTAATTGTCAGTAATTTATGTAGCCACCAGCATATTTGATTTAATTACGCTACCACTGTGCACTACAAGCCTATGTTTTTATGTGCTTTTGGTGAGACTCCAGATTAGCTGGAGCTTTAAAATTTGAGTTCCCAGTCTATTCCTTAATGTCAGCATGCCAAAAAATACAAAAAAGCTCCTAATCTTTAAAGTAGGTTTTATTAAACTTTTAAATTAGATTAAGGTGGCTCTGTAAACAGCTGGAACTTAGGTTTGGTGGAGTAAGAAAACAAATTAACCCTGCCTACTGTATAGCATGGATCCTTTCCCGTCAGCCCTCTGTCCAGCCAGGCAGTGATGTTCTGTATTGCACAAATTTCCTAGTCCCTTAAGGTCCCTGGGAAAGCAACCTCATCTTGTCACTACTGAGAATATGCTCCCTGCTGCAGGCAAGCGCTGTTCTCTTCTCGGTTCTCTAATCCATCTTTATGGTCATGCTGTAGGCATTTTGCTTGCCATACCACGCTCCTTGACTGCACCGTACTGCCTAACAGATTTTACAACTGATTGCTTGATTGCTCTCAGGAAAGGTGCATTTTTTTTTCCTCCTTCTTTTCCGTGTTCCTTAGTCTGATGCGTGCAGCAATGAGGATAGGCAAGACAGCTGTCCTTCCTTTGTGCTATTCAGCTGTGCTTTTCTGAATAGAGCTGGCATTACCCACAAAGTCAACTATGAACAAAAAAAGCGTTGCATTTCAGTCTGTGCAGGTAAAACATTACCTCTGTCCCAGTTCGAGTTTGTAAGTTAGTTTATGTGTATGTTTTGCATGGTGTAGCAAGGGAAGGAATAAATTGAATCAAAATAACAACACAGTTAATATGTTCTAGCTGTGAACTCCAATGATTCCAAATAACAGACAGATCAACAGCCAGCATGCTAGGGATCAGCAACTTATTTTCAGTTTTTCAAAATTAATGGGCAACTTCCTAGTTCCAAAGAAGTGGGCCTTTTTTAGGCCAGCTTTAAGAGGGCATTCTAGCTAAAGTGCACTGCAGGTAGGATATTGAACACATGGCAGAATTACATAATAAAGGATACCATTAATTTGATGTGATGAGGGAAAATGGTTACAATAAAACCTTGTAATGGATGAGGTCAGAGCTTGTAAAGTATCTAAAGTGAGTGTGAGGTTTGCACAATATGCTACTCAGTCATAGCTAAAATTCACATTTTGATTAACCCTCACCAAATTTGTCATCTTTAGTGCTTTTGTCTGGAAAAGGCTATAAATTTCCATTTATCTCCTTGGAAAGAGCCATTAGAGAAATCAGTACAGTTTGGGGATTAATAATTGTTTTTTGTCTATTTTTTGCGTTCAGACTATGCTAACAAGATTGTGTTACCATGGAGATATGTTTTATCTTTTCAGTGCTTTAGTGTTAGTGAGATTCTAAGGGAAAATCTTAGTGAAATACACCTAGGGAAAAAGCAAATCTTAGTGAAATACACCTAGGGAAAAAGCAAAGGTATTTTGCATGAATTAAAAAAGAAAAGAAAATCTGGAGTTGACATTATGGGCATTTACAGTGATTTCATGTGTGAAATGTGCCATTCCAGAATTATTACATTTGACAGACTAACACGAATTCAATCTACCTGGCAGTAATTAACAAAAGAACAAGGCTAAAGGGTGCTTGAAACCAAAGAGTTTGCCCAACGAATTGTACTCTATTGTGACAAAAAAGTAAACACAGGAAAGACAACAGATTTGAAGGGCATAGGCTTTGATTTCTGCTTTTGATGACTCACCAAAGATAGCAAAATATAATTGACATTCTCTTTTTTTCATCTGTGGGGGTTTTTTTTGTAGATTTGTCCTGTACAGTTGTATTCATTTACTAATAGAATAGCAAGTCATCTGTTATTCTGGTACTTTTCTCCTTTATTCTAGCTGGCTGGTAATTGTGTGTGAAGTGTGTTTGAAACACCACAAGGTCTTGCGTTTCAGTGCTTGATAAATCCTGTAGTTACCACCATCATTTATCCATATCTGCACTCACAGTTCAAATGAAAAGAAAATTCAAGGAAATAGATTAATTTTATGAAAGGGGAATGACCTTTTTTACACACAGAGCTATTACAGGAGTGAGCTGCATTGCTGGCTGCTCACTTGTTAGGCAGATTGTGGTGGTGGTGAAGACAATGTTGTGAATTATTTATTACAGCTAACCAGAGTTATAAATTTCCTTTTAAACAAGCTTTTACTTTATTTCTTTAATTTTGAACTGTTTGGGAGGGAGCAGGGGGGATGAATTTTGTGTAAAAGCTGGAAATTACAACTGGATAAAAGAAAAATGTACAGCATTTGCATCTCTGAGTTTATTTAGAGACTTGGGATAATATACAGGGTATTACAACATCCCAGGTTGGGTGACGTATAGTGGTAGGCATTGGGCAGTGTGTTAGGTTTGTTTGATGTAAGATTACTTTTTTCTAGCTTTATTTAGTCAAGGGATTGGAAGAAGTAGTAAAAGTGAGGGAAGAAATTTGAGTAGTAGAACTCTAGTAGAACTGTTGATCCTTCAGCACAGGAGTAGCAATGTTTGATTATTCCAGAGTATGAATCTCAATACAGCATAGCAGTAATGGTAGACAGCAAATCAAATCCACACAGCACAAAAATCAGGTATCGGCTGCCTTCAGTACCAGAAATACTCATTGCTGTTTTAGCCTCAGCATCAGCAGAGGGTTGCTGATGTTTGTTTGAGATTTCTGGTAGGAGGTCTGTAGTAAAAAGCACCTGCTGTGTTGCTTCTGAAGTGTGGTGGTTGTCCTGGATCTTCAGAAACAGGAGTTGCATAATATTATATGATGACAAGTGGGGGTGAGCAGCTTTCTAATAACCTCTTCTGACTGACTTTGCCACAAGAGAAGCTGTCGCTTCTTTCATGACACAGATTTACTGAAGCATCTTTCATATGGGAAGAAGCCGAGAATCTCCTTAGAGATATTCAGCAAGCTGTCTGGACTGTTCAGCCTGAAGAAAAGGCTTGGGTGGGCGGGGGTACAACATGAGGAGATGTGGGAGTGTGTGAAGGTGCGTACTCTTCTGGAGTACTGTGGTGGGACCAGCTTGGTGTGGTCTTGTTAGCATGGCTTTTGGGGAGTGTTCCCTGGAGCTTTATTTTGGAAGGAATTTTGGATCGCTCTGAGGAATGTGGGAGCAGACTAACATCTGTACAAAGTGGATGACCAGGAAATCAAGATCCAGGGATGAACGAAGTTACATGAAATTACAGACCTGCTTGATTTATATAGCAGTTTTCCTGAATTGTGGACTGTAGGGTCGTAACCAATACTTTTAAACTCAACATATTTGCTTGCTTTCTGTTTGTTGCAGAATCCCACTTTATTTTAGCCTTTGCAGAGAACTGTGTACTATGCTTCCATTGTTTCAGATGAGGTTGTAGTCTTAAGATTAAAAAAAAATTCAAAAGTAATCTAGGTTTAAGTATTTTAACTCCTCCTTTATCATTTTTGCTTATTTCAGGTACATGCAGAGTTTCCTTGAGCTTTTAGAATATGAAAATAAAAGTCCGGAGGATCCGCATGTTCTGGATGAGTGAGTAATTTGTTCTCTTGTGATGGTTCATTTTAAAATCATCTGTCTCAAAAAACCAAGTGTTTTTGTACTATAGGGTAACAGTGATCTTATTTGTAAGGTAGAATTTGTGCAGCAAAGGCCAAAATTGTAAGCTGGAGCAGAATACAGGTATCCAAGTGCTTTTGAACAATATATTCTGCATTTATACAGTCTGATAGTTTAAGAAATGGCATGAAATGCTTCCTCCAAGGCTATATCGAGAAGACAACATGCCTGTGAGAATATACTTGTGTATCAAACACTTGTGATTAAAATGTCATTTTAGTATACATTGAGCTTAGTCCTGTGTTGTATATAATGTGTATTAATTTATTAATTTACTAATTTATTAAATAATTAATACTTTGAATATTTTGAAAACTTTCACTGTGTCAGTCATTGTTTTTATCTAAAGCTTTTTTAATGGACTTCAATTATTGGTGTTCACCTACCTCATCGAATATTATGTTTTGAAAAGAAAGGAAAGCTTAGCCAAAGTTCTTTATCAACAAAATCATATTAACGTTGACATTACAATGTTTCCTTGAAATCTGTATGCATGAAACAGGAAAAAAAACCCCACATGTGAGAACAACAGGTTCGACACGTGTCAGACTTAAAACCAAACCAAAACACCCCCCAGCACTAAGGTCTGTGGTTATCCTGTACTGTATAGCAGTCAACTTTGTTTCAGGAGATTCCTTCTTGCAGGTTTTTTGTTCCATTGATTGGTTTTCTTAGGGTAGCTTGTCTTTTAAACTTGAATTTCTTTTTAAGCTCTGGAAATCTTGCCCGAGCAAGTATTGCTTTATAGGAAGTGTTTCATAAAACATCTTGCAGTCCAACAAATGCTCTGTTTGTGCAAGATGTGGCCTGTGCAAAAATGGTGTTTTGTCTTCAGTTAGTTTCAGATACATTAACTGCTATGTTAGGTTAAATAAGGGTTTTATTAGGTAATGCCTTCTAGATGTTATGCTCTTTTGGTTTTGAGCATGTTATCTGAGGTCTTTACACTTTATTTTTTAAGTATCAAGCAGTACGTGGCAGGAGAAACTGAAGTGCATGACTACCAAATTCCCTGTGTGGCAGAACTGTAGAAGAAGCCGTAAGGGTTACTGAGTGAGTGAATTGTAGTGCTATTGAAAGTAACTATTTTCTCAGTGCGAGTCCTAAGCTGGAATGCTGTATTCAGTTCTGGGTACTACCTATTAAGAAATTAAAACACACGCGGACAGTATTGATGTGAAAGGAAAGAATTAGAGACTTGGATAGTTCTACCTCTGAATAATGTTGAAGGCGTTTGTTTAGACTGGCAAAAAAGAGATTGAAGTGTGAGACGCTGGAAGTCTGAGTGTGCCAAAAAAAAAGTCACTGTAATAAAGGATGGTTGGTTCCTTTAAGTGAAGAAGTGGAGAATTTAAAAATGGCTGATTTTTTTATTGAAGTTGAGACTGTACACATGGCAAAAAGTACAAATTCTAATATTAGTGAGAACAGACTGAAAAAGACCATTTCAGAAGGCTGTACAGCATCCCATTTTAAAAGCTTTTAAGAATAGATTAGATAGCTTTCCATGTTGTTGTAGGCATGCTTATTCTGTAGTGGATAAATTAGATGAGCTTTTGGACTACCTCTAGCTGTTACATTTTGTGATTCTGTATTTACAGCCTGTTTGCTGCTGGGACAAGAATTTCTGTTTGTGACTAGTTTAGCAGTAAGTTTTCCTACTGCTTGACTTATAAGAACATCTTGAGTGGGATTAAGTTACCAAAACTTAGGTGACTTGCCTTTTGAGATGGTGTGAGCTGTCCTAGACATCTAAGCAAGCCTGGCAAGTGTTAACACAGGTCCTATTAAGCCTATAATGTCGGGGATGTGCAGGTGGAGACAAGGTGGTTGTGTAGTTTCTGGTACCATCTTAGATGTTCTGTATTTAGGTAACTGAATTTCAGCTTTTTATGAACTTCAGAGGTTCATGGTAGATCACTATATATATTTTTTAAAAGATTGATGAACAGTTCTCTTGGAGATCTGTTTTTAGAGTCTGTTCATAATTATCAAATGAATTATCTGATTCTGCCATATATCTAACACACATTCTTGATATTGTTTCATGACAATTGGAAATATTTTTTGAGATGCTCTATATTAGTAGGATATACCAGATATTTGATGATGAACCAAATATTTACTCATTCAGTATAACTGTTAAAAAATCTTTGAAATCTTGTAATTATTGTATTATATGTAATTAAGTACATATAATAAGGATGTTAGGAATTTTTTTTGCTACCTGCTAAGGTGAAGTCCAGCTAAGGACTTTGACAGTAAGAGTCATCTTTTATACTGAGTTCAGCCTGTGAAAAGAGATGAAAGATGTGTTATATGATTAAAGAGCAAATGTATTCTTCTTGACAGTATTGGATAGGCTACCTAAGATGAGAAGGTCAGATTTACTTTCCTGCACTTTGCATGTCCTCTGTTCTTGGCTTTCTGAAGGCTATGCCATTTAACTGGATATTGAGCTGTAATTAGCTATTATTTTAATATTCTTTGCAAACTATGTCTTTCAAAAATACTCTTTAACTATATCATATTTGTCTTCTAGTAGCCCACAGATAAATCTAACAAACTTCTCAATCCCTGTACCAGTATTCCATGTTGCTGCTGTCTAGTCCTATCCTACTTTTATGCATTGTGGTCAGAGGAGAAATATTGGGAACTCTAGTAGTTAGTGAACTACTTTTCAGTGGGAAGAAATCCCATATCTGAGTTCATTTATGTTTACATGAGTTTTCTATTCTTCTGTAATTGCATGTATAATTTAATATAGAATTTGAGCCATTATCTGGGACACTGTGGGTAGTGCCTTTAGGGATGCATGAATAAGAATACTACTTTTCTTCAACCATATTGGTTTGCTCAGAGAGGGACATGTGGAAGTTCCCTCTATAAGGTATGCCCAGTCCTTTGAACGAGAGCACTTCTTGTCCTAGAAGTATCTGTGGTGTATCTCTTTGAGTACCTTGCATGTAGTAGCATATGAAGAGGGGTTGGAGCATGCTTCATCTCGGTTTCTCTCAGCTGTCCTGTGCATTGAGCGTGCTGTAGAAGCATGCATATTAATATTACATATTATATACTTGGTCTTACAGAAGACCCAGTCTTGCATCCTTTGGTCATTGTAGTGCCCATCCTTATTAGTGCCCTGTGTGGTATCAGGTGACTTACATGTTTCATGATGGCCCCCATCTCTTCTTCCTTTAGCTTAATTAGTATCACAAAATGTGAGACTTGCCTGGATGGAGGACTACATCTGCCCCAGTACCACCCCACCAGCTTTTGTTTGGAGCTGAATGTGGTGTCCACCTCAAGCACCCAAAAACCATGAAGTCTTACAGAGCAGCTGATTTTTGGAAATTGAATGACTGCCTTGGTGGTCTTTTTGTCAGCTGAGGCAGACTTCAGTTTCTGTTATGGCTAATCAGGGCAACTAGTACATGAGAGAAGGGGAGCTAAACTGATCTTTTAAAGAGGTTCAGTATCCACAGGTGTGCTGTATCACTGTTGGCAGTAGTTCTTCAATTAATGCTTTTTAAAATGTTGGAATGATTTGATCAGTTGAACATAAAACTGTCCCCTGACTATTTGTGTTGTATCTCTGCTTGTCTGGGGAGCCTGCTCTGGTATTCTCAGAATTTGGGCTCTCTTTCTGAGTAAACCATTTTATGTATCAGTGTTACAGGATTATAGATGTTATCCACGTACTAGCACAGCTGTCTATGAAGCCATGCAGTGAAGTGAATTGGGAAATAGATCTAGTGAAAAAATAGCCCACTTTCAGCCCTGTGATCCCTAAATTGTTACACTGCATGGCCTACAAAGACAGCAGTGCCAACACAATAGAGAGGGTGAGTGGTTGGGACTAAGTGCGGAGACTAAACTAAAGCTGATGTTTTTCAGAATGGGCCAGTTTATCTCTGCTCTTAGTGTATGAATTTGAGGACTGATGTATGTTCATGAGTGTTACCTTCTTACGAATGTTGGACAAAATCCTTTAAAGGGATTTTTTGTCTCAGCATTTCCATGATGAAGAGGTTCAGAGTTGCTTCAGTTTCTTTATTATGTTCTGTTGGTTAGTAGACCTTATGAAGACTTAATACAATGTCGCCACATTACTGTCACTGTCAGTAGTATAGGCATACGCCAAAAGGTCAGGTTACTTTTGCATTTTTGATAACACAAATATCTTTCCTCAAGCTGCAGAGTGGTCAGGTGGAAGTCTTTCCACAGCTCTGTCAAACAGTATGATAGCAGGAGCGTTAAGATAAGGTGTCCACGCTTAGTAGAAGGTGTAAGCTGGCAGAAGTGTTGGAAATTTCCCATGGTGTCAATATGCATCCGGATAAACACACAGAGGCAGAAGTTGTTTTTCAAAGATTGAAGGGTTTGTAAAATGTGCTGTTCATGTGTACTTTCAAAGAACACTTATTCCACCTGCTATACCTGTGAGTTTCTTTGGTGATTTTTCTTTGTGGTGCTCCTGTGGGAGGGTATGTGGGGGAATGTCCTGGAACTGAGAGCAACTGCAGTAGTAAGTTGCTGTGTCTAGAGATAACATGCACACAAGAAGCTTGGTGAACAAGAACTTCTTTCTGCAGATTAAAATAGTGATTGTTAGCAATTTGAAATAAGTAAATATTGGAGTAGATTTTATTAAGAAGGTGCCACTTTGTTGTTTGCAAGTAATGTGAAATGCTGCTTCAGTTAGTTTTGCACTTCAAAAGCAGCTACACATTCTAGTAGAGAAATCTTTCAGAGTGTGAACTTGCACCTGGTGATTCTTAGCTACCAGCTAGCACCTCTTTAAAAAAGAGCAGCCAATCAAAAAACCCCCACTGCATGTCTGTTCCATTTAAAAGGATTTTTTAGGTTCAGTCTACTCGTCACTTTCTTGTCTTTAATCTTTCAGATAGTATTATCCATAAAAGAGACATAGTGAAAACACCCTTTGTCTCTATATTTACCTTCTTATGACTTCTTTTCTTGCACTGTGATGATAGATCAAAGCAGAATAATATATGCAGTCATTAGGGAGTTAAATAACTTGTGACATTCAGTAATTGCTTTGCATAAGCCTATAGGCTTAATTTATTTAACAGCAATGGTAACACCTTAAATAGTCTTTTGTTAATACACAGAAGCTTGCTTGACTAAAATAGTTTCATATTAATAATTTTTATCATCTGTCAAACCAACTGTGTTGTCCAAAAAGTGAATTCATTATTGGCTCGTGGCACACCAGGTAATCATACACTCAGGAGAGACATTATTTCATATTTGTGCAAAGATGGGTGCTAGGTGGTAATTCCACAAAGCTAGCACACCCTGCAGTTAAGCAAGCAAGCAATTTATACAGTTTTAGATTCACCTACTTAGTTTCCAAAGTCCTTCCCCCAAGTCGTTATTGGTAGTTGCTTATCTGCCACCATTTCTACTGGGCTAAGGTTTTTTCCACTTCAAATTAAAAGTGCAGTGTTATTTTATTCCACAGCGCATGCCCAAGGAGTGTGTGGGGGGTAAGTTGTTTAGGTCTTTAATTGAGTCGGTGGTCACCATCTCCCCTGCTGCCTTTACTTTTCTCCTAGTTCATGTTTCTTTGGTAATCAGCCGGTGCCTTCTGGAGCAGGATGTTTCCTTTTGATCAGTCTTTAGTTCCTTTTTCAAGGGTATAGTTGGCAAAGCCTGCATCATTCATACAAAGTAAGGGGGCCTACAGAGTGAAACTATTGAGTAATGGTCCTCCTTAAAGGACAATGCATCGTGCTTAACCCTAAATTAAGCAGTATCACCACAGTTAGGCCATAACTCAGACATATGACTACAACTGCATTATTTATTCATTGTGGTTTTGAAAATATGATACACCGAATTTTGAAAAAACAATCATTGGTAAATAAAATTTTCAGAGCTATTCTGGAGTATTTCCTGCCTGCCCCCCAACTAATCCTATAAGCATTTTAAAAATTCCTTGATACGGTCTCCCACAGTTAGAGTACAGTAAAAGCTTTGTGTCTTTCAGGGGTGTGTGGGGTGGTAAGGAATGAGTGGTAAGATTAAGGAAATGTGTTTTGATTTCTGCCCTGCTGCTTTGAAATGTGCCTATACATTTTATGTGTTTGGTCCTTTAAAAGTATCTGCTTGACTCAGTTATCTTTGAAGATGGAGCGGGAGGTTTGTCCTATCACTGCAGTAATGAAGAATTCCTTTATTGTGTGTATTTGCACACTAAGCTTCAGCTATGATTTGCTGGTCTGTAGCAGATAAACCTCCTAGCCCTTTGTTTGCCCTTTGGCATGCTCTGTGCATTTAAGCACTTTGGTAGTGGGACATCAGTGAACAGTTTGCCCTTGTGGAGCACGTAGGCATCATGTATATATTGTGGATAGTGGAGGTATTTAAAAACAAATAGCAAAGCTGTCAGCAAATAGCAGTTAGTAGAGAGTGTTGTCAGTTATCTTTCAGATGTGATTGTAAGCGTTGCTTCTCAGCTCTGTTTTTAGCTAGTGTCTCGTTGCTCTGAAACAGAGAAGCAGCATGAGTATAGCCAGGCACTAGTCTTGTCTCAAACTAACATCAGATCTCAGTGGCTACAGCTCACACAGAATCAAGACTTAATAAACATAAAAAGAGTCTACAAACCTTTTAAGCATTAAAATATTTTAAGCTGTCCAGTCAGCAAGGTTGGTAAGTAAGAGAACAGTCATTCTGTACTGTGATAATATTTAGATAGGGGAATTAGGCAGCTAAAACTTCCCCTTTTCTATGCAACAAAATAGTGTTGAAAGACTACTGAACTGTTAACACACAGGCAAAAAACTGGTGGTTAGACTGAGGATGATGAAAAAAAACCTACTAAAAATGAATCCTACATTCCTTTGGAGCTGGCAGTGTAGAATGGGAGAAATAATTTTAGAAGTGTATCACTTGTTAAGAATGGTATTTGTGTACTATCAAATGATTGTCTTGGCTAAGTGGTTATGAAAAGGAAGGAAGCATCTGCTTTAAATGTGGTGACTAATTGGTAGTCTTAACTGGTAGTCTTTTTTACTTTTGGTGGTCTTAATGTTCTTTCCCCTGCTTGTTGCAGGGGGATTGGAGTAGATGACCTTTAAAAGTCCGTTCCAACCCAAACTATTCTAGAATTCCTTCCTTAGCTGGTATATATTCTACTTTTGATAAAAATCATTAATACATTTCTTTTCAGTGTTCATTATAAACCTACTGAGAATGTTTTGCTGTTGATGTTGTTTTAAAAAGGATCTGTAGAATTGCAGATATAACTGAACAAGTCTCCCAGCTGTGCTTTCTTTTGAAAGCTGCATTTCACTGTGCTTTTTTTTAAACAAGATCACGTAATCATTGTGGTGTTAGTATTCATTTAATATTAGAGAATGTAGCAGAGTTGAGTAGTACTAATTTTCCATGGCTAGGCTTTAGAAAGTTATTAATAATTAATATTTCAAGTATGTATTTCAAGTTTGCATGTCGGGGAAAAAAACAATGATGAGCACTTTGAAGATCATAGGTGTTGAATTGCCTTGGCAGGAGAAGCAGA
Organism: Haliaeetus albicilla; assembly: GCF_947461875.1. Lineage (NCBI taxonomy): Eukaryota > Metazoa > Chordata > Aves > Accipitriformes > Accipitridae > Haliaeetus > Haliaeetus albicilla. Next base: position 3,178,736 of record NC_091488.1, read on the forward strand.
ATTCCTCCAAGCTGTTTCAAAGTTAAGTGCTTGTTAACAGGTGCTTGTTAAAAGCAATGGAAGTGATATCCTAAAACTTCTGAGCTAGCACAGAGAAGAGCCTGTCAGAGCACCTTTGTATGCGCTCTGCCATCCAGCGGTGTAAAAGGAAACTGAACAGAAGTCACACTGATGATAATTACCTATTCTGATAATCAAACTTCCCAGAATAGATACCAGGTAAACGAAATGCATTCAAAAGTTACACTGCACAGGTTGAGGTGTTGGGAAGAAGGTATGAAGTGTAAAAACTCTCAGGAAATTATGAAGGGCAGTCAAGTTGTTTTTCCTGAGTTTCCTTTCCAATCTCCCAGCTACTGTTGGTTGCAGAGAATGAGAGTTACCATGGTGCATATGATTGCAATAAAATAAAATCTTTTGTTCTCCTTTACCAGTGAAGAGAGATTTAATTTAAAGGAAAGTTTCAGGGAGGAACAACTTAATTTGGGGCCCTAAATATTTCACAGATCTCGTGAGAAGTTGACCAAATATTTCTCTTTAATTGGTTTATTTAGGTACTGCTATATTTTTATCTTCTACCTCTGATAATTTTTTTGTTGACTAGGAGGGATGGTAAACAGATAAAATGGTTATGCTGTGGGGAGTTGAAAACAAGTGAGAGATTGAATTTAATTATGCTTTTAACAATCTGTTTCTAATTTTGTTTCCTCTAGCTTTTTAGATGTTTTAATTAAAGTCAGGAACAGACACAATGATGTGGTTCCAACCATGGCGCAAGGGGTGATTGAATACAAGGAAAAATATGGCTTTGATCCATTTGTTAGCAGTAACATCCAGTATTTTCTAGATAGATTCTACACCAACCGCATCTCTTTCCGTATGCTTATTAACCAACACAGTAAGTAATTGCTTTTTTTCATTGTCAAGAACTCATTAGTTATTGCTTGTAAACCTGAAGCCATAGCTTTGCTTTCGTTTTTTTTTTCATACTCATGACTAATTCTTAATATTCTGTCCTAATTACAGTAAAGGATATACTGGCAACTGGTTGATTTGGTACTTTGCAGTTATCAGAAATGAATCCAAAACACCAGTATGCTTTCTTTTAGAATTGTCAGGCTTTGTCAGTGTGGCTGTCGCTTTTTAATCTTGTTGGCAGAGGCAGCTTGCATAGTGATACATGAAGTATTTTTAGATAGTAGTAGAGTAGTTGTGTCTTTCTGCTCACAAATCTCAACATTGTTTGTAGTGCTGACATTTATTTCATAATGAAATGCAAGGATGCCATAAATTTTGAGTAGGTTATGCACTATCTGTATTTTTATTGTTTTTTTCAGCAAGTTATCTAGACTTTCTTGCCTTCTGAAGAGGTTGAGTATTTCTAACTTAAGTTTTAAATTATATCCCTTATGTCCCTCTACTTCCTATTCCCTATTTATGAATAAATGTTAGAATTAGTCATCCTTTGTAATTAGGTTCTGTTTCATTTGTTTTTACTAACAAACTTACTTTTTTATATTCATATTACAGAGTGAAAGGAGTTACTTGCACAGCTCCTATTAACCCGTATGTGCAACTATGCAGAAAGTGATCTGTATAAAGTTACGGACAGTCTTGTGGTCTCTTGTAGTGTATCTTGTGCCTTTTAGCTCTAGAGCTTCATTCTCTGCCCAGTATTCTGCTTTTTATGAGCTCTTAGAATTTGTGGTACGCTACAGATAATGCAGATGCTAGAGTACTGTATTGTAAGGTATTTTACTACAAGTTGTGTGTCTTTCCAGTAACCTTTTATGTGACTAACAAATGCCTTGTGTGTGTACAAATAACTTTAATGTAGCAAAGCATACAAAATGAGATAAATGTGTAGCTTATTCTTTACTTGCACCTGGGTAGGCAAATGACAGATGTAAAACCGAGTTAAGTTAAAAGGCTCTCACGAAATACTTCTAGCAACAAGTAAAAATGTTGTCCTAATAGAGTTCTTGGGCTGAGAGCTGGCATAATTTGCAGTAGTTCTGAAATATTAAACTTATTTCATTAAACTGAAATGGCTTTTCCTATGGACACTCTTACTGAACTGGTTGAAACTTAAAACTGCTTATAGATGCTTAAAGTTTAGTTAACCTTGTGCAATTTCGCTATGTGAAGCAATGTTAATGATCCATCCATGATGGCAAATACTAATCTTGAAGCACTGATGAAAAAGACAATTGGAAAGCAGAATGCAGAAACAGGGTTTTATGTAGGTTGCATTTCTGTTTGGTATGTTATTGACAGACTGTTTCTTACAATGCAGTTCTGCAAGGTGCAGTCTGCCAGTGTATTAGCTCACCATGACTGGAATAGGAAAAGCTTTCAGATCTTGTCTTTTGCTCACCTCATACTGCATCTGTTTCATATTAGAGCTGACTAACTTGCTAAAATAGCAGAAAATCACTTCTGCAAAAAAAGTGTAAAACCTTTCTACTTCTTTGAGAGCTAAACTCTTGGTGAAGGATCTGGTGAGTGCCAGACCCTTGTGCAAAGGAGGGAGTGGGGAGCATACTGCTGAGAGTCAGGGAGAAAGGAGAATGAGACCTCTGTGCCAGCTGTGAAATTGCAGCTTAGGTGAGTGTAAAAGGCGTGCTTAATGCTGTCTTACAGTTCCTCAGTCCTTTTTACTATAACATTTTCACTGTTGCGAGTGCTTCTGTTCTGACATAATGCTATGAATGAAGCATTTTACATTTTAGTTTTATCTAATTTTTGATAGTCCACTTTGAAATGTGGGTTTTCACCTTAATCCTCCCACATCACTATTTCTGTTTTAACTAGCCTTAGCTATAAAAAATGAAAAAGGAAAAAAAGAAAAAAAAAAAAAAAAAGAGAAGGGAGGCAAGTAGTCTTCCTAAACAAGGATTCTGGCAATTTGCTAGAGTATCTTTTTACTAAATGATGCACTAGCCAGTAAGTTTCAAATACCATCAAATTTAAACTTTCTAGGCTGCTTCAAGTGTAATAGATAATTTACTGCCATTTCTTTTTCCTTTCAGCACTTCTTTTTGGTGGAGATATTAATCCTGCTCATCCCAAACATATTGGAAGTATCGATCCTAACTGTAACGTGGCAGAGGTGGTTAAAGGTAAGATGAAGTTAATATTTTTGTTGATTTTAAAAAAACCACACAACTTAGAATACGCATAAATATGTTATTGAGATACAAGAGACTGAAGGTGATTTTAATTCATTTAATAAAGAAGAAATGGGAGTTCTGCAGTTGCTCACAATAAAGCCAATAAAGTCTCTTATTGACACTTTCTAATGTCTCCATTATTAAGAATGGAGAAACTTTTGGTATGTTAACAGAACTAAGAAAACAATTGAATTTTTTCTTAACTTTAATCTGTCCTTTTAAAATCAGATTAAGTATCTAAATGTTTTGTTAAACTTTAGATGTTTTCTTCCCTAAAATACTAGAAGCAGGTTCTCATGTACTGCTTTTTTTTATCTGATGCTGGTCCTAAAGAAAAATGAGAGTAAGCGAAATTTTCTGATTTGTTTAGTTAGGCCTTTCGGTAAAATGTGCTCAGTAGTACAGACGTTCCAGTGAAACTCCCCATTACTACGTGCATCTGACCGTATCACAGCCTGTTCTCTCTTACACAGAAGGTGTGTATGTGATGGTTGTACCTGAATGACCTGGCACGGTCGCATTAGAAATCCTGTTTGCTTAATGTTTGGAATGTTCATATGCTTTCAGAATGTTAGTAAGTAGGCATGAGGCTATGCTGTCTGCTTAAGAACTTGTTTATTGAAGATTCATGCTCTGGGTGTATGTATTTACAAATACAGGTCTTGATGTAGGAGTGAAATCCACACTCTGTCCTTCACTGCTGTTTGTGCAGCTGTAAGAGGGAAAGAATATGTTTCTCCCCTTCACTTTCTATCAGCCTTCTGTGAAGTAAGAGGGAAACCTTTCTCATGTCAGACTTTGACCTGCATGAGAGCTTGCTTTGTAATGTAGATGCTTTTTACTGTTATGAAGGCTTCTTGGCTTCTAGTTATTTTTGGCTCTAAGGTGGCCTCTTTTCAGCAGCTTTTTCTTTTGACTGATCTTATTCCCCTTTGACCTTAGCATTGTATATGTTAGTTGTGTTGTTTATTTAGATATTCCTTCCAATAGCAACGTTTGAATCTATTTTGATCATCAAATTCATAGTTGCTGCTTTGGACAGAGGAGTACATAGTGTCAGAAGGTGCTCAGTCCAGTTTTCAAGCCAGTAGCTAAAGAAGAAATATCTGAAATACCTGAAGAAATAATCACTAACAAGCGGAGGGCATTGTAAACAGTATCCAGTCTTGTCTTTCAAAGAAACAAAATGTCCTTAAAGACAGATGCTGTCTGAAGTCAAGGTGATTGAGGCCACTTCCTTGTAGAATTAGTAGAGGGATTAATTTACATTCTGTATCCTGTGCTAGCTCCAAAATATTCTGGTTCACAGGCAGCATTCTGAGCAATTTGTCAAAGCTGAGATGTTGATTTTGGCACTGTATGTGGCAGCTACAAGCTCTGTATGCCCTTCCAACATTGAAGAAGTGATTTAAACAACCACTTCTTACTTCAAGCAGCTCCACCAAGTATTGTGTCTGTAACTGGCTGAGGTGGGGGTCTGTATCTCACTGACTGTCCTATAATAAGATTTTTGAGTTGACAGCAAATCCAAGCTTGTTCCTGGAGCTGGGATTTTAGATGTACTGATAGATCCCAGCCACGACATGAAGCGTGCTTTGACCTTTGAAGTCTCTTTTACAGTCTTAAGACTCTGCCAAAGAGATGGCTTTTAGAGGAGGGTAAAATGTAAGACTGCACTCAGACCCTCACATGGTTTTGCTAGGGGCTGGATATTTCACTGGATCGTGAAGTGATAGTGCCTTCCGTTCATCTGAAGGGTGGTAAGGTATCTACTTCTTAAAAATGGATGAGAGTTCTACATTAAATTTAGGGAGGCTAAATGGATTTATTCGGAGCTTCTTTGTTCTCTCAAGGTTTGTATAGTGGCTGTGTCTGCTCCACATCCGTGTATTGAGAGGGCTTTTGGTTTATTCCCACACAGTTATTGATTTGCTTTTTAGAGGCCTTGAAGTTTTTCTCCGCAATAAGAATCCAACTCCTGCCCCCTGGATCCATATCTAATTTTCACTTTGATGTGGAAACAGTGAAGTATGATAACGTATTCCTTTCTCCATGTAGATGGCCTTATAGTCATAGTAGCTATATTGCTATCTTCAGCTTTTGATGGCTGAGTCAAGATTGTGGCTGTGCTTCTTATGCCCCTTTTTTCTAAAGCACAGGATTACTCCCAAGGCCATCAGAAGTTCTGAGATGATTTTAGAATATCGTGTAAGTGTAGGTATCCTGCATCTTTTTTTCCTAAATTATGTATATCCCAGGCTGAGGTTCTCTGTACAGCTTGGATATTAAATGGGATTTTGATCTTTTTACTAGGACACCTTTTATTGTGTTAATGACAGGACCCTTTTAGAAAGTCTTTGGAGCTGACCGTCTTGACATAAGATTCTTACTGGATAGCTGATTCTCTGAGATGTTCCTGGGACTTGATCAAGAACACTTCCAGTGTTGATTAGCTCCATTTTACTAGACCTCAAGTACCATTTGTGTCAGCCTTGTGTGATATGTCTAGCCTTGTGGATGTTGAACAACTGATAAAAACTTTTTTCAGATAACAGAGCACGTTATTTCTGTAGACATCTTGAAGGAGGACAATTACAGGTAACTAGCCCTTTCTGAGGACTAGTGATTTTACTTTTTGTGCTTGTCACGTAGCTCTGAGTCTTGGCAGCGACTGTTTTCTTTTGTAGTGTCACTTTGGACAGGAGGAAGAAGGTATGTGCAGGGTGAGGTCAAATGCAATTGTTATGATATCTTAGCAAATTGCTCTCTGTCTGCAGAACTGCCCATCTGTTTATGTGCTTGCTTTTAGCCCACACTTATTACAAGGAAGCCACTTTTGTTAAGGTACCTTAAGCAATGTAGTTAGAACATCTTTGAGTTTGTGGTTTCTCTTTAAGCTAACACTTACTGCTTGTTTCTAAAATATTTTTGCAAGTGAGGTACCAGTGAATATTTAGAACCACGAAGAAATCTTTCAAACACAAGATGACTTAAACTTTCTTGCTGTATTTTGACAGTGCATAAAGCCTGATTTGGATTATGGGGAGGCTTTTTTTTCATTCAGTGAGAAAGAATGAAGAATCTTAAAGATTCCAGCTTTGCCCCTGAAAGACCTTGAAAATCAAATATTGTAAACAGTATTGTGTTTGGGAAAACTTAATTTATGGTTGCACTGTCATCCTTTTTTGACATCGAAAGAACAAGCATTAAATTGTGATCAAGACTTGACAAATAAGTAGATATTATGGTCAGCCTAAGATTATATCCTTCTGGTTTTCAAGCCCTGAATAAAGATGAAAAATAGCTTTGTCTCTAGTAATCCGCTTTTGTTTGTAGAGCTTCAAATAGAATTTGCCCTTTCTTGACAAATAGGCTATGAGCACACAGAGAAAAGGGAATTAGAATGGATACCAGTTTCACACTTGTAAACTAGTTATGAAAATGAGTGTTCTGCTTGTAGTCTTTCACATACAGGGTGAACTTTGCTAGTCGTCTCTAGATGATTTTGATAAATCCCTGTTCTGCTCTGTTGTTTTGTAGATGCCTATGAAACAGCTAAGATGTTATGTGAACAGTACTATCTGGTGGCACCGGATCTGGAAGTTGAAGAATTCAATGGTAATTGTGAAATTAATTTAAGTGATGTATGTAAGAAAGCATTTCTAATATCTGTGACTTCTAGTTTTGTTAATTATTTGTAAGTTATAATTTGAGCTCTGCAGTTCTGTATGCAGAGTTACTTTTCTTCTTCTGATGTAGACAGACATGGGCGCATGAATGAGAGTTTATCATCATGACCTCTTTGCTTCTTGATGCTGAATGCAGAGTGCTATCTGCTGAATTTGCTATCACTTTAGGAAAATAAAGTGGTCAAAAACCCTTATAACTGGGAAGGAGACACACCTGCCTTCTAATCTTTTAATAGAGCTGAAATTTGTTTCATTTTGAAGTATGCTTATAAATTCCACTGTCAGTCTCTGCACCAGTGGTGAGCTCTTCTGTGTAAGATGGTGAAATTAGGAATTTTTTTTCATAGTCTTGCTTTAAGTCCTACGATAACTTCTCACACGAAAATCTGTTTCAAGTTGATTGCAAAGATGAAAATTGGATGCTACAAAACCGATGAGAGAGTCCTTGTTAGTGTATTGACTGATTTTTTTTTCATAATTTCTACTGAAAAAAGGTAGATTATTTTAAGTTAAAAATATAAATTTTCTTGAGTGATCCTCTCAAACTTTGGACAGCTGTCCAAACATAAGACTAAGATGTTTGAAAACTTCAGCAGAAGAATTGCAAAAGTCTCAGAGTAGGTAACACTCAAAATGGAGAGTGTGATATAGGGGAACATATAAGTTGCTCAAAGTACTATTTAATATTGTAGAAATACTTCTCTACACAAAGTGATCTTGTCAACACTGATGCATTACTACCAGCCCCCCCTCCGAAAACCAAAGGACCCAACCTTCCCCCCTCCAAAATGGAGTGATTTTTGGAGCTAAAAGTACTGAGTACTGCAGCAGAGGAATCAATGCAAAATCAATTTGAAGGCCTAAGTAAAAAGATCCAACAGTAGAGAAAACAAATTGCTGGATCTGATAAAAAAAGTGAGGGGAGAATTACTAGTTTCCTTTAAACTAGCTTATTAACATGAGGAAAGTGAATTTGCAAATTACCTCACAAAAGCAACAGTAACATGTTTTCTATGTGTACTCTATGCCTCAAATGAGTACAAATCAGCTGCCTTGGTTTTGGTGATGTGTAAGAATTGGAGGATGGACTCTGACAAAATTAACATAATAAAACAGCAAGTTGCCTTGCAACTAATTATGCAGAGCATTGTCTTGGTCTTCTCCTTTTCCTAGGAGTTTTCACTCCTGTGTCTCTTAAAGTAGTAACTGGTATTATCAGCCCTCAGTGCCAAAAAGGATGAAGTTGACTCTAGTGATGTTCTGTGCGCATGTTTGTATCTTCCTGCGATTTATGAAGCAGACATTTAGAGACTTTTCTTCAATCTGAACTGCTGCTGGGTCTGACAGGCTGTGACTGTATAATTTAATGCCAGTAGATATTTGAATGTTCAGGGGTGACTGCATCTTCAGCACCAAAACTGTCTTGGAATGTATTAAGTGCAGCTGTATTTTCCTGCAATATCAATTGGCACTCTAACGTTCTGAGCTGTGCCAAGCTGTACACCTCTGCCGAAACACTAAAACCAGGACAACAGTGAACAAACAATTCAGTTATGATTTGGAATAAGAAAACTGTGATATTGTTTGAAGTATATTTTGAAAGTTTTTATGAATAGTTTACATTTTATAGGTTTTAATTAAGGTAAAATGTAGTTGTTTTTAGAATATTTAAACAGTGAATTTCTTAAATTAAAGAATCTTGTTGTGCAGCAAATATTATGCTTAAATATTGTCCCACTTAAGTGGGAAAGTTCTCTTAGTTAACATACATTGTCAGTATGAAACCAACCACTGCTTAGTGAAGTTTCATATCTAAACAAAGTCTGCTGACATAGATGTCTGAAAATCATCATTAGAATGTTCTACTTCAGGTGATAGCAGTAACTGAAATTTATGTTTTTACTTCATGGAACTAATCTTGCACTTGCAAAATTAGAACATGCTTACATGCTTGTCTTTGCCTACAGTTTCATGTTATTCCTGTCAATAGAAATGCTACAAAATGCTGTTTTGAAAAAATATTTGTCTTTTTTATTTTTATTTTTTCAGCTAAAGCTCCAAACAAGCCTATTCAAGTAGTCTATGTACCTTCTCATTTGTTTCATATGTTATTTGAATTATTCAAGGTGGGTTGCACTTGTTAATATTTGGAAGGGTTTTGTGAACTTACATTAGTGTTGAAATTGAGATTCTTTTCAGTTACAGCTCTTAAATGTTATTTCAGTTTTCCTTTCTTAAGCTTATTCTTAAACAAGGGTTTGAAACTGTTAAAAGCTAGGCTTACAGCCCTCTCAAGCCCTTGTGTACTTAAAAAAATGTCTGTGTTTTCCTACTTCTCTTTTTGTGCTTTTGCAGCTGGTGAACTTAAAACACTCATGATAGTCTATTTTTGCAATGATGATATATTAATTACCTTGCAGTTTTCATAAGCTTGCTTCGTTATTGCATATTTGAGGATTGGTTAGGATCAGTGTCTTTTGTTTATTGTGAAAACAGCCCATAGGTTTTTGAGTAGCATAAATGACATGCTTTGTTTTGTTTTTAATTGTGTCTTCTGAATAACTGAAACAAAAGTGAAAATGAAAGTGAGAGCTATTGTATGTGTTTGAGTAAGATAGGTGGTCTCTAGGTGGTGCAATTGAACACTAGAAATTCAGGGGAAGAAAGCATTTGGTCAGAGAGAAACTTTTCCAAAATAATGGTATTTGGGTTTGATTTGTGACACTTGTCAAGTACATTCATTTAAATCTTCCCCCAATTTTGCCATTTGTAACATTAATTCTAGGGTAGAACAAGCGAGAATTTGTATGCTACTTGTAGGTATGTTTTGGTACAAGTCATGAAACGGTATGAAACTACTAAGTTATATCTTAAGTAATGAACCTGTGACGGACTGGCAGTGGAAACTCTGTTAATAGATATAGTAAAGTCAGATTGATAGATGGTAACTTAACAACTATGTGACCCAGGCTGAGAGAATCAAAGCTTGTTCTCTGTGGCGAACATAGCTATTGCTGTTCTGCAAAGTGGAGGTTAAGGATACTGTCATCCCTTATATATAATTACATGATTTCACACAGGAAAAAAAAAATCTTCCTTTATGTTCTCTGACTCTATAACAAGTAGATAAAAGTATGTATAATGGAGTTCTGATGAAAAAGTTTAACTGGACAGTTCATGGACTTGAAAGCACTTCTTGCATTTGTTTTAAATATGGCCTTTTCTGTCTTGTATAGAAATGTAGCACAGAGTATCCAGATTCAACAACATAAATGCAAGTTCTAAGTTGTCACAAAAAGCCTATATGGTAAAGTTAGAATCAAAGACACTGTTTTTTCCTTTATCTTCAGAATTCAATGAGAGCTACGGTGGAATTGCATGAAGGTAAGAGAGAAGGCTATCCATCGATCAAAACCTTAGTCACTTTGGGGAAAGAAGATCTGTCTATTAAGGTAAATGCCTGAAAATAATATGCAGCTTACAACCCTGCTAGGTTTAGAATAGTATGACTTGTAATTTGAAAAGACAAATTACTGTATCACTTCTGACACTTCAAATTCATTAGAATAGAATATTTTCAGTTGGAAGGGACCTACAGTGATCATCTAGTCCAACTGCCTGACCACTTCAGGGCTGACCAAAAGTTAAAGCATGTTGTTAAGGGCACTGTCCAAATGCTTCTTAAACACTGACAGGCTTGGGGTGCTGACCACATCTCCAGGAGGCCTGTTCCAGTGTTTGACCACCCTCTCGGTAAAGAAATGCTTCCTCATGTCCAGTCTGAACCTCCCCTGGCGCAGCTTTGAACTGTTCCCTCGCATCCTATCACTGGATCCCAGGGAGAAGAGCTCAGCACCTCCGTCTCCACATCCCCTCCTCAGGAAGCTGTAGAGAGCCATGAGGTCAACCCTCAGCCTCCTTTTTTCCAAACTAAACAAACCCAAAGCCCTTGGCTGCTCCTTTAACGTTTCTAAAGTTGTTTAGGTAATGCTGCTTGAGTTTTGCAGGGTTTTTTTTCAGAACATAATGTTTAAAACTCTTAACTTTTCATTCCTTAGATAAGTGATCAAGGTGGAGGTGTACCTTTAAGAAAAATAGACAGATTGTTTAACTACATGTACTCAACAGCACCCAGGCCTAGCTTGGAGCCCTCAAGAGCTGTGCCTTTGGTAAGCGATTGCAATATGTATTTAAATGTCCCTTTGCGCTACTCTGGTTATGCGCTTCCCTTCACTGCAATCTACTGGATCAGGTTTTCCACTGAAGAATTGTTTATCATTAGCAACTCTATGCAGGTGAAACATGTCAGGAAAAAATGGGTTCTGTTATCATCATTTAGTCTTTGGAATAGAAAATTGCTTTTCTTTGTCTTGACATTATATTCTTAGAAACAACCATTTCTGCATAAGTGCAATATTTTCATGGGTTAATGGACAGGATTTTTAGTGCTGTATTACTGAGAAGGTGGATAACCTAATGAGCTCCTCTTTGGTGTGTAAATTGCTGTTTACCTAAGTTTCCTATAATAAATGTAAAGGTGAGCCATGCTGTCAGAATTACAGAACTTGAGAAGCACCTCCTGGTAATGCACAAGCTTATACTGAACTTTGAAAATTATTTTTATATAGGTTATGGACTGTAAAAACATTTAAAAAAATAAATTCCCAAACCTCCATGTCATAGGAACACTTTGGGTATGTTCCTGTTCAGTTGGAAATCTCTCATGTGATACTCCCTTCTGAGATATATCGGGGTCAGATTTCAAACAAACAAAATTTCCCCATAGTTTCTTCTAAGCAGGGAATTATTTCAGTGTTGAATTCTTTTAGCAAGCATGATTTTAAAAATTATTATTAAAATGAAATTATTATTTTTAATTTCATTAAGTTACATATTGGCTCATTGTGATAAAAATTATATGGCTACTGTTCCATTTGACTGGCTTTCAATAAGTGGATTAATACTGATGCTGTATTCTTGCCTCTTCCATCTTTGTTCTCTATTGCTTCTGATGCAACCCTTTATCTTCAACCATGTCGAGAAAAAGTTGATTCTTTGAGAAATTTCCTTCCCTTATTTAGGAACGCTCATCTAGCATGTTAAGGGATTTTTTTTTTTTCCTGCTGATACTTCTGTGCTTGAAGTGCCTTCAGGCAGCTAATAAAATGTGGCACGGAGTATGTGACTATTTTTGGTATAAAATAATTAACAGTGAACTGAGGGTGAAACCAGTTCAGAGTGGTTCAGAGATAATAAATTTCATTTTAGATTTTTAGCAGAAAGTCTTTATGGTACTGTCTTAGTCCACAGTTCATAACAACGTGGCACGTAAGTGTATTGCATTGTTTTCTCCACTGTTTGATGCCACCGTGGTAGGTGTGAAACCCAGTTCCATATCTGCATTGACTTGATAGTAATCCTTCACAGCTCCTACCTCTACAACACATCTTAGTAATATGTTTCAAACTTTTGCTTTTCCATAGAAAATCTTCTTGAATGGGATGAGTGATGGGGAACAGGCCTTAATTCAAATATAAACTTTTTTCTTTGTCAAGAATGGTAGACTCTTTCTTGATTCATAATCTGCCTTTGTTCTGTCTCACTTTTGATCAGCAATTTACTGTATCAGCCTACAAGGATTTCCTGAAACTTGTTCCCACTATAAACTTATACCTTGATTACCAGTTGTATTCACTATTAAAATGTCTCTTCCTTTGTGGCTCTCTGATTGTAAAATGTGTTCATCTTAGGATTGATGCTATTTTTTCTCCATGTATCTTTAGCAATGTATTCCTATGTATATTTCCTCGTCTTAAGACTGCTTACTTTGATACTTTGATTCTGTGGCATTTATACTTGGTATTCGTCTACTGTATTCCATTTTCAGGACTTGTTTTTCTCTTTGGTCTGTACATCACTGTAGTCAGACCTGCAAAGTATCCCCCTCTCTTGTGAACCTGGCAGCTTTTGCCCTGTGATGCCTGTACATGACAATGTTGAGAAGAGTTGTTAAGCTCCATTACTTATATGTGTGTGCAGAAAGAAACAAGTCAAGAACTGGGAGTCTGTGGCATATCTTTCCAGTAAGAAGAAAAAGGACTTAGCAGTGAAGCTTGACACGTTCTGTATTATGGCCCATATTCTGTTACAAAAACAATTATGCTATACTTTGTCAGTCTAGAAACAAAAATCCTTCAGCGGTAAGGTTCCTCATAAATCCTCTTCAAAGTCCATACAGAAGGAGATTTTCTTTATTGTGTACTGCTGAAGACCAAACCACTTAAGAATTGCTCCAGAAGGTAGGTAGGTCTGTCTGTGCTTGTCATTCTTGACCTAGATAATATTCTAAACTAAATTGCAGTGCAGTGTAAATAGACATATTCTTCTGTTCTAACACTCCCTCCCCTTGTTATATGATCCCCTGTCTAGTTTATGAAATATTCATGGCCTTTGGGAGGGGAAGAGAGGGATCTTTTTGTTGATTGGTGAAATTCCTTCTCAGTGTCATTGCAAATGTTGTTTAAAAACTGCTGAGAAACCTTGTTACCATGGCAGCATTCAGATTTTAGCAGGTCTTGTGTGCATCTGTACCGCTATACACATAGCGGAAATGTTAGAAACACATGGTGATGTTTAATGATAATTAGGTTTTCTCAGAGAATGTAATGATTCTCTCTGGCAGCATTTGTTTATCATGGGAGAAATGTGGCTTAAATCAGGTTTAATTAAACCTGTAGATACTAGTAACACAAATTTAATAATTTCCTATCTGTATAATGCATACTGTAATATTTAATGAGAAATTGGCTTTAAAAAGCTTTTCCTCTTCACGGCAGATGTGCCACCATTGACTATATTTTGTCCTCTAGGTCAAGCACAGACCTATGTAGAAATCACTTCTTGTTAATTGTCTTTTGCAAAATAAACCTTTTGTAAGGTCTTGCATTAACAAGGTACTCATCTGGGATCTGTTGTCTTCATATTTCTTATAAGTTATCTGTTTTGGAAAATACTCTAGAGACAATGTAGAGAAGAGACTGACAGGAAATTTTTGGAAGAAGAGAGTATGAAATAATTATGTGGGCTAGCACAGAGCATAAAAATATTTTCCTGGAAGGAGCAGGAGGCAAACACAAGATGGGCATGGGTTTTAAGGAGGTTTAATTCTGGAGAGAGGGAAGTATAATGTGTTTCCAGGATTGCTTGATACTGCCCTTTACTTGAGCTGTTCATGGGAGTATGTACTATCTACAATTTGCCCTTCGGTTGCTGTGCTTTTTAATTTCTGTAATGTATTTATTGTCTGGTCCTCAGAACATATGCAAGTCAGCTTTTGGAATTTTTTTTAGTTCTTTCTAAGACAGTCAAATAACTTCCTGTTTTTTAGAGGTTAAGAAAGAAATGCATCTAGTTTCAAGACCAGATGTTTGAAAGTGATGCATGTGTCTAATGGGAGTCTTTGAGAATTACGTTTAGTCGTGGTTTAACCCCAGCCAGCAACTAAGCACCACGCAGCCGCTCACTCACTCCCCCCCCATCCAGTGGGATGGGGGAGAAAATCAGGAAAAGAAGTAAAACTCCTGGGTTGAGATAAGAACGATTTAATAGAACAGAAAAGAAGAGACTAATAATGATAATGATAACACTAATAAAATGACAACAGTAGTAATAAAAGGATTGGAATGTACAAATGATGCGCAGGGCAATTGCTCACCACCCGCCGACCGACACCCAGCCAGTCCCCGAGCGGCGAATCCCTGCCCCCCCACTTCCCAGTTCCTAAACTAGATGGGACGTCCCATGGTATGGAATACACTGTTGGCCAGTTTGGGTCAGGTGCCCTGGCTGGGCATGAGAAGCTGAAAAATCCTTGACTCTAGTCTAAACACTACTGAGCAACAACTGAAAACATCAGTGTTATCAACATTCTTCACATACTGAACTCAAAACATAGCACTGTACCAGCTACTAGGAAGACAGTTAACTACATCCCAGCTGAAACCAGGACACGTTTTTAAAGCATACTGTTGTTGGAAAAAGTGCAGCTAAGCAACTGTTTTAACTGTGGAAATGGACACTAGTAACTATGACAAGCAGTGCAAGTAGCAAATGGCATCTTTGACATTTCTGTTTCTCATTTTGCTCAGAAGAACTGAGTGAGCACCTCTAACCAATTTAAGATCACTAAATTTAGGCTTCTGCAAAAAAAAGGCAAAGAGGTCAAAAGATACTGTACAGATAGTAGATGACAACAAGACAATTTGTGATGGATACTGTAGTACAAAGTTCTTCAATGTTCACCCCTTCCTCAAGGGATTTCCTATACAGTGATAGCCCACATTTAGCTGTGTGTAATGCTTGCAAGTCCTTCTTCTTAGCCTTTTCTTTTTTGTATCATTCTGGGGCTTTGTTTTTAAGATTCAGGGCATGATTCTGTTATCTGTCAGATCGTGTTTGTAGAAATATTATAGTGGAATGAATTTATTGGTTTTCTGAAAACTTCAGGTGTCTAACTCTTGTAAGCCACCCTTACGGAAAACTTGTATTACTCCATTGCCTTGTATATCCTTCTTTGCAAATGCTTGTATGTCTGGAATCCTTCCTTTATTGCTCTGGGTAGCCCTGGAAAATTCAGGGTGAGTTCGGGTGACTAATCAACCACTGTGATTCTCAGCACATACCCAGCCATCTGAAAGAGTTGATGTTTAGACCAAAATCTTACTTGTTGGCTGGAGTGAGAGAGGCTCAGGTTTTTTTACAGCTGCTTCTGACAAGAGTGGGTTGGAAAAGGTGCCAGGTGTTGACCTTGTTGCAGCTGTGGTTATGAATATTAGTGTTGTAAATTTAAAATCTAAAATTTGTACCTGTCAGTTCTATTATGCTTTGAAAATTGTGTGGTCTGTATGGGGTCTCAGTCCTCAGTAGATCATTCAGTGCTGTGGAATCCTGATCTTTTGTTAGGTGGGTGAACAGCAGCGAGGATTATTTGCCTTGTATTGCTTTGTATGTAGTCTTCTGATTTCCATTGCCGTTTGGCATCAGAAATCACTTAATGCGACCTAGATGAAGTAAACAGTTGTCTCTGGCTTCGTTGTGTAGTCTCCTAAGTGTGGAGACATTTGGGAATAATAATCCCAGGCTTGGGGTAGAAAAATATGCTGCCAAAAATTTTATTTTTACCAAAGAATGGAATATCATAGGAATGGTAATCATAGTGAGGAAGCAGTAGAGAGTATTGGTTTGCTTTGATGATTGGAGGCAGCACGTACTGTATGTTACACCTACCTGCCTCTTGAGAAAATGCAAAATGGACAAGGTGGTCCTAACAAAGGCCTCTGATATTTTTTCCTTTTCTGTACTTAAACTAAAAAATTATGCCAAGGAAAAAAGGAGATTACTCAAAAGGCTGAATACCAACTTATAGTGTAGGCTGAGTAATAAAAGAAAGCTTGAAAAGTAATTTGATGCAAATCTGATATTTGGGTATCTTCTGTTTTATAAACGATTGCAGTGATCTGTTGCATTTTCTTAACTTTCCATCATGTTTTTCCTTTTGTTTTCTTGTCTTTGTAGGCTGGGTTTGGCTATGGCTTGCCAATTTCTCGTCTGTACGCTAGGTACTTTCAAGGTGACCTTAAACTCTACTCAATGGAAGGCGTTGGTTCAGATGCTGTAATTTATTTGAAGGTATGAATTTGACCCTTTTACAAGCTAGTAAAGCAGTGCAATTTGTTTATAGCAGGCTGAATAAGTGAACTTTCTCTTCACTCTTCCACTTGTTTTCAAATTTGTAATTGCTATCTTCATTATATTTTATCTAAATCAGTTACACAGAATCCTAAAAACCGAGTTAATAAATATTATCCCAGTACTAATACTGGTTAGTTTGGTTTGATTCCTGCCCCCCCCCAGTCCCCCTTGTTGGATCTTTGCATTTTGTTAATTTGTCATAAGTGCTGAACTTCCAAAGAACTGTGTGATGAGAGATGATTTTGGTTAATACTCTGATTCTAAAAGTTTTGACCACAGTAAAACTGAGAAGACTATTGACTAACTCCTGACTAGTACCTGGGTTTTTTCTATGCGGTTCTTGACTTTTGTGTAATAGACTGTATTGATCCTGTTGTCATTTTTGGGGGAGATCCCAGGCTACTCAGGGGCTTAAGGTTGAAACTAACTGCTTGAACTTCATCAGGGATTTTAAAAGAATACAGCATATAGCTCATGTGCAGGTCGTTGACTAAGTGTTGTCACTGTGCCTAGCTGTATGTAGCAAGTGAGTTGTGGAATCCTCTGCTAACTTTAGTTTCTGATGGATTTAATTCTGTGCATGTATGTGTGGAGGAAAAAGGTGTGATCTTTCTCAGAGGAAAAAGGCATACTAAGGGACTTAACTAGATCAGTCCTCACAAATCAGTGTGCTGACAGAGTCAGAGTTTGGTGAAGAAGTGAAACGTTTACTCAAAGTAGCTGTCTGCCCCGTCAATGACAAATCTCCCTAAGTTTTTGACCAAAACTTATTTTTCATGCTGTCTTTGTAGACACCACTGTATGGAAAGAAGGGAAATATCTTAGAGTGTTATTATTTTATTTTAACTTTTACTATGACTAGAGTGACTAGTCACAGCTAAAGTATTTTCAAAGTAGTGTTGTGACATGTAACACTTGGATAATTGAGACACTTGTTCGATACAGAAGTTGTAGCTGTAGAACTCCCCAGAGTATCATCTCGCTCTTGGTATCTCTAATGATAGCTTACCATTGCTTTTGTTTTTCCTTAGGCCCTTTCAAGTGAATCATTTGAAAGACTTCCTGTTTTTAATAAGTCAGCATGGCGACACTACAAGACCACACCTGAAGCAGATGACTGGAGCAATCCTAGCAGTGAACCGAGGGATGCTTCTAAATATAAAGCTAATCGATAATTTGCCACCTTTTGTCTCTGTTGGAGGTGACCTCTGCATTCAGTATAAAGTCTCTGCTTTGTTCCAAAATCCTTCAAACCACAATAGCTAATTACTTCCAAACAAAGACCTAATCAGGGCATTGAAAAATACTAAGAACAAAGTGATGATTGGGACTTAAAGGAAGGCACTAAGCACATTTGGTATGTGAATCCTGTCTACTTCACCAGAATATGCTTGGTTGCTTCAGTCATGCATTGACAAAAGGGATTGCACTGTGATTGCACTTAAGAATACAACGTTGTACAAAAAGATACTATTTGAAATGGCCAATTCTTATTCCAATATAAGGATTGTCAAGATGTGCAGAATCCCTTTAAATGGTGAATAGTATCTTGCACAGCAATATGGTATAAGAAAAATTCTGATGTAGTTAAACATACGCTTTGAAAATCCACTCTTGGCTGCATTTTATATCACACAGTGTCACCTGTTACAGAAAATCCCTTTGAGCTCTTCAGATCTTATATCTAATGAGCTTATAAATGCATAGGTCTAAAAAGGGTTGGGCAGCTTTAAACTGATGCTTTCCCCAAATTCCCAAATCCATTTGTCAAGTGCATACAAAAATTATGTTGTTATAAGACCTTGGGACTTCCACTTTTTGGTATGCACCTTAATGATTTTTTTGACACGCAAACACAGAAATGCATTTCTATACATTTTTCCTTGTTTTGAGGAAAGATCATTAGTAGTTAGATCATCTCTCCATACAAGAAATTCTGTCAGTACAGGGGCAGGGGGGTACTTCAATTTCATGTTTATTGCCTATCATTTTGGGGGGGCTGGGAAGGGGAGAGAAATGCTGAAAGGCCAGACAGCCAGTCATACGAATGAATTTGCCTTAAGAGTGTTGGTTGCTTGGAACCTGATTAGTTTAAAACCTGTAAATAGTTTGCAAAGTTATTTATATATTCGATGTCTGACTATAGTCTGGTAATCTCAATTTGTAGTGTATATAAAGATGTTGTACACCAGCTTTTGGAAAGTGTCATTGGTCTAAATACATGAAACTGGAAATACTGTAGAAATGGGAGGGACAAAACATAGCTGGTACCTGATTTATGAAAAAAAAAAAATCAAAGAAAAAACCTAAGTATTTTCCCCTTAAATTTATTGTAAGGGTTATTGCTGACTACTAGGAAACTGTTCTTCACCAAGTCTTTGCCAATTACTGTTTCTAATATTATGGCCTTTAGAAAAATTTGTGAAACTTGGAAGTTCTAGTGATATCCTAGCTGTGGGAATGAAGTAGTGAGTCATAAGCAACTCTGATGCACCCTCAGTTTCTCTTAGGTGTTTTGATATTTTTTTGAACGATGTTGCAGATTTTAGCGTGGAATAATGAAACTTGTTTACTAAAATTGTGGGGGAACTGTCCCTTTTGTCCTCCCAATGTTTATTTTTATAAAGAATTGATCTATTAGGTAAACAGGGAAATGCTGAGAAATTCCTAGGTATTTAAAAAAAAAAAATCTGAGTTTGACTTAACGATAGTACTTTGCACTTACATAGCACACTTCATCAAAGGATTACAAAGTGCTTTGAGCAATAAACTTCATATAGCCCCATTTCTGAAGAGTCAGAGTCCTTACCTTGCAAACCCTTACTCTTCATTTGTTGCAGTCAGTTCAAGAATTTGTATGTGAGTAGTTCATGAGTTTGCAGGGCTTGAGGTTCTGTGGGCTTCACTACACTCTACAGATAAGTCACGCTGGAGCGCCAGGTTGTTTTAAGGCTCTCGTACAGGTCTCGGCGGAGTGCTGCCGTACTGCTCAAGAGGTGGAGGTACCAGGATGGCTGCTGAAGGCTGCCCGACTGGTTAGCTGGTAAGCGCTGCCCTTCTGAGCCCTCTCTGCCAGCAGGTAGGAGGAGGGAGCGTGGTGGTGGGGCTGTCCTCTTCTGTTCCCAAACCAGACTGGTTTGACCCTAGCTGGGGGATCTCTACACGGCATGGTGAGGGTGTAGTGCCTGTGGCCTCCAGAGCAATAATTTCCCACGACTGCAGGCACTGCTGCAGAGAAGGCAAATTGCTATTTAAGTGATACAGCTATGCTGCTGGGGTGAAATCAGAGTAATAGTTTGACTGAAACACCAGTTGGAAGTCACAGCTACTAAAATTTAGTCACTTAACTTTTGCCCTCACCCGTAACTTCTTTCGTTTTTCAAATTCATTTCAAGTTGTATGTGTTTTCTAGTAATTGCAGAGGAGGGCTTGCTTAAAAATAGAAATTTGTGGTGAAACTAGTATTTTCCCCGTTGCCTGTGGTCAGTTTTTCCTAGAACGTTACCTAAATCATTCCAAGGAGTAAGATAGTTTGTGTAAGAAGCTGAGTTTCAGCTTTTGTTAGAAGTCATATTTTGAAGTAGTAAATCCTGACCTAGTGCTTCTTTTTGGCTGTCTCCTTATAAGTGAAGAGGAGAGGGAACAGAAAGAAGAGAAAGGATGCAGGCATATTGAACTTTTTTTCTTGAAGTGAATATAAACTGTGGAAGCCAATGAAGGAAAGCTGAAGATACTGTGGAGGATGTTATGGTGTATTAGTCATTTCACTTCTTTACTAACAAAAACAACTGGCTGGCTTTCAGGACTGAAGTGCTCTAGTACTTGAAAACTGAAGTCCCCTTAAAGGGCACCTATTTCCAAGAACCCTGAGCCTGTACAGACAGCTCAAAGCAGGAGGGCAGAGCACAAGGAATGCATTTTCTTTCCATTTCCCAATGCCTGTTTGTAGGCATTACAGTAAATATGAGCAAGAAGCAACTTTTCTCCTCCAACCTTGTCTAGGCAGTCTGTGCTTTAGTGGAGATCCCAGGTATGCCATAAATTGTTTTTCATCTGTCTTCATGCTGTGTTTCTGCATAGGGGTATTAGTCTGAAAACTGTCTTAGGAAGCAGCAGCAGCAGACTTCTGATTAGAAGAGAGTTTTTCAATGGGTATGCCTGAAAAATGCGGGTGGATGGGTTTTTAACATGGCTAGTTCAGCCATAGATACTGATGATCTTTTTTCAGTTACTTCTGCCTTCGACTGGAGTCTGTTGTAACTATTTGTTTCAGTATCTTGGGGCTGTTAATTCCAAACTTTCTGATAATATAAAAGTATATTTCTTTTATGGATTTCAGATGTATGGCCTGCTAACGTTATTGCAACCTGCTTGTCTTGAGTTACAGGACACATAAATAGAAAAAAATGTTTTCAGTGAAAATGCTGCGTATCTGTTGTATTTAGTGACCAACAGAAACAAA
Organism: Haliaeetus albicilla; assembly: GCF_947461875.1. NCBI lineage: Eukaryota > Metazoa > Chordata > Aves > Accipitriformes > Accipitridae > Haliaeetus > Haliaeetus albicilla. Next base: position 3,199,810 of record NC_091488.1, read on the forward strand.
CTGAGCAAGAGATGTTTGCTCATTGATTCTTCCTGAGAAATTACAAACAACTTCTGTATGTCGTAGTGTAACAGATAGTTTAACTTTTTTGTCCATTTTGTGTTTTTGTGGTGTGAACGTAATCTATTAATCCCCTGCCTAGTTTAATATTAATAGATACTGAAGTCTCTCCAAATCATATACCTATTTGTGTTCCCTGCTTTTCTAGGCTTTGTTTTGAGGCTAACAAGGGGTTTTTCAGAGTCAGCACTTGAAAAATATTCAGAAGATACTGAAATGCTTCTTTTGCAACTCAAATGCACAGTCTTTGCCTCTGTACTTGACTGTGGTGACCTAGGATAGTACTGAGAAAGTCTTTGTCCTGCTGCAGTTTGTGCTAGCTCTTGGGTAGTGTTTAAAGCAGGTTCCCTGACACATGCTTTAAGAAAATGGATATTAATTGTAGTGTTCTTGGAAAACTCAAGCTACTTTTTGGCTATGTAAACTACACTTGCTGCTCCAGCTGGATAGCATACTCTTCTTCGTCCTCAGTGGCATGTAGAATTTGCTTTGAAACAGCTGTTCACTTTCTCCAAACAGTGAGCAGGAGTGATCTTTCAGTGTAGTGCGATCTATTCACTTCCACCCAAACTTAGTATTTAGGGTGAAATATTGACCTCGTTGACATGGAAGACACTCCCCCCTGCCCCCGCTTTAATAAACACTTCTAGATCTTTGTGTGTTAGGTGCTGCAAAGTGGTCTTGACTGATATAAGTAATTTTGTAGAAAACAGCCTAAATGTTTATTGTTAGTATTTATCTCTTGAGGATAACCCTGTCTGATTGTGTGGTGTTCGGTTTCCTTGCGTATTTCCTCAGCTGCTGTATAGATGCTCTGGTTTCTAATAGCTCTTAATCTCTTCTTCCTGATATACTCACCTGCCTATGAATTAATAGATATAAATGTGATCTTGCAGAACTTAAGAGAATATGATGGTACATGACAGAATGATGTATTACTGAGTTCAAAGGTGAGTTTATTCACAAATGAGGAGCATACTAATAAATTGTGTAGCGACTTCAGGGCTGAATCTTGCAAATAGTTGCACAAGTAGACAGGGTATGAGAGTAATCTCGAATCTGTTCTCAGGATCAACACTTAATTTGAAACAATGAAGATTGGTGTAACTGAAGTGGCTTTCTAATTAAAAATAAATAAGAAAACTTAAAGTTCACATGCTTTAGTTGCAGTATTATGTTGCCTTAAAAGATCTCAGAAATTGGCATAGAGAACTTGTTTCTTAAATCTAGAGGGGATTTTTATGTTGTATCAGTAGGATTGATGTGTTTGTGATTAATTCTGACATTGTCAGACTAGTATTAATTGCTTTATTAAAATTATTCCTTTGACTTGAGTACTGCCGAGAGGTGCCAGATTGACAGTCCTTTGAAATTCATACCCTCTGTAGATCGTATCAGGCAGTGGCAGGGTGCATTTCCAAGTGGCACGCTCTCAGCTCTTCAGCGAGCTCTGTCCTTATGTGAGAGACCTGCTAGCTGTTCCACGCTTGCCATCGCTGATGATCTGTTAGCAGTGTGCTAAACTTTGTGCTGCGTTTCATGATGTGAGTTTCTGGTGTGAGTGGAAATCAAGTCAACTTGTTCCCACCATCGGTTTTGGGACAGAACTCTTACTGGTGAGCTGGCCTGGCATCCAAGAGGGAAAGGGGTCTCGTGTTGCCTTTCCTCTGAGCTGGCATCCTTTGAACCAACTGAACCTATAATGGAGGATTGGGAAGCTAATTTTTCATGAGGTTACTTGGTGATGTTTTGAGTCTTCTGTAACTTGTGTTGGAATTGTTTCTAGTCCAATACCCATGTATATAATTTGTGTATACTCATTTTCCTTTTTTCCCCGTTGCTGACAAATAAAAATATGTAAAAACCATGTGATGACATTTCCAAGGGACTGATTTGGTTTCACACACTGTGGAGCTTAATTTGTGATTTGGCAGCCCAAGGTCAACTTCACACATGCCTACAGAAGGACACCCTCAGCGAGCTGCAGTTGGGAGCTCAGAATAATTTTATAGAAGTGTTTTTCTTGCCCGTTTTGTCACAAACCAGTTTCAAATCTATGGATACACACATTTGAGTGTTTCCATGTCCGTTTCCCTCCCCCCACCCTGAGATTTATTGTTAAAATCTCAGCATAATTTATTTTTTGTGAAGTTGGTTCTAGAGCTATATATAAATGCAATCGCTTCCCTGTTGTATTACTCTGAATCTTCAGGTACGTTTAATCTGATCTGGTTTGTATCGGATTTCCAGGTAGATTTTAAGACTTGAAAACCTTTACAAATCTTTCATAAATATGTTTTATTCCTTTCAGATGTGAGTCTTTATGAAGTGCTTATTTTCACAAGAAACTCTAGTTTTCATTCTGAAGTTACCTTTCAGTGATTCTTGTGGCACAAGACTTGATTTTTTTCAAAAAGATAAAATCATGTGCTAACATAACTGAAATTCACAGTTCTTGATTTTGCTGTTACGCCAAGGACCTGATACCAAAATATTTGCAAAGATAGCAGTTGTGTAGAAAATAAAATTGTACTCGATTTGAGTGGAAAAATTGAAATGTAAGAATTTTTTTGCTGATTGTAAATCTGAAGATGGCTCTTTCTGCAAAATAATGGAGCTGCAAAAGCATTTGTGGGAGACTGGTTTCTTGAAAAACTAGTCACTACAGATATTACTCTAGATCCATCACCTCTGCAAATATTATTTCTATGTTATTCGTTGCTGTATATAGATAAGCTCCCTGGGTTCTATAGGTTTGTAGCTTGAGGCAGGTTGGGGGGGAGCGAGGGGGTGCAGGTGGGAATGTGTACCCCAAAGTATTTTGGGATAAAACTTAATTTTCTCTTTTGTAGTCTGAGAAAATTGGGTTAACTCTTGGTTTACTCTCTCTTTTTAACTAGTATTCATGGCTCCTTTCTCAGAACATCAAGGTAAGAAAAGTTCAGGCCTCTTATCTAGAAACTGCTGTTTCTGAATAACTGTCTAAAATAAAGAACCCCAAATTCTCCTTTTTTCACTTTCATAGCGGAATCCAGAAACAGTTAGTTTAAGAACATTAAGTTGAAACAATTATAAGTTAAACTTATTTCGTGACTGGGAGCTCGGCCATTTGAAATTATGAAGTAGTATTTAAAAAAATGAGCTTTGTTTCATGTTCTCCTCCAAATTCCTGGTATTGCAGGAACACACAGGTTTATAAGCAGAAAAGGTGTTAGCATTGGCAAAACATTGAGCTGAGTTACAGAGTTTTGATGCCATCTGTACGCTATGTATGTTTTAAACTTTGCTAAAATTCAGCTAGAATTGTGGTTTCGCTTACCATTTTGTTCTAGAAGTGTATGGGTTTTTTTCCCTTTGGTTTTATAGCCCTTACTGTTGACCAAGACTTAATTTATTGATTTAATAATTCATTGGTTTAATATATCAATGCAAGGAACAGAAGGGAGTATTTAACCCCTTGAATCATCATTGTTACTATGGTAGCAGCAGCATGGCCGGTTTGCAGAACTACGGGGTTTAGAGGGACCAAATCCAGTGAGATGCTGAAGGTGGGCAGCGAGCTACCGACTTTGGCCATGCTGACGCTTCCTCTGAAGTGAGTAGAGATGAAGCCTACAGTTTTAGCCACTTCCTAATATTTCTGTGGAGTGTGACGTTTCCCTTAATGTTCAATATTATTAAGGATTGCCTCCAATTCATTCTTGCTGCTTGGAGTTTTTGATTTCCTGATATGGAAGCAGCAGAAGGTCCTGCAGTGTTTTAGAACCAAAAGCGAGTTATTGGGAGTTTCTGAAACGCTTTTTCTGGGTACGTTGGCATGGTTTGTCACCACACGTTGTTTTCTTCGAAGCGTATGAGCACCTTTGGGGTTTGTTTTTTTTCTGCTACATAAATCTCCCTAAAGCTAAAGTTTCTTTGATTATTCTTGACATCTGAAATATCTGTTATACAATAACACCCAAGGCTTTTACCTTGAAATTTCTTCAGCTTTCCATGAAGTTTTATGTGTTCATAACTTATTCAAGAAAATGAAAAACCACAAGTTTCTTATCAAGCAATTCCAGAGCAGGAAAATGCCTGGAGACCCAGCTTGCTTGACTCAACTTTCTTAAGTAATAAATGAGGCTCCAGATGGTCAGAATTTTGCTAGAACTGAGATAATTTCCTTTCAATTGAAGAATTTATTTTAAAACTTCAGATGAGAAAAAATCTGTGTGTTGTACTTTCTTGCTGCTTACCATTTGCCATGATAGGATATTCACAGGAACTGAGTGGTTAATTAAGTAGCTCAAAATTGCGAAATCTGTTGGCATGTACCGCATAATATTTGACAGTAGCTGTCTGTAGAATATGAAGCAACCAGTTGCAGCAGCAATATAATGAAGATTTATGGCTCTAGGACACAGGCTTATGTGGGAGAACAACTTGTAATGAGGGATCCGTTTCCCATTATACAATTCATGCCTTTTTTAGACTGCCATGGACTCATTCAGTACTTAAATTTGTTACTTTCAGTGGAAAGAGAAGTCTTGCAGTAGGCAGTTTTTAAACGAAGTCAGACATACGAAACATGTCAGGCATGCCTAATAGGAAAAATGAAACCCTCTTTTTGTCAGATTAGTTTATGTTCATCATCTAACTCAGAGGCTGTTTTTACTTTAAGCTTTTGCACCATCTCCTCTAGCAGTAAAAGTAAAATTGTGTAGTAAATAATGCCTACTGTATTTTGTCTAAGAGCATCAGTCATTCAGTCATTCACAAGACTTGTTACAGCAATCTGAAAACCCTTCTCCATCTAGTGACTTGCATAATTTTTTATGTCTTTGGTCCAAACTGTCCCCCTTTGTGTCTCCTAGTCTAAAGGCAACAGGCATGTCGCTTTGCTGCTACTAGTGTGCAACTAGGAGATGTGATTTGGAAGTTGTAAGATGATTTTCCTTCTTGATCTGCCACTGTGGATTCTTTTCTTGAAAGTCCTTACTGAGCAGGCGCCTGTAAGTAAGCTGATTTAAAAGGCGTTTTTCAGAAGAAAGCTTCAGTTCTGCCAGTTTTCAAGGTCGCATGTTGCCTGTGTTTTGGTATTAGAAAGCTTTCAAAGGACAGCTTCGTTAAAATTTTCTTGTGGTTATGGAAACCGATGTCAGTTCTTAAAACGTAGGAGCCATCCTAGCAGACTTGAGGTTGTCAGTGATGCACGTGGCTTCCCCTGCACTTTCTGTGAGCACCTCCCTTGCCTGTTTTGCTTTGCTCTGATGTTAATAAATCTCTTCTTAGGCATAAGAACACTTGAAAATCCTTGGGGCTGTGGAGGACCAACACTTAAGCATGGTTTGGTTTGCATTCAGGTAAAGGAACATGGGGTTTTGTGCCTGCGAGTCATGGCTGTGTGGTGGTTTCTGTCTCTCTAGACATCACTGGTCTAAAGGTTGTTTTACAAACACCAGGGAAGCAATATTCCTTCTGTCCTTATTTTCAGATACGGGTGTCCGTTGTCAGTATGATGCAGTATGCTTGGAAACTGCCTGCTACGTTATGCACCACGTAAAACGGCCAGGTCCTGTACGTTATAATGTATGAGTTTAACACCTTTACAAAATATTTCACAAATAGCCCTTTGTGATGGATGAGGAGGTTGCAGTTATGCTTTGTTCCAGTATTTTTAAATACATTTTTTCTTGCTGTTATTCTGTGCACTTAATGATGGAGAATGCTGGCTTGCTAAACATCGTGTTTTGCAGCAAGAGAGCTGAAGTTTCTAGATTTTGAATAGCATAGGAAAGTATTTTATCAAGGTGCTTGAAACACAACTGTCAGTGTTCAAATATATAATCAATCTCTAACTTTCTCAGTAAAGAGTTGAACAGTTGGGTAAAACATGCAAAAAGATCACCTTGGGCACTTCCCTGAAGATATAATTTCATTAATTTAGCAGGTGAAGTCAATTCTGTGGATGGCACAGTAGTAACACCATTCTTTGCATAATGACTAGCTGCGTTTTAATAAGCTTCTATGTAGTTTATGTTCTTAATGACAAATTGACTTGAATTCCCAGAAACTGGAAGTCAAAAGGTGTCAGAATAGAGGTGCTTGACCTCATGGCATTACTTTTTCATGCATTTCTCTAAAGGATACAGACTGTGAGCTTGCTGGTGTTTTCTGATGGTTCTCTGTGTTCTCTGTGTGTCTGATACACATATGTGCTGGGGGGGTGTTGAATAGAAGGTACTTGGGGGTGGTGTGGTGGATAAAATTAAAACACCCAAGGCAGAATTTCCCCTTAAATTTGTTTTGCCTGTTTTCAGATTATATTTTGCCATACTCCGCTGTACAGAGCAGGCTCTTGTGTTTGTGTGAAAGGCAAACCTGCCTTACTTAGCTTATGAATTTGCAGTTCACTGTTTCTCCCTGAAGGAAGGATTGATGCTTTTGGAGAGAATATCTAAAAAGGGATGGAGATACCAAGTGTGAAAGAACTGTTTGAACTGAAGAAAGGTACTGGCCCAGCCATAAACTGGCCATGAATAACTGCTGGGGCAAGGGGGATTCAGGCCTCTTATTTGAGGAACTGGTTTTAACACGGGAGCTGCTGCATGCAGCTGGGAGATACGGCAGAGTGACTTGTCATAGGAAGAGCCTCAGCTGTTGCTGGGCTCTCAGTCCCACGTTCCCCAGTTAGCATGGCGAAGATGCATTTCCAAAGGCTTTTAGCTATTTTTATTTTGTTCTGCATCTGTCTCCTCTCCCTCAGGTGGAGCTGGGAGGCAGTGGCCTTGATTTCCATTTGGATTAGAAATGCTAATGCAGCTCTTCCTTGCACACACCAGGAAAGGGCCTTCCCTTCGGAAAGAGAAGGGCAGAAAATATCTGTGTGCGCGTGCTTGGGGAACATGCATTGTATTTTGAGAGGGGGGGGAAAAATCTCTCTTCAAAATAAGATCAGAATAGGAGTTCTTAAGACAGCCTGCTGCCTGAAAGGGTCTCCAGCAAGAGGCAAAGCCCTAGGTCTGATTTCAGCTCTGTTTTAGGAGGTTGGAGGTTGTCTGCACCAGGTGCGAGTGAAACTGCTGCTTAATTATGTGCTATCATATAGGACTTTTCCCATGGTGGTTTATTATTACACTTTTTTTTTTACAAGCAAATTGATGTAGTGTCAAACCTCTTTTTCCTGCTGAGCTGAGTTGATAGGCCTGGTATTGATGCAGGGGACCTTCTTGTTCCCGAGGGGGTTTGCCAAAACCAGAATTTCATCTGACCTCGGGCTGGTCTGACCACGGGGACGCATCGCTGGGGACCCACCAGACGGCTTCCGTTGGCAGAAGTCATTCTTCCCGAGACTTTAGAGTGGAAAAGCAAGGCATCGGGGTTGAGGAAGCAACATCGCGTGCCGACGGGAATTCAAAAAGCTTCTCCTTGTTTTAGCGAAGGCTTTGGTGTGGGGAAGGAGGTCAAGGATCTGGCACTGATGCTGGACTCGAGCTGTTTTACAGTGGTCTCGTAGTCACTCTTGTAGCCAATGTCTGTGGCCACTAGCTGAGCAAGGCGTGAAGCCTGTCCTGCCTCCAGGCCAAAATCACCTCTGCCTTTTCAGGGGCAGAGAAGGTGGAAGTGAATAGCATAATTTCCAGAGGGATGACTTGCAGATGTAAAAGGGAAAGCGATGCGGATAAGGAGAGCAGCAGCATTCGGGAGAAAGCAGAATGGGCAATGCTAGGGATTTATTACAGCCGTATCCTTGATAAATGGTCCCAGCTCTGAGCTGGTCCTCTTAGGAAGTCAGGATTCCTCTGCAGTTTTCCTGTAGCTTTATTTGAAATGCCTGTTTCCTGCTGTTAACTTTGTCCAGCTTCCAGCTGTCAGCACTGCTTTGTGTTATTCTAAATATTTTTTCTCTTGAGAATTGCATCCCTACAGTATTTGGGAATAATTTTTAATATACACACAAAATTATAATCTCTTTTTTTAAATGTGTGACTTATCTTTCTTGAGCCCTTTGAGCTCAATCATCCCTGTGAGCGAGCTTACACAATGTTGTATTTCATGCCTAACTGATGGAAGAATTTAAGGAAATACTGTAGACGTCTCACAAGCGCTGGCACAAGAACTCTGCCTTGTACTGCAGAAAATCGTCTCTGCTTCTTCAGTCATATTTCAAACGTTCTCCTACCTGTTGTATATGAGCTCATATCAATTCACAGCGGGGACTCTCCAACCACCTCCAGTCATGCTCCTCGCTAGTGTTTCCAGGGTTCCTACGGTGCAATGAAATACCAGTTACAAAATTGAAAATGCTTTGCAGTTAGTACCGCTGGATTTAAAGTTTGTTCCGAATCTAACACGGTACTTGTTTGCAGTAGAGAGGGAGAAGCTGCCGCAGGGTGCTGCAGCTCTTGCTTTGTGTCACCTTGCCTGGGAAGGCCCGACTCGGTGATGGCTCGCGTTATCCCTGGATTTCGATCAGGTCCACGTGAACAAGGGTCCCCGTTGTCCCTTCCCAGAGCACTGTCGGCAGCGCAGGCGTATGCCTGCGCGGAACTGGCACCCAAATGGCAGTGAGACGGTGGGGCAGGTTGTCGGTAGGAGCCGGTCCCTCTCCATGGGGCTGCGGAGGCGGCTCGGTGGCAGAAGAGAAGTGGGACTGCAGCCGGGCTGACTTTCCCCACTCCTGGGAGCATACAAGGATGTCTTGTCTGTCTCCCGAGTGATGCAAGGCACTGCTCAAAACGGCCCCAAATCCATCTTGAGTAATAAAGCTTGTATTAGACCAGGGAGCGTTTTGGTGTAGACTCTGTGCTTTTAGTTTCTCTGCCGCACTGAAGGACTTTGAAATTTGCTTATTCTGTGATTAAAAATATCTTAACTGGGAAGTTCTAAGCCCCCATCTGCTGGTTCAGCTTCCCCCTGCTTGAGGCAGGACTGTTCAATAAACAATCTTTCCTACAGCTGCTGCAGTAACAACTTCTTTCTTACAGAAAGAACAAAAGGGGAAGAGCGAAGTGGGAACATTCAGGCATCAGACTGACTTAGCTGGAGGAAGAGTCAAATCGAAAGGCCAGTGTCAGGATTTGCCCCTGCAGCTCAGGTTTGCTGCTGCAGTTTCCCATAAATCTGGCACAGCTGCTCACCGCCTTGGCGCACACAAGAGCGTCATAGCTGCTGCTGGGGATGGTTTTCAGAAGCAGAACCGGGATGGCTGCAAAAGCACTGCCTCTTTCTTCCACTTAGAAGTAAGAATTAAAATAGCGGCTCCGGATCCCACTGCACTGGGGCTGAGGGTGAGGGAGGTCTCGGACGTGCTGGTGCCTCAGAGGCAGCATTTCCCCACCTTTACCTTGCAGCCAGAAAAATGCGGGTGAAGGTGAGGAGAGAGGTTATCCGTCGGGGTGGAGAGCAGCAGTATCAACTCAAGCAGCAGGATTGGGGGCAGGTTTTGGCAAAGCTGCTCTGGTGGCATTGAGGGGGGTATAAAGCCCTGGGGTACAAAGGGTGGGGATAATGAGTACTGTGCTATCAGTGGGGCTTACAGAGGGGGTTGTGGTTTTGTGTCCAAAGGTGCTATAAAATGAAGGTGAGAGGCAGAAGTATGTGTTGTACACTGTTTATTTTTCATGTGGAGCTTGGCTGATAAATAGGACTGAATTAAAGCAACACTCATGAAAAATAAAACCCAACCATGACTCAGAAGTGCAAAATTGCCCTCCACGTGTCCAGAGATGATAAGGTTCTGGTTTGCTGGAGACAGCACGTGGATATTACTGTCTGTACCAGCAGGGCAAAGGCTTCAGCTTATTGATATCCTAAATGCAAACGGATGCCTGGTACAGTATATGGCTTTGTCGCTGGGTAGCCACCTGTGACTCTGAGAAAACAGCTTCTGTTAAGAAGAGGTCACTGGTGAGTTTTTCTCCAGTTCCTATTTACAAGTCATGGTGCTGTCTTCCACTCAAACCACTGAACAAGGGCTGCTGAACAGTAAGTGCTATGAAATTAAAACAAAAAAACAAATGGTAAAAGCCCAGAACAACAAAAACCTGCCCACCTCCATTGCATTTGGACATGGCTCGTCATAGAAACAGCACCAGTAGAGAGCAGACAGTTCCCGTGGTGGAGGAGTGGTTTGTGATGGGAAGACTTAAGACTTGCAAAGGTTCAGAAAAACTAACAAGTGCATCCCAGGTATGAAATTACAGTAACAGGTTGCCTAAGGCTGAGAAAGGTCTTAATTGCATCATCCTGTCGGGCACACAGCTGGTGGCAGCTGAACTAGCTGTGGCTCTCCCTTTGCGCTTTCCACCCTATTCCCTGCTCCTCTTTTTGCGGCTCTGTGAAGAAGGAACTAGCTTGACTCCAGAGGACAAAGCAAAGTGTACTCGGTCCTGCGGTAGTCCGAGAAGTGTCTGGCAAAATGTTGCCAAAGAAAAATCAGTTACCCCGTAGCAGGGGATGGACGAAAGCTGTAGGGAATGAACAGAGTGAGGGGCTAATGTGGTGCCTGGTACAAGGATCTGTAATTTACCTGCCTGCAAAGGGATCTGGAAGGGAAGGAGTGAAAGGAGTTGACCTACTAGGTCACTTGGCAAGGTGAGGACTGTAGCCTGGGGTGAGGGGACTGCTGCCAGCACACCGTCCCGTGTGCTCAGGCACTCGGGCATCTTCCTTCGGTTCTTTTCTAAGAGCCGCTCGGAGCTCTCCCTCTCCCAGCGTTTCCTGGGCTGCCTGTGCAGGGAACCAGCCTGCAGCAGCCTGTGTGTCCTGATGGGTTTGCAACTCCAGGCAGCAGTGGCACAGCAGCGATTTTGCTGCTGCAACCCCTTGCCCGCAGTCTTTACGTTTACCTTTGCCAAGCTGGAAGGAGATCAGCTAGGGCATCGAGCGGAGGGGAAAGCTTCACTCGTGCTACCCTTTCTGCTTGGGGCTGTATGGGTGTCATGGACGGAGAAGGAAAATCCCCATGCCTAATCCTGTTTAAAAGGTCTCCATTGTTTTTTCCAACTTTTTCTCCATGTTAGGGTAGAGGAATGGCCTCGGGACCCCTGCAGCAGCAGGGTGTCTGTGAACATGTCTTGGTTAGAGCTTGATGAGGAGTTTAACTGGCTGAGTAGCATGTGAGGACAGCAGCACTGTTGTGCTTGTCATCTGGGGAGATGTAGCTGGGAGCAGCAGGGTTTCCTAGGAGGCCAGGTCCCCAGGCCTTGGGATCCTACCTGTGGTTTTTAGAATTCACCAGTAAAAATCACCAATGTCTTAAAACTATCTGTTTCCTATAACACCACATTCCAGCTAGGGCTGTCTTTTCATTTATCTTCTTTCCTCCAAAGTGCAAAGCCAGGGAGCAAAACAGAAGTTATGGGGTAGCTGTTCAGGCACTAGGAACATGGAGAGCAATTTGATAAAGCAAATGCAGCCTGACTCTTTACATACACCCCGTAGAGAGGCTTGGTCAACAAGCAGCATTCAACAGCTTGAATATATTAAATGGATTTCCACCAACTCAGCTGGAGAGCTCTCCATTTCGCTGGCATGGTTTGGGGTCTGGGGCAGATTTCATTCAAAAAGAAAAAAAGTAAAATTTTATTTCCCGTTTCTAAATGTATTTGCTGCAGCAATGCCATTTCTTCACGTGCCAGAAGAGCTCAAGGTTAGCAGGGTCCGGTACAACTGCATCTTCTCCATCCACGGGCCACGGCCTTCGCGTTGCCTGTGTGCCAGGTCCGGATCAGGAGCCGACAGGGCTTCTCCTGCCGGTCCCGCTCGGTGCAGAGTTCCCCGCCGAGCCGGCCTGGCCCCAGCAGCTGTAAGCAGCAAGACATGGAGAGGAACTTGCACAAAGGTGTATGTTTTTCTGTCGGTCCCCGCTACCATGTCTGGTAAGCGCTGCTGGCAGGGCCTCTGGGCACCGTGAGGGAACGGGGATGGGATAAGCTCTTCCTGAGATCTCCCTTGCTGTGCTCCAGTCTGGTTTCAGCATCTTCTCCCAGAGCACGTTCCCTGCTGTCAGAGATAGCCCAGCTGTTCCTCACGCTTCTCCCCATCCAGCGGTTGAGTTCACAGCTTGTTCTTCTGTCTCATGGTTAAAAAAATATATATTTTACTTTTCATCCTCATCTCCCTCGCTCATGCTGCTGAGGGAGGCAGAGGCAGCTTTTGGAGAAGAGGGAGGGGAGGCTTTATTGAAGACCCAGGGCGGAGATGGAGAACGGGACGGAGAACGGCCTCGCGTAGGACTGCTGTTGGGGCTCTGCCGGGGAGAAAAAGCCTGGAGCATTCGGCCGCTTCGTTCCTGGAACATCTGCTTCTGCAAAAGCAAAGTGAAAAGATGCTCTTTGAGTAACGCACAGAGGGGGAAGGTATGTCTGTGGGCAGGCAGGGGCTGTGCTGCGCTGTGCTTCTCGCCTGGAGAGAGCAGGGAGACAGAGGATAGGCTTCTGCTCTGAAGCACGGCCAGTTCAGCCCACACTTAGCCTTTGCCTCTTCTGCTGTGCACATAATAACCTGTTTTTTTATGTGACAAGGTTTTTTTTCTTAGATGGGATACCCCTAGTGTGAGATTACTGTGTGTGTTGCCCTGTGCCAGCTAGGCAGAACTCCCTTGGGATTTCTTGTACGTGTTGGTCACACTCTGTCTCAAAAAGTCAGTTTTCTGCCTGAATTCCCAACATTCCTTATTCCCAGGACCTTTTCTTTTTAGCATGCTCAGAGAGACTACCTGTTTCCTCCTGAGCTTCTTGGCTGGCCCAGACTTTTTTCCTCCTTCCCTTCTGGAGGGATGCAGCCACTTCCCCAGCTACCTGGAGCAGGCACCACCCAAACCCTTAAATTGGGGATGGGAATGTCAGAATTGGGGTGTCTGTGTTGATAAAAGAAACACGTGCAGGCTCTATGTTCTGCTTTGGGCTTTATTGTCATTTTTTGCTTTGTAAAGCTGAGCAGAGGCCTGCCAGAGCTGCTGGAGTGGAAGAGACCACCTTTTCGGTCAAGCAATCTGCTACACTAAGGCAAATGCTGCAACTTGTTAGTGCCTGCGTGGCCTCGCATTAGGCTGCTGGGCTGGGTTACGGGAGATCTGGCATGTGCTGCGTGGCTGCTGCGGGCTTCCTGTGGAAAACGCCAAATGCGAGTGCCTCGCTGCTCCTCCTGGGGATGGGGAACAAGAAGTCTCAACCTTGGCTGGAGCACCGGGAGTCGGATCGTAGGTGATGCTCGGCTGGAATGGAAGAGCCAGCCCAGACAAAGTTAAGTTTGCTGCTTGGGTCTGAGAGTAAAATACAATTTTTCAGAACATATTCTGGGTTTGCTTGCTTGGGCAGCTGCAGTCCACAGAGGTTCTCAGCTTGAGTTTTTGTTTTCTTCCTCCCCTTCCCCCTGCAGCAACTCTGCTCTGTGATGACCTTCCTCCCAGCTAAGGAGTGTGTGGCTGCCCATCTTGCTCTTCCTCCCCCTCTTTGAAACTCAGTATTCCCTGCCAGCGGAGGGGCAGATACTAGGTTTTCTCATCAGGTTTCTGGTGTTTGTTAATCCTGGGGGTTAACGATTGAGCACAAATACCAAATTTAACTGTTACCCTGTCAGCTCTCTCACCCAACTTACATCTTTATCACATTGGCCTTTATTAACTTGGTTTTAGAGGCTGGATGTCGCTGCAGTACAGAATGACAGAACAGTTCCTGCCTGGAGCCACACTTAGCAACGCTCTCATGCGTAAAGACCCACAGCACGTAACCTACCCTGCACTACTGCTAGGTCTAAAATAGTCAAGGCTTCCTCAAATCTCAGTAGTTAGCAGATGGTGGTTGCTCCTGATAAATGGTGCCAGGCAGCATTTGGATGGGGGAAGTTTTCTGCTGTGGAGAGCCGTGAGGATGTCACCAGGGCTGGCAGAGCCCCGGAGCCTGCTGAAATTCAGTGGTAGGAGTGCAAAATTTCTCTTTCGATCACAGGAATTGAGGTTTTGTTGGCTTGACTTAGTCTGTTTCATCCTCTTGCTGAAGGTAACCCCCAACAAAAAAAATGATGTTTGATATGAGATCTCTTTTTCCTAGCCAAGCAAAACATTTTGACTCCTTCCTGCCCCTGGCACCTTACCAGCCACTTCAGAAAGCTCAGTGATGTTGTGGGGCTTCACAGGGGAGATCGAAGTGGCCCAGCTTGGCTGGTAACCTGCGTGGCAGGGGGTACTTGACTGTACCTCGGGCCGCACGGGCCAGGGATGGAAAGGAGAATCCCACCTTCTTGCTAAGGCCCTTAGCTAGGCTGTAGGACACCTGCTTTTCTGTCAGCAAAGAGTTTGTTGCCTGAGCAAGCTGCTGCACTCACGGCTTCAGCAGGGTAAGTGCCTGGCCAGTCCAAATTGTCTCCTGCATTAGTGCTGTAAGCACCAGGTCGCTGGCTAAAACCTGTGCTGCTGCAGGAGGAGGAGGTGGGTGGTTTAAGTCACCTGCTTCCAGAATGACTCTTCCCCTCCAGCTGTGCTCTAGCAGGGTTGGTAAGTCATGCCCTTCGCAGGCAAAGTCTTCCTAATGGGGACTGCTCCTCGGGCCGTTGGGTGCTGAAGAAGTAGAATAAGTGTTAATGGCTTCCTTGAAGTGCCAGAGGGTTAGATGAGGCTGGGTGTGCTCTGGACCTTTACCAGAGGTGGGAAAATAATTTCAAAGCCTTGGTTCAAGCGAGTTCAGGTACCCCCAACCAGTTTAGGGAGATAACGCTTTCCTTTTGGCAAACTTGCTACTGGGCAAAACTGTTCTGCCTGTTTCTGAATTTTATTGCCTAGATGTTGATAGTCCTTTGCTTTACAAAACAAGTGCCAGCTGGGCATTACGAAGGATGGCTGCTTTTGAGCTGCTGATTCTTTCAAGGCTGTGCTCAGATCTAGGCTGCAGATGCATGGTGTGGTCTAAACACCCTCCCTGGGTTCTAGTTGCAACCTGCAAGATTTATCTGAGTGCCCGCTGATGTCTGAGGTGATGCAGCCCTTTCCCAGTGTGACTATCCCCGACTCTGCATACTGAGCAGAGGGAAGGCGTCCCTTTGAAGGGACAGCTCGTCTGAAGGGACACTTCTGAGGGAGACTAGCACGGAAACCCTGCCCTGTGAGCCTTGCTTTCTCTCTGCTGACCTGAAGTGCAGCTGCCTGCTTGTACATCTCTGAGAGGTTCTCTCTGCCATGCCGGGCTGTGTGGTGGTCCTCTCTCACGCCAGAACAAAAGTTTCATGCCAGGTTAATGGTTGTTTCTGACCCTTCTATGATACTCTCACAGAAAAAGTCCAGGCAGGGGATTGCACAGGTGGGCAAAATTGCCAAGGAATTACAGACATCTTGACATTTGAAAAGTGACATTTTGACCTTTTTCACAAATGGGCAGGTTTTTGTGGGGTACGTGGCCCTTACTTTTAGAAAATTGATGCTAGTATAAAGTGTATTATAATTATTTGTGAAATAATAATAGCATTTTAATGGTATGCAAATTACTGATTGAGGAATCCAGCATGCCCATAATGATTCCTGTACTTTTAATGTCAACATTAAAAGCAATATCTAACTAACAGTGATAAGGTAAATTAGTGTTAATAACAGTTTTGACACTAATAGCAAGTTATCATTATTTTAAAAGTCTTTCCTGTTGCCAAGGCTCAAACTGATTTTAAAAAAGCCATACCGCTTCTCGGCTTGCTCTCACTGACACCTTGCCTACAACACTGTGAGGAGATTTCACTCCTCTTGTTCCTAGCAAAGGTCTCTGTGATTGCAGCAGAGTTCCTACTCTGTGGTCCAACACTAACTTAGGAAGCAGGAGGCCACCTCCAGTTCCTAAAAGACCTTTGCAGAGCAGCTTTTCCCTAATTGAATTTGGTAGAATGTTTATCAGCAAAGGGTTTTTAAAAATGCCATTGGTGTGCAGTGTTGAGTGGGTAGAGCAAGGGAACGGGATCAAGGCTTTTAAATTTTTTTCCTCTCGGCACAGCCAAGCTCATCTCACCTCCTGGGGGTTTCACGTGCTCTGTTAGCATTAGTTTTATTTATTCAGCACCTATGGCCACAGGACCATCCCAGATGGGAAACGCTCGCCAAGCTCTATGGAGAATAACTTACAGAGGAAGCTTCGTGTGGATGTGGTCAGTGCAGGTAAACCTGGGCTTTTCATCAGAAGAGTTACCCTCTTCCCCTCTTCAAGGAAAATGATACTGTCAATGAACAAATTGCTAAATAAAGTATTTGTTGATTGTGGCTGGGACAGGTGTTACTCAGAGAGCTTTGCATGGGACAGGCACAGCTATAAGGGGATTATAAAGATGCAGTCTCTGTTCTGAAGCCTTCACAGCCTAATTTTAGGCTTTTCTCAACTGGGTGGTAATCAACACAAGTCATGGCTGAGAAAAGATGAGAACTCCAGTAAGAGGCAGGTACCACATGCTTTGCTGGCCCTGAGTTGTGATGTGGCTGTGATGTGGGCTACTTAATTCACCCGGGGTCTGTGACTCTTCCTGAGGCTTTGTTTATAAACAAAACCTCTGCTGAGATCAAGAGAAGGTACCTTTTGTGACGGGAAGTTGTTCAGGTATGAACTGGTAAGAGTAACCTGAGAGAACATTACGTGTGTGTTGCCTCCTTAAAAATATTCCAGTAGTGTCTGCTTCATGCTAGTCCTAAACTGTTTTTTCTGGCTTGCTGCCTCTTTTGACATTTTGCCTCAAACTGTAATCCACGAGCAGTTAAAGCTTTGCATAAACCTCTCGCAAAGGGTCTGCTTTCAAGTGAGGAGAGAGCTGCTGAACTGTCTGTGCGCCATGGTCTGAAAACGTTCCTCTGAAGCATCCTGCTTTTCTGCGGGATTATTTCTCTAGTTCTTACTCTGCTCCCCTCAGTTCACCCTGCGCTGCTCGCTGCTCTCCTCTGTGCTTGCTCATGTTTCGAACTGAGCAAAAGCCTCACTGGGAGCTTGTGATGAGAGCAGCATGTCCAAGCTGATGGCTGTACTGGAGGGTCTGGCTGGTGCCTGGGCTTTTACCAGAATGCAGCTGCACAGGGAGCTTGTTGGAAAAGGACTGACTCCCAACAAGAAAGGTCTGGGAAGGTCTGTTCAAACAGATGATAAATCCTGCAGTCAAATTACGCTTTGCTACTGCTTTCAATGTAGCAAAGGGAAGTTGTACCAGAAAACAAAGCCTCTCAAGGTTCGGTAAGCTATCAGAACTCAAAGATAGGGGCTGGGACTCTTTTGGGGCTCTGAAGTGTCACCAACTCACCACTTGCTCAGTGCATGACTTTGGTTTGAGTGGGTACAGCCCTGGGGTTTCTCCCCAGAAGGATGCTGTTGCAGACTCTCAGCTGCCTTTCCAAGGCACCTGGGGACCTTTGGTAAATGGGCTCTGTGGAGCTGGCATGTACTGAGGAGAGCTTTGAAAGTGCTTCTGTTTCACGTGAGCTTTCCCTGCAGTCAGTCAGGTGAGCCTGGCCACTCAACATGTAAACTCATTTCTTGGAACTTTAAATCAGTATTTTTTAAAGTTAGAAAAATGTCATCTTCTACTGCTGAGTACAGAGCATGAAGAGAACTATTGAAAACTTTTCAATGGTCCTGTTTCCCTCACCACCTCCAGTGTGTAATTTCTCCCTGATATCTGTGTGGCACCCCATTTAGTGCTAATGGGGAGAACAGACTGTATTAGCCTTTTTGCTTGTGTGTTGCTGTTATGCAGCTCTACTGAATGCAGTATCACATTCAGCATTGCACCTTCACAAAAGACACAATTTATCCCAAAGAAGCAACAGCCAGAAGTGGCAAATCCTCCCGCTGCAGTATTGGCATGCATTATCGGATTTAGCAAGCAGGTTTGTTGTTATCCTACTGTGCTGGCTTTCAAAACAAAGACTGCAGCAAAAGAATCTGCTCTTGATCTGTGTTACAGAGGAGAAATAAAAACTGCTCAGACTTCCTGGGATGGCAGAATACCTACCCAGGCTCCGTCGGGTCCAAACAGCTCTAAAAAGTTGCCAATAAATTCCCTGGACTTTTCTTCCCATTTCTGAATGAGGTCATGGCTCTTCTCTTCCACCTTGTAAACAAATTCTTTTGATTTTTCCTCCACATTCTTGACTTTTTCTTTCATTTTATCCACTTGGTTTTGAAAGCGGTATTTCTTCTCCTGTTTTAAAAGTGTGGACAGAGATTAATATGTAGGGACTTGGAAATAATCAGCCACCGGCAGTTGAGAAGAAGAAAAAAATTGCATTAATGTACCCTAATACATATGGCCTTGGTTAACTATTCCCACATTATTTTTATAAATGCAAATTTAACATTTGTGGAACGAAGTGCAGAAGGTACATATTGAAAAGACTGTCTTGTGCGATTACTCTAATCCACTACACGAATCTTTCCATATTTTCAAGCTGAATGCACTTTGAAAATTATATGAGTCTTATGAAGGATACAAGTGAGAAATTAACAGGTCAAACTTAGCAGTAAGCAAAAGGCAAATCTCCCTGGGTTTCCTAGCAAATGCAGCCCACTGCTGACTTCCCAGCCTGGATGTTAACGGGGACCAAAATGCCTCTTTGGTTGGATTTCTGCAGAGCAGAAGGAAAACTCTCTTCACCTCCGAGCCTGGCTTAATACAGGAGCTTCAGGCTGTCACAGAGATGTGTGTAGGCCAGTGGCTTGGGGCCAGCAAACTCCTAAATGCTAAGTCACACAGAAAAAGAGAGGGACAGAGCAGATAATGTTAGGGAGCTCTCATTGGGCCTAGCTTCTAAAATACTCCAGGGTTAAAGCACTTTTGTCCCGAAACGTGTCTGTGCTCTGCAAATGTACGGTACATCCAGCTAACTAACGCTGTGCCCTTGAAAGTGTAATGGTCTCTGTAGAAGCACAGACCACTATCGGCTTTTAATTTCCTGTGAACTTCATTTAACGGGCACTTGAATTTACTTTTAAAGCAAATATTGTTTAGTGCTAAGGTGGGTTTTATTCTAGCTCATGAATCACTAGAAGAACCGTCTTTGTCAGCCACAAGGCCAAACAAAATCCTCAGTGTCCAAAGAAACCGAACTCACTTTGCACCTAATACGTGATCAACCCTTCCTTTAACAAGGAAACCTGTGCTTTGGTGAAATCCTTGGTGAAATCCTGTGTTTTTAATTTTGAAACACAAGCAGTCTCTGGTGCAAATTAGTATTTCTGCATTTAAATTACTATAAGCTAAATAACCAGATGCCAGGAGGGACTTCAGGATACATCACTGTCTGAGACTGGGGGGAGCATATCTTATGCAACAGTATCTTAATGTCAAAGTTGCTAAAGGATAAATTTGAGAACCCCCAAGGCATCCAGCATGCCTTAATTTAACAGGTATTTGCGATAGTGATCCTTCTGGGTGGAGTACTTACAAGCAGGATTTTTTAGAGGTGTAGAAGACTGAAAAAAAAAAAAAAGCACAATGACATAAATATTTATGCCCTGTGATCTGTGATTTATCTGCCAGACTTCAAAATAAGAAACAAGTAAACGAAACCCTCATGAAATGACACAACTGAGTCCTTCACAAGGGGGTGTTCCCAGCTCCAGGGAGGGAGGTGGCAAGTCCTGCTGTGAGCCAGCCCAGTCACAAGAGAGGTTTCAGTTGTGTGGGTTATCTTGAGGCCTTAAGACTTGAAATAGTGAAGGAAAATAAACTTTTGTTTCTGTTAAGTGTTTAATCGCTGGAGGATAAGGTGCAGTTCTGTATGTGGAAGCTGAATAATTTGAGCCATCCTTTCAAATGATGCTTTTGCCCTACCTATTGTGGCTTCTGAGCTCTTCAGCATCATTTCTGTACCAGCTTCCTAAAGCATTTCCTTGTCTTTTAAAAAACATTTTAGCTTTCTCTAGTAATCTCACTGCTCAGCAGTTGGGGTTTTTTGTTGTTGTTGTTTTTATCCTGTCGCATTGTACAGAAAGTTTGGCTATCAAAATCTTTGCTCTCTGTGCTGCCTTCTCACAATGGGAATAAAGAAAGAAATTGTGTCTTGGGTGAGTGGCTGAGAAGCCTGCGGGGGAGCGGGGCTGGCTCCTTCTTAGTGTGTTGTTAAGTCACCTACAACTCAAGGAAGAAGGAGGAGCAGCAGCTTTGTTACAAATGTGAAAGCATAAGATGGAAACAAAGCTGCTAATTAATAGGAGCAATTAAAACTACCCTCAGCTTTCCAGTTTCTTTTACCTTAAGTTCTTCCCAGCTATTTTAAAAGCAGCAGGAGGAAGATCTCCTTTAACCTTTACTCTACATTCAGGGTCCTAGGAGAGAGTGTTTCGGAAGCAAATGCAGGTTGGTATACTTACATTTATAAAACTAACATTCAGCTCTTTGGCGGTGTATCCTCGTTGGAGGTTGCGCCGGGCGTACACGTCATAGTCCCGGACGATCCTTGTGATGATATCCGACGTGGAGATACCTTCGGTTCTCTGCGTTGGTACGAACATTCCTGAGCAAAGTGGGAAAAGAAAGCCCTCTGAGAAAGCACGGCAGGACCAGGCGCTGTGGTAGGTAGCTGAGGATGAACACAAAAATGCCTGACCAACGGTAAGAGACTTGCAATTCTGCCTGTCTTATTCCTAGTTCTTCCTGATGTCCCTGTGTGAGCTTAGGGAAGGCACTAGGTTGCTATACCGTTCATTTTTCCTCAAGTCTTCAGAAAGGCTGTAACTTGCCCTGTTCACAGCGTCAGCCGTGATGTGGAAGTTATTAGACTGGCAGGGGCTCCCGAGCCGGGAAGGCTAAACCTCGCAGTTGTGGCAATTTACTGAGCAGGTCTTTCCATGCGCGTAGCCCTTATTTAATGTTGTATGAAAGAGTGGGGGGGTTGGCTTCCACCCCTGCTATTGAAAAGCTGTTTGCTGCTCTCCTGCATGTTTCCACCCTCCCCTCCCCTCCTGTGCTGCACCATCAGATGGTCTTTACTCTGCTGAGTAAAACAGAGCAGCCTCTGGCCTTGGCCAAAGCCAGGAAGCGCCTTCAGGTAAAAGGTGTGTTACAATAACTGGGAAACACCCTGGAGGTGCCAGTAGCTTGTAACAGGAAGGCGAAGTGTAACGGTAGTGTGAATAAACACGGCTGTACCATGGAGACTGAGGGTATCAGCCTCCATAGACCCCATTTCACGTCTGCCTGGCCATGTCAGTGGCTGCATCACCACTCTCCCTGCCCCGACAGATCCGTTCCTAAGAAAACTGACCATTTATTAAGACTGCTTGTAGTTTTCCTCAACACAGCTGAAGTATAGATTGCTTTTTAATTGCTCCTCATCAAGACAGGGTCACTTGAACTGCTAATGCAAGTCACAAAGGCAATAATAGCAGAGTGCTAGCACACCTTGGTTTAGTAGATATTCAGGGCTACAAAAAATTGCTACTATCAGATATACATAATTGCAACATCAAGCTGCTGATGAGAGCGAGCTGCGAGATGACTGGAAGTGGTTTTGCAAAAAAAGTAGTGCTTTGTCTTAAAAGGGTGCTATAGCTGCTGGCAAATTAATCCTCACACGATTGCTTGAAGTAGGCAGGCATTGCTAGCTAATTTCACAGGGTTAGAAAAAGATCTGGGGAAGGAATCAAGAAGCTTAGCAGCCTCTTGTGACTAACTGCTATTTGATATTTTTTTCTTTCTGATCTCTAATTAATATTCTGCTAAAAAATAGATTATTTTAATCATGAGCAGAGAGGTTTCCCTGATTGTGCTTTTCAGGCTTGCAGCAGTCACTTAGAAAACTATTTTTGGAAGCAATGAAACCCACTTTGAGCCAGAAACCTTTATAGATAGGAGCTACAAGAATACATGAACAAAATCCAAATCCTACCCTTGCCAAGCCAAAAGCAGAATTGTTTTGAGGTAGATGCACAAACCCACGAATGAGAACATTACCTTTAGTCACTGATTTTGCTTTCGTATGCTTCATGTGTTAGACTGATTCATGTTTTCCAAGTTACTGTTCACAGACGTGCAGAGGTTTAGTCAGCACACCCTTACCCAGCTCACCTTTATCCCTACTCCCTCCCACCTACTGAAGGGAGCGGAGAAATGGGAGCCCATAGGAATCTACACAAGGAGCTCCACAATTCCAGTCTGCTTCTCTGCTTCCCAACAACCTGATGTGGGAAAATGGGAGTACTGGAACTAAGGAAAATGCACCAATGCATCCACAGCATTGGTCTATTTAAAATAAAAACCCCTAGGAGAAAGGGGGAAATCACTATTGTAATAACGTTGGTCTGGAGTGTTAGGACTATTACAGCACTAGATCTCAAAAATAAGGTAACATTATTCCCAGTTTATACGTTACAAAATTCAACCATAAAAGATTAAAGTCACTTCTCCAGCAGCGATAGACACAGGACAGACCACAGGTCCCTGAAGCTGTAAATCCATACTCTCTTGTGCAACACTTGAATTTCTCGTCGGGACACGTGCGCACTGACCCGCACCCAACAAGGGCAGAGAAGGATGTGCCAGGTTTGGACACTCTCTAGCTCAGTGTGCTAATGATGCAGTGATGCCAAGGGCTGCTGTCACGTTGTCCTGTGCACTCCCCACCTTACAGAAGAAAAGTAAAATAGCTGCCTGTCCAGCACATACGCTGGATGTCCCTTGGTGACCCGTCCTTACCAAAGGTATGTTTTTGTTCCTTTGCCTAGTGAAGTAAGCTGGTGCTGGCTCTGAAACTGTAGAACAGCAGTTCCCAAAGGAAGGTTGTGAGTCTGACACCACAGTGAGGTTTGCTAGTGGAAAAAGATTAAGAACTGCTGCTATAAAAAGCTTATTCTTTCAGATCAGGTCAATACCTGGTTGTCTCCTGTCATTGTATAGCATGAGAAGGTCAATTTGCGTGACAAATTACCATCAGGTAGATTTGTTCTAGAATTTTTTTAAGCCTCCAATAAGCATGTTTATGTAGACCAGGAAGAGGATGGATTCACCAGGCTTCAGAGCAGCACCTCCAGGGAGCAGGAGAAGAGAGGTGTGATTAGTTCCTCCTCCCGCATTGTTCACTGCGTTAGGATAGCCGCTGCTGGCAAACAGCGGCTTAACATTATTTCCTCAGATTTAATTCAGCTTTCTTCAACTGAAGAGATACAAACTCCCGATGACTTCAGCATGTTTGTGTTCAATGTAATATGGTAGTCATGGCAAATGAATTACTCTGATGCCGACTTAAACCCTCTGCCAGTGTAGTGAAAAGAACCCTTGGTGCAAATCAGAAGTGGATCCTAATGACTCCTGAAGGCTGCCTGTGCTTGCCCATGTTCAGGACTGGGCTGAGTCAAGGAGTCCTCAGTTCACGGTTATCAACAAACAACTGAAGCTGGCTCGGCTGCTGTGGGAACTAAACTCATTTTCATCCCTTCAAAGCTCTTAGTCAAGCACCCTAAAATTATTTTAAGGACCCAGATAGGACTCTTTCATGACAGATCTGAATGGTTTCCTGAGGGTTATGGCAGGAATTCAGCCAAGGACATCCTTTGTGGTTTTACAAAGTTAATCTTTCTGCTGAAGTCAGCAGTATCTACCATTAGGGTGTGTATTGGGTTTGTGTGGCAAGGTTTTGGTAGCGGGGGGGGGCTATGGGGGTGGCTTCTGTGAGAAGCTGCTGGAAGCTTCCCCAATGTCCAACAGAGCCAATGCCAGCCAGCTCCAACACAGACCCACTGCTGGCCAAGGCTGAGCCCATCAGCAGTGGTGGTAGCATCTCTGGGAGAACACATTTAAGGAGAGGGAAAAGTTGCTGCACAACAAAAAACTGAAGCTGGAGAGAGGAGTGAGAACATGTAACAGAAAACAACCCTGCAGACCCCAAGGTAGGTGAAGAAGGAAGGGGAGGAGGTGGTCCAGGTGCTGGAGCAGAGATTCCCCTGCAGCCCGTGGGGAAGACCACGGTGAGACAGGCTGTCCCCCTGCGAGGTCCATGGGGGAGCAGATCTCCACCTGCAGCCCAGGAAGGACCCCACACCGGAGCAGGGGGATGCCCAAAGGAGGCTGTGACCCCGTGGGAAGCTCCTGGCAGGACCTGTGGCCCCGTTGGTAGAGGAGCCCATGCTGGAGCAGGTTTGCTGGCAGGGCTTGTGACCCCGTGGGGGACCCACGCTGGAGCAGTCTGTGCCTGAAGGACTGCAGCCCAGGCAAGGGACCCACACTGGAGCAGTTTGTGAAGAACTGCAGCCCGTGGGAAGGACCCACATTGGAGAAGTTCATGGAGGACTGTCTCCCGTGGGAGGGACCCCACGCTGAAGCAAGGGAAGAGTGAGGAGTCCTGTCCCTGAGGAGGAAGGAGCAGCAGAGACAAGGTGTAATGAACTGACCCCAACCCCCATTCCCCATCCCCCTGCGCTGGAGGTAGAGAAAATTCAGATTGGAGTTGAGCCCTGGAAGAAGGGAGGGGGGGGGGGAAGGTGTTTTTAAGAGTTAGGTTTTATTTCTCATTATCCTACTCTGGTGGGGAAATTAGTTTAATTTATTACCAAAGTCAAGTCTGTTTTGCCCATGATGGTAATTGGTGAGTGATCTCTCCCTGTCCTTATCTTGACCCACGAGCCTTTCATTCTATTTTCTCTCCCCTGTCCAGCTGAGGAGGGGAGTGATAGAGCAGCGTTGGTGGGCACCTGGTGTCCAGAGAGGGTCAACCCACCACAGGGTATAAGACAATATGATATTACCTCTGCTGCTTCTCTGCCAGCAGCTGTGGTCAAAAGGCAGGAAAAGAATTTGAGCTGAGGCTGAAAAGGTGCTAAAAAGGTAAAGCTGCCCTTACCTGCCTCCTTTATGTGTTTGTATACATCATCCGAGCCAGCGGAGGAGTACGGGATGTCATCGTGGGCTACAAAGTCAATCTGCCAGTGAACAGAAGAAGAATCACATGCCACCATCACTGAATTTTGGTTCAGTGGGGGGTCGTTGTGGAGGATCATCTCTTTTCTTGACTTCAGCTGAATTGCTTTTGACATTCTCATCCTAAAGCCATCACCTAGAATATTGCACTAGATTTAGGCCTACAACTGCTATGTTGCAAGATCGATTACGAAAGAACAGAAAGCTTGTCTCCAGAAGCACTGCTGTTAACACATCACTCTGGCTGGCTCTGTGTGATATTCTGCAGAAAACGTAAGACACCTGTTCCACCTGTTCCTGCTTTTATTGCTACTGAAAGAGCTAAGTCAAATGGCAAAGCCTTGGCTTTCAAAACCATGGAGGCAAGATTACTGATTCTGCCTCCTTGGGGCTGTGCATATATATATACATGCATACCTAGTACTGTCAAGCTCTCCTTTCGTCACCCAGTGATGTGGACACTAAAATACATCCTAGTTAATTATGCTTTTCTTAAGATTCATATAGATTGCAAGTCAATAGCATGTAAGAAATTCTGTCCTGCCTTTTAGAGGACGCATGACATTTTTATGTATTTCTGGCCAATTATTGCACCTGTTGATGTTAATAAGAAACATGCCTTTAATTCAGGACTTTAACAGGACTTTAGTCACTATGTGATAACTTTCCTGGTTCATGATCTCCTTTCCTGAAAGTTAATTTGTGAAGAATTCTTCAGTGTTATTTTGCTATTCAAAAATCCCACTACAGAAATCATCCCAGCATATTGAGAAAAAAAAGGCAAGACAAATAAAACATTCTCTGACAAAGATGGAGGCAAGCAATGCCATGTACCTAATTTCAGTGACTGGAATTAACTGAAATAAATAATTTGCTCCAGCTAATAGAATTTCACAGACTTCCTGTTTATTCTCAACTGTCAGTCTACAAAGGGGAAAGGAGGGATAAGGGAAGAAATGTACCTTATGTTTTTCAAGGAACTCAGGTGTCAGTGTCCAGGGTGCATCTCTGATGACCTCATCCACATAACGACAGTGTCTGAGGGCTTCATATCGCTCAGTTTCATTCATCACAGTGAAGCCTTTGAATTTATGAGTTAAATCATCACTGCAAACTAAAATATGGAAGTATCAACAAAATAGCTCCACAATTAGTAGCATTAGTATGACCAGCAGTTGATTATTTCCTGATAATTCCATTAAGCACTTAGTTACTAGCTAATTTTGGGGTGCTTCAGGGCATCTTAGAGTTCTGCTCAGGGTTGGCCAGTATAACCATAGACTTCTGAGAGATCCTTCCCTTTCTGAAGCTGCAGCCAGAGCCCAAGTGAGATATTGTAGGACATCTCAGGTTGTACGGTATGCACATGTTGAGGCAACTCAATCCCATAATAAGTGGGGATTTCACAGGCTGTGAAATTTTGGGGTCGATGGCCAATGCTTTATAAACAATCAAAAAGTGCAATGTCAACAATCACAGAGCGCTTGCAAACTTCATGTATCACAAAATGGTCAAGGTGGGAAGGAAGGCACCACTGGACATCACCTAATCCAATCCCCCTCCTCACAGCAAGCTCAACTACAGCAGGTTGCTCAGGGCCATGTCCAGTTGAATTTCCAAAGATGGAGATCCGTCAGCCTCTCTGGGCCTCCTGTTCCTGCTTTTTGGTCTTATGTAAACAACGCTTTAAATGATGAATTTGCCAACAAAGCTCTCAATCACAGCAGAACAGTTTCTCACTAACTAAACACTGATGGAAAACAAGTCACGGTAGATTTTATAGGAATCTGTCTCTGAGTTTAGCTTTGAGTTCAGCAGATTTCATAGAAAGAGAAGTAAGGCTTGTGCCATGTTGAAATGGGAAATTGCAGAAGGAAGCCCCGTGGAAAGGACTGGGAGAAGCCGTATGCTTTAGTGGAATGAGCAGAGTTAAAAGTCCAGAAATCCTGCATCTTTAACTCTGGATGTGCCAATACTTTCTCACATTGCTTTTAAAATGAGGGGAAGCAACACCCATGTTACCAGAGGACTATAAAAGTTAGGTATTATCTTTCTAGCCACGTAACATTGTGTAAAACCCTGTGACCTGTCCCCACAATTGTAACTCTGTCCAATATTATAGCTATAATAGTCATTTGACATCCCACATGGAATAACGTGATACCCATTTACAGCTGGGTTGACAGTGGTTGTCCCTCAGCACAGGTCAAACCTGTGCTTTTGGATGTCACTTGTCAGTGACACCAGGACAAATAGTAAATGTACTTGACAAATGATAATGCAACATTATTAGTGCTGCAGGGAAGTGTGAGAGCAGGCCTACAGCTGCTGCTGCTTTCTAATTTGAAAACATCGACCTATCAGGTAAGGTGCTGGCAAAGATGCAGTCTTTTTTTGAAATCTAAAATAGATGGTCTTGCTGTGATCATCATTAAGGACCTTTAAAGTAGGAAAAATGTAGGAAGGCTTAGATAGCCCTGGAGTTTGTGCAAAATTCAAAGCCAGATAATAATATACATATGAATTTCAGCTAGCAAAATGGTGCTCTATCCTATTATGTCATTTTTGATGCCTGCTGACAAGAAATTTAATGGAGATCAAAGCATTTTCAGTAGAAAGATCCCTTCTGAGATTGTAGTTATATTTTTTTTACAGCCTTTATGTCATCTTAAAGCTACCCTCTCCTGGAAGAAAGGGTCTACTAAAATTATTGGAAAACAGTAATTTTTGCTTGAATTCTGTAGAAAGGTTTGATTTTATTTTTTGATTACTGTTTGTTCATGTACAGTACAGACACAATATCTCTGTATTTCCTTTTGATTCCATCATTCTGCTTTAATGACTGATTTGGGAAGGTGTAAATGTCTATTTTTAAAAAAAAAATCTTAGCTCCAAATAATTGTCTTCACAATGAGAAATAAAAGGGGTTGGTTGTGGTGCCCACAAAGACACATGACACCAGTGCTTTTGCAGCACAAATTGTATGTGGGTGTGGAAAGGTGCCCATTTTTTAAACATGCTAAGACACAGTGCCTTGCTGGGAAAAGGTGCTGATGAGTGCTGTCTGCTTTGTCCTTCACTCCAAATATAAGGGCAAAGTGAAGCTCTGCCATGAATTTCAAAGGAGCCCCAGAGCTCCTTTCCTGATCTGGGACCCCCCCACTCCTTTAAAAGCAGCAACGCAACCTACATAACTTGCATTTTTTTTAAAACCTCACAGTCTTGCACCTCCACTTGCTTCTTCTGTAAGCTACCTGGCTCAGCAGGAAGACAAGAGAGTCCTAAATGTTTCCTTCGTAACAAAGGGATGTCTCCTTTCCCTCCTAGGAAGC
Organism: Haliaeetus albicilla; assembly: GCF_947461875.1. NCBI lineage: Eukaryota > Metazoa > Chordata > Aves > Accipitriformes > Accipitridae > Haliaeetus > Haliaeetus albicilla. Next base: position 3,228,051 of record NC_091488.1, read on the forward strand.
TCCATGGGAATTGCCACAATTGATAAGAGTAAAACCAAAAAGTGTGTTTATAAGGAGATTTTGCTTTTCCTCCTTGTTGGGTCTTCCCCCCCCCCCCCCCCCCCCCTTTCAACTGATTTGGGACAAAGAGGCAAAATAATGCATCTTATGAAGTGTCTGAAGGCTGCATTCATATTTGCTTTATCACCACTGCTGTAAACATTTGAGTGGCTGAATGTCACTGTGAAATGTTTATGCGAGGTATATCTCAGCCCCAAAGGGGCAGGGAAACTGGAACTGAAATGCATGTTTATGAGGCCTCACGAGAGCAGGGCTGGCACATCCAGCTAGGCGGGAAAGATCCACCCTCCGGTGACTCCTCCGGCACGTACCAACTGCTGAACAGCTGTTAGCCAGCCACACAGCAAAAACCACAAGATATTCACAGCAAAAAAACTGATAAGAAAGTAACCTGCCCGGGGACACTTGTGAGCTGAAAACTACGTTCAGATCATGACCTACATTTGGGTCTTCATTGATAACGGGCCGGATTTAGCTTCTCTGCTGATGTTGAAGGCTGGGTCTGCACACACAGTACAAACCTGGCAGTCAGGGGCCGTGGGCTGTGCCTGGCTGGCAGAGGGACCGAGGAGCCAGAAATAAATGAGTGGTTGATCTCATTCACTCATCTCCATCTTTGAACAATTTTGAGCGAATAACTCAAAAAGGTAAATTATTCATATGGAGCTATTCTAAGCTCAGAGTCATGCAGGCACCTGCTTTAACTAGAATGGGAATTGTGCCTGTGCTGCCGAGGGCAGAATGTGACTTTTACTTTAATTGATGCAATTGTAAGATGTAATTCAAGGCAAATCGCCTATAGAAAGCCTCCAGAATGAAAGTAGCATTCAAAGTCATGGCGTATAAACAGCTGGGGGTGCAAGCACAGCAATAACTCTCTGATACTGAAGCACCGAAGCAAAAATCCAGTGCAATAAATAACTGATCTTACCTCCTACTAGTAAGTAGCTGTTTGGGAATAGAGTTTTGGCTTGCATAAGAGCTCTAGCATGGCCAGAGTGGAAGAGGTCAAATATCCCATCTGCATACACTCTGACAGGTCTGTCAACTGTGGAGAAAGAAACACAACAGTGATTTTTCAGACCCAAAACAAGTTGCACTTAATTCTACTGGACAGGTTTTTGTTCCCAGATCAGATGGTTGTGGCGATTTACCCCAGTTCTGATATTCAAAAGCACCATGGGTTAACTTGCAGTGTTTTATCCTGTTTGTTACTTGTTCTTCTCTGTACTCTCTGTTGTTTTCTCTCAGACTTAGCCTATTTATTATCATCCATCATCCCCGTATTCTAATTTAGCAAAAATGTCATCTCCCTGCCTCATTCGGAGTTCCACCATATGTCTTGTTCTTTTCTCTCTGCATTACTAGTCAGTTCTGCCTTCTGGATTTTTGGGGTTTTTTTCCCTTATTTTTTCCCATCATCTCCCTTTTCCTCCCCTCTTTTCTGTGACTTTGTTTTCCATAGCTTACCACTGTAAAAATGTATTGTTTACTTCTTCCACATAAACCTTTCATTTCCCTTTTTTCATACTTCCCCCAAACTCTTTTCTCTAACAAGCCTAGCATTTCTTTTTCTCACCATCCTCCTGCTACCACCCTTGTAACTCTTGCTTTCTGTACGACATCTGCAGCAGCAGCCTCTGGATAGAAAAAGGACTTGCTTTACCAAATGACATGCCTGACAGCTGTGCCACCTCGGAGCAAAAGGACAGCGGAGATGAGCGCAACAGAGCTCCAACCTCCATGGACTGTGCTTCAGGGCTACAGAGAGATGTCTCTGCTGTCAGGATATCCAAGGCTCCATGGGAAAACATTGTTCCTTGCAGAGCTGACTGGAAAGCTGCGGCTTACCCCTATACAGTGTACGTACTTCAAAAGCTTATTTTAAATTAGTAAAATAAGTAAATAAAGGCTTTTTAAAAATAATCTCTTGGAATTTAGGGGGGCTGAAGTATGTCTTTCAGACTTTATGTGAAATCATCCTGTTTCCTCAGCCCAATTACAAATGCCCAGATAAAGAAATTGGGCATGGTTTGTTTGCAAAGGGCAAATGGTCTTTAAGGCTGCTTAAGGTCTGATGTGATCAACAAGACCGTCAGTGAAAGAAGAGTTTTCCAGCATACAGAGGCAGTACAGGAAGAGAATCCAGGAGGTAGCCACTACACAACATAATTTTCAGGCTGGCTGGAGTAGGCTGGCAAGCCTTCCTTCTGACCAACATGTAGACATCCACGAAAACATCAAACTCTAACTTGAAATGTTTTCTCTTGTTGTTTCTCTAACAGAAGATAATGGTCCTGTAGTTGCTAGTTTCTTCCCCATTACCCGATAGAACCAGATACCAGGCTGACCCTTCTAGTTCCAAGTGGAAGGCACAAGTGAGCATTGGCAGATGTTTGCAAGGGAGAGCCTGTGCTTTGGGAGCACCCATGGCCCTACTGATGCAGCTCTCTACACATACCTGGTGTTCCCAGGCGGGCTTGTGCAATGGTTAGCTTCTCATGGGGGGCTTGGCACTGACAGCTTGTTTCATCTGCAAATGGAGCAGGTGCCGTCAGAGTCTGGAAGGAGGAAAAAACACAAAGGAAGTCAATTTATTTTTTCCATCAACAGTTAAAAAAGAACCATTTAACCGTGGCAGGATGCTGTAACCAGGCCTAATGCTGATTTGTTCTCTGGGGATTTTTGCTTTTTGGTCACCCCTGAGCACACACAATTAGCACAAGGTAAAATGACGAGGAAAATAAAGCTTTCCAAACGCATCATGCAACCTAATTCTTTGTCTCTGTTGAGAAGCTTAAGCATTTTTGAGGTGGGTGCAGGTATGTAATTTTTCAGAATTTGTTTGCAGAACAAAGTCGGGTTTGATGGCCCAAGCAGCTTAATCCTTGGTTTGGTCTCAACGACACCAAAGGTCCAAGATGCAAAATGTATTCTGCTACCTGCAAGCAATAGCTGGAAAAACTAATTGGGATTCAGAATGCTGCAAATGAGCCACCTCTTCACAAGCACCAGTTCCTTCCACTGACATCAGTACAGGTAACTGGGACTACAGGTTGTTTTGTTGTGGTTTTAATCAGAATCTTGTATAATTTTGAGGAGCCATTCAAAATAAAGGCAAGAATGCAACCAGAAGTCCCACCTAACTAGAGCTAACTGAGCTGCAGCTCCTTTCTCCGGTCTGACACATACTGTAATAGCACTAAAATGCTCTAACTGTGATCTGAGCACCACAAGGGCACTTGCTCTGAAGATCTTATAACCTAAAAATATAACAGAGAGAGTGAAGACGCGTGAAGAATGATGTGGCATTATCTGTCAGGAAACTTGATTATAGAAATTGTATTTTCTGCCCATGCCTATGTAGGAAGTTATCAGCAATCAGAACTGCAGAAATTTATTATCTGCCATATGGTCTGATATGAAAAAACGCACTTCTACTGCTCTTGGCTTGAAATCTTTACGAAATCTTAGCTGAGTTTTGGTTTGCTTCGTTTCTGTGAGATGAGGTGGTGGTTGAGACAAGCCAAAGGAAATCTGTCACTTACTTTGCCTCCACCATGATTTAGCTGGGACCTCATGGCCTTGCAGCTGTGGCTTTGTTGGGTTTTGACAGTGACCACTTGCGTGATGTACAGTTGTCATACCAGTTTGAGCACCCATGGTTGATTGTAACAGAATCTCTCTTCTCCTTTACACTTTTTTTCAGCTTTTAGATGCTGAATGCTTAATCACTGAGCATTTATTTTCTTTAGCATCCCTAAGACACTTTAAGACATGTCATGCCTAATTGCTGCTGACCTCTGGGCTCACTGGCTTGTTGCCTGGGAAGCTCAGAGGACAGTAGTAAAACAGCAACAAAGATTTAAAGATTCATATCCAGCTCTTTCTGCTGATTTACTATTCATTTTGTTTACTGAAAGCACTAAAATTTTATGTAGATTTCTTTTTTTTCCTTCCTTTTCTCATAATCTCAAATGTTGCAGGAAATCATCATCATGAGTATCTTAGTGATGAAAATCACGTCATCTTTGCACAGATAAAGTTAAAAATGGAGAAACTATGACCAAGTCGCAAGTTTCTGCCTGGGTTTTGTAGATGGGAACTGTTCATCGGGCCACCCACGCCGCACAGTGTAGAACATTACACATAATCATACCATGCCAGCTCCTTCCTTTATTTTCTAAATACTGTCTTTTTGCTTCTGGCTTTACGATTGCTGTGTGCTAACCTGTCTTTTTATCTCCAAGCAAGGTCAAGTTACACGGCAGCCCATACGGCCTGGTTCCCGCTGGGATAAAGAGGAAGGCAGAAATGTTAAAACAATAATGGCTATGGTCTGAGGCCTGCAACTGGTAATCAGATCCTAGCTTGGCAGAGGCTGTTTCCTTGGAGATTACTTGAAGAAAATAGGTCTGGTTTGCAGGAAGATATCTTCCCCCCCCCTCCTCTCCCCCAGCAAGCACAGTGGTGCTTTTTATCCATGTAAACGCCTTTGCAATGCCAAGATTTTTCTTTCGGTCTCTGCTCAATGGAGAACAACGTCTATTAGCTTCCCATCAGTCCAGCTTTTGCAAATGCTCATCATTAAAGCTCACCTTACGGCCAAGGGCTAAGAACCAGACCTGTCAATATTGCCATTACTCTGTGACCTCTCAGTCACTGGGTATGCAAATACATTAAATACAATAGATTAAAATCAGCAATATTCTATCAAAGCCACATAGAGAAATGCATCAATACCATGTCCTGACAGATCAAGGGAAATACAGCAATAGCTTCCCAACGAGTATTCAATACTATTTCGTCTGGCCTAGAAAAAAATGTCACTGAGCTTAACAAAAACATCTTATAACATGAGACCATTTGGTTTGCATATAAGAGCATAAGATAAAATATTTCAAGAAATTATTAAAAACCAGAAATAATATATCAAACTTCTTTCAGTTTCTATATAATTACTGGTATTCTTTCCAGTTTCTTGTCAGTAATAACTAGAATTGGGAGAAGACAGCAAGTAATTTATATAGGAGCTTTTTCATTTTGGTTAATCTGTTAAAGTACTTTTAGAAGTTTGCTCTAGTTTTGCCAGTAATCAGATGGTTAGACAAAGACTTATGGAAATGTATGTCTGTCTTTCTCTGACAGATTTTTCTCTTCATCTGTGCCTTCATTATTTTCTAGGCATTTACATTTTGCGATTAGTCAAGCAAGTCAAATTAGCCTTGTATTTTGGACCAAGGTAAGCTTCTGAGATCTGCATCATCCTGTAGCAGGGTGCTCTATAGCCTGTGTGAGTTCGGTGATGAATTACCTCATTTTGTTTGTTCAGCACCTGCCTCTCCTTCTATTATTTGATATTCTTGCACTGGAAGCTTCAGTAAATTTATCTGTAGTCACCTCTTCCCTGTGTCTCTCTCTTTTCTCCCCTCAGTCACATTTTCCAGGCTGAAGAGCTTTACCTCATTTATTTGTTCCTTGTATGGAAGCTGGTCCACAACTTTTGATTATTTTTGTTGCCCTTCTCTGTTAACCACAAGGTGGTTTACACAGTGTTCGAACTGATAACTCTTCCAGTTTCTAGAGCTTTGATAGGAATAGAAAATTATTTACATGGTGCTCATACTTTGTCGTTACCTTTGATGACGTAAGCACCTTACACCTCGTGTCAGCAGGGAGACCTTACTTTCATTTAAGCAGTCCAAATGCCACATCATTACCGTGTTATTAATACATGGTGTCTAGAGAAAGCCTATTACGTGCCATAAATGGAGAAGTCATTGTAATATTAGGACTCATTAGTGCTATTTACTTCAGAAGATGTTAAAAAGCTCTTGCAATGCAAGTCCTATTTCCTGGGAATGAAGACACTGCATTCAATTATAATTAAATTCACTTCCTAAAAATGAACGTATGTGAAAACATCATATCCAATAACCCTTGCATATCAGAAGCCATTCATTCTATGACAAGTTTAAATAGTGTCTTACTTGCATTCTCACAAATTTGCAGAATAACTGAATGATGCTCAATAAACTTTGGGACATTACGAGATGTAAGGTAGGTAAAGAGGGCTTCCTGGCAAACGCCTCACAACTCCATTTGCACCCAGTAACATCTTTGCAGCCCCCAACTATATTTAACGAGACAGTAGCCCAGAGAGGAGAGTACAGGGTGGTAGGCAGCCCTGAGCTGGTTCTGTGGCTGGGATACTTTATGAAGAAACCCTGCCTGACAGCTAGAAGCAGCTTATTTTCAGGTGTATCTTGATGCTGCCTTTTTACTATCTCTCTTAATAGTTTCTTAGGCTACTGTAGCCATTTAACTTAGCTGCTAGTCAGCAGATAAACATTCATAGCTTATGTTTCCAATGGATTAAAAGGAAAGTAGTCAGTGATTTGCAGAGGAACAGCAGTCGTACCACTGAAATAACAGGTCAAAAGCACGAGCACCTCCACGCCCTCTCTTTTGTATACAACCCGTAATAGGAAGTAATTAACTGTCTTATTGTTTGCTTGTTTTCCATATGTTTGGTTGTTGGGTTGGTTTTTTTACACAGCAGCAAGGAAGATAGAAGTATTTTTTTAAATGGGCAAATGTAGATCCATCTATGCCATAGTGCATCTGCCATTATAACTCTGCCTGCAGGGTGACTGCATGCAACATGTGCTAATGGAAGGAGCTACTCTCCTCTTTTTTTTTTTTTCTTTTTTCTGTTTTTTGTTTTGATTTGCACAGCTACACTACCTCCCTTACCACATGACAGAGACAAAAATGTTGTCCTCTTGGTAGAGAGAACAGTTGTATTGTCATCTAAGATTTTGCCATCAACAAAGGCCTAAGAAAATTTCAGCTCTTGAAGCAGTACAGCTACACAGGCAAAACTTGGTAGAGCAGGCTGGGCCCATGCGTATAAAACAATTAAGCTGGCAGGCAAATTCTGTGGGAGGTCTGATGCTGTAATCTCTTTTTATCTCAGAGGCAGTATTTAAAACAGATAACTGATTTCACTGGAACAAATCATGTGGGTAAGATCTACTCATATGAGGAAAGATTATTTTGGGAACCTGCTCCTGATGTTGGCAAACAATAATTACAGAGCAGGAAACACTGACATCAGTTTTAAGGAACATTTAAGAGAAAAACACTATCAAAACTCTTGAGAAGGAACTAAAAATACGTGCTGAGTTTCTAAAGTATGAATACCCTTTGCAAGTGGAAAGACCATGTTAAGGACTACCAAGGTCATCTCTCAGAGGTTCAGGGAGTGAACATTGTGAAAAATGAAAAGCACGTTGTCTCATATATTGCTTTTAGTAACCTTGACCCATACAGGAAAATTTATGAGCAATTAAGTTGTAATTGAACGTTACTGGTGGGTGCCTCCAGGTAAACTTTTCACAAACAGTTCCAATATTAATGCCTGTACCAGAAGAAAATCTAGCCTGTTCTTCCACAGTTCTGCTGACTCGGGGAGGTAGATGTAAACTAAAAATGGAGCAAACTAACCCAAGAAGAACAATAACTTAAAAAAAAAAAAAAATCTGTTTGCAAGCATTCCAAATTGCCTTATTCTCAGTTGCTTTTTCTGGGCTTTATCTTCAATCAAATATACTTTGCTTGTCATTAGTATTAAGTCAGTAATGATTAAGTGCAAGATGCAATTACAAACTGAAGATATAATAGAAGAAAAGCAGCTTCCACCGCCTTCTCAAGAAGCACAATGATGTATATACGTACAGATTCATAGATTCTGAAAGTAGAACAACTATTACATAATCTAGTCTAATATTTGCAAAAGGCCAAAGAATTTCGTGACAAGATTCCCGCGTGACAGCCATGACTTTTGACTGAACTGGAACACATTATTTAGAAAATAAGATCCATCTTAGAGGTAGGACGGGCCCCAAGTCAAGCAGAGCTTAAACAAAAGAACTGCCGATGAAGCACCTCAATCTCCATGAACACCAGCTGGAAAAGAAATGCGACCCTGGGCAGCTTACCCACCTGAGCCCGCTCCCCTGGCACAGCTGGAAGGAGTGCGCCGTGTACAAGCGACCCAGGTGGGATGCGTTGAAAGAACAAACCGTGCAGCCTGTAAGCCTAGCTGTCCTCCTGTCCTCATGGCTGGAGACACAGCCAAGCTGTCAGATGTCCCGGCACTGAGGAGGGATATGCGGTATTTCAGGATAAAGAAGTATGCGGCTCCTTCAACAGGGCACTGGTTACCAAGCGGCAGCCTGCAGACACTGTCACAAAACGAGGATGTTGCAACGGGACTGCAGAACCAAATTGGCCATGGTGCATTTGCAATCCAAAGCTGAATGGCAGGTGCTTGCTGGCCCACGAGTAATGCTGAGGGTTGGCCATGTCAACAGACCAAAAATATGTAACCACTGTTCTAATGCCACTCTGTCTTTTATTGATCAATCCAGAAACTGGAGATAAGGTCAGTTCGTATGTTTTGGATTTCTAATACCCATTTCTTTTTACTTGTACACACTGATTTATGGCTAAAAGGACAGAACTTCAGCTTTAACATAGGCAAGGGTTAATCTACTGAAATGAACTGAGTTATAGCTAAGCTATTGGGTGAATTTGGCCCTGTATTCAAACTCTCCTTGTGCTTCTACAGAAAGATACTTAACATCTATGAATTATTTCATGTCAGATATAGGACAGCATTCTGTATAAACCGTTACTTGAAGTAGAGCTATGTTGAAGCAAAAAAAACCCCAACAACAAACCACCAAACCCCATTTTTCCTCCCGCACACATACTCTCTGCGGTTCCACAGCTGGCAGGCAGAAGCACCCTGGGAAGAACTGTTTTCCCATAGTGAATGCACTGGCCTTCTCTACCAGATCCCCAGTTCATCCAGTGCCTTTCACAAGAGCTTTTCACCTTATGCCATCTGTCTGCATGTGTATAGGAAAGGAAAGCAGATTACGTGGAAACAAAGGTATAAGCACATATTGGGATAGACAGTTCTGGCTGCATTGAGTGTCTGTGCATGATCCTGGGAGTGTGGTTATACACTACACGTACTTATTGCCCGTGTAGTTAGTGTTTGGCTCCTAATTCTGTATTTCTTCTGTTCCACAGCCACGTATGTGTGTTTGGTTTCTTTTTACATTTTATACATGTTACCTTATAATGTTGTTTATGTTTTTGAGGAGGAAACAGAGAGAATCTATTTACAATGCTTTTCTACTCTTTTTTAAAGATATGATACAAACCTTCATAGTAACGACAACAGCACAGTTTAAGGAATCAGTAATATTCTCCTAATAAAAGCTGCTTCTAAAGTAGCATTGCATATATGCATTCGCAAGCAAAGAATGCAATACATTGAATGTAATGTTTTCTCCCTGTCTTTGTGTGTCATTTGTGAATCCTGAAAAAATACTGGTAGTTCTGTATGTCTGATGAACACATATTGCAACATGCTTTTGCAGAGACTATGGCATTCCAGAACCTATACCAATTGCATGTCCTTTGATGTGGTAAAGGGAAATCACAGCAGATTTTTGGTGTCTACAGGCAGTTTTTGTTTGTTTTTTTTTAAGTGCGGCAGAGATTGCTACATGCCCCCAAGTGCAAACCACATTTGGCATGTTTTTATGGGTTTGTGCTTTTATGTAGTAGTCAACATTTATGAAAATGAAAAATTAATCCAGAGCAAAACCCAAACTTGTAAAGAACCAAAAAGATATTTGGTCATATAAAGTCATTTTGGGTTCCTTAAATGTAAGGCTATTTCCATATATATTTATGCTTAGTTCCACATTGAAGTAAACAGATGGCAGACCCCTTACAGTCATAACATCACGTGAGAGAGAAACAGATGCATGGGACACTTTTTAACCACAATGAAACCCCCTAAATTCATCATTAGCTCCCCTGATTAAAATTGCATATACCTTTCAGTGATACAGGAAAGATAAAGATGAAGATCTATGGAAGCTCATGGAAAGAAAATATCTGAAATAATTATAGAGGTTGCATCAGACCCTCTCAAAACACTGTTTGCAAATATGAAGGGAGTAAGGCATCCAGGGATGAAAATATAGGAATCCAAGGCATGCATGCTTATTTCAAATTTTGCACTTAACGTTTCATTGCTTAACAGCAGCAACAACGAAATTGTCTAAAGGAGTCTAGTGCCCCCTTAAACCATTATACAGCTCCAGTGAAAGTACTAAAACGTTCTCCTCTACCCTTCAATAAAATAAAAAAAAAAAAAACAGTGTTTTCCAAATGTACTTGAATAATTTGAAAAAATGAATTAATGTACTAATGTCTTCTAAAAAATCAATGAAATAAGCAAAATAGCTAAAGCAGCTGATACCTAAAGTGATGTGAGAGCTGTGATCTTCAATTGTACCCGAGTCTCATTCTGCAAAGTATTGTAGATTCAGCGGCCCCAAGATATTTGATACCTAATTCCTATTGAACTGTAAAAGTCCATAGCCTCTGAATCTCAAGACGTGGCAGTAGAATTAAATCCAGGCTTGGGAGCAGGCACTGGGATTGCCAGGGTGAACCTCAAATGGCCCTGATGCTTACAGTGCCTTGGCAGAACATGTTTTATCTGCCATATGGATAGGCCCTAAGTCTCCAGCTAGTCTGTCCTTGCAGTGGTGACACTAAGCAGAAGAAAACTAGTTGGGTACTTCCACAGAAGGCCCCGATGCCATCTCCTGCACAGGCAAATGGGATCTGGCCACAGCTCAAACTGCCTGAGAACAGGCATCCAACGGTAGCATGGATGTCACGTAACCACGACCTCGGGAACAGCCCTGTATTCCTGGGATTGCATTGCCAAGGACAGAGCAGACACAGCGAAAGGACATATCTGCTTCTTTACGTCATCTTGAAGATAGATTCACTTTAAATTCATGAAAACTGATGCTTAATTCCTGCCTGGCCCTCTACCCACCAATGTCCCCATAAGCACAGGCCAAACCAACCGCCTACCTGTCTACTCCCTCTCCTCCCCTGTAGTTCACCTTGGCTAATTCAGGTGGTTTTCTGCTCATCTGCTTTCTTAAGTTTCCTTAAGTTGTGCCTGACTTTCCCTGTGTGTTGCAGAAGAGCCTGTATTCCTGATTCGGGCTCAAATTCACGTTAGACTCAAAGCACAGGGAGGTAGGTACTGCGATGGAAACATATGTTTCATTGCCCTGCATTCCCTTAGCTGACCTAACCCTAAGGACTTCAGCCAGTTTTGAAAATAAGACATTGGTACCCAGATCCCACGAGTACTCTCCCAGATGTTGCCACTGAGGCCTGTGTTGGATGACAGAGACGTCGTCCAACGTCTTTTCCATACGAGGACAAGAAGCTCTTGGCGTGTTCAAGGGAAAGGTAAGACCAAGCAGTAGGTTTTGAAATTTGTTATCAAGTAAGCTTCAATGTGTATTCGGTTTTGCTTTATCTGCAGCACTGTCCTTATAAATTGCCATTGTTTCCTTTTATGAAAGACACTATCTGGAATTGTCTTCCTGAACAAGGTGTGTTGAAATGCCTGTTTGTTTCATGCAGGGTGAGGATTGGTAATTCTCAAGGTGCACACCAATCCTTCAAGGAGCTGCCCACACGTGGGACCAAAGTCAAACTCTTGGCCCCAAGAGACATAAATGAACTGTAAAAAAATAAGCAAATCATTTCACAAGGCTTTGTACTTACTCTTTGGTATTTCCCCCTACGGTATCTCTGCCACCCAGTTAAACTAAGAGCTTGCCTCACTTATGGCCCTTTTTAGTACAGACGCACGCAGGCACACCCTAATGCTGGGATTCCCACGCTGAGATCCACAGCCCTGCAGTGCTCTGCAGCTTGTTGAAAGTTATCTGGGGACAACTGCCATACCTGGAATGTGCGGCATGATGTGACTGGCAGCCATGTTTATCCCATTTAAAACAATGAATGCCCCCATGACCAAACCACGGGTATCCTAGGGTTTAAATAGGAGAAGCAGTGCTCACTTAAAAAAAATGGATGGGACAGTGGTAGATGAGAAAGTGGCCTAACCCAGCAGTTTGGTCCAGACAAGAAACAGATAAATGCAAAACTATACAAACCAGGGTTGGAGAAACGCTGTTTGTGGGATTTTTTTTCTTGACTACAAAACTGCTAAAATCACAGCTGCGGAACAAGCCTGCGACTCTAATTGGTTTGTTTCTCCATTGTGCATTGAGACTAAGGTACGCGTATCACTCAGGGAGAGATTTTCCTGGCATTCAGACACGTGGAATTTGAGAACGTAGAGAAGGCAAAGATTAAGTGAGAGATGGACCAGGGGAATTGACTGAAGCACGAATGCTCATTAATGCTCTAGTTGGTTAAGAAAACCCAAAGAGTGTCTTGGGAAAAAATTAATGGCAATTTATATCACAACAGTACTAGGTACTGCAAAACATCAGGTTTCAATACGCATTGAAACTTACCTGAGAACTGCCTTCAACGTCCCCTGTTTTCCTGCTCTTTGAAGGATACAGGGGTTGTCTTTAGTCCTACTGTGACACTTCCTGCCAAGCTAGCAGACTCCATAGCCTAAAATTAGAGGACCTGGTGGCAGACATGCATTAAAAATATTTGCAGTTTTAAGGCTTTAAATAAGTAATTCCTGTTTTAATGAAAAGGACGACAACTGTTTCAGAAAAGAACTAACCCCCTTTTCATCTTCTAAAATTTGAGCCAATTCTGAAGTTATATTTCTTAACAAAAATTGCTTCCTAAACATGAGCCTATATTAAGAACTAGAAAGCCCAAAAGACAATTAATTTTAGAGATGCGTTATAACCAATGAACAGCATTAAAGAGTCATCTGTAAATATCACAGACTTTACTTTTACAGCCACCAGTTATATCATTCTGAGGTACCAAAGCCATCCTGAGGTCCAGGATAATAAAACGATACTAAAATGTTAACCGAGACGCCCTCTTTCATTTACGTTAATGAAGTAAGTGACTTGGTTACTACTGGCCCACCACTGTACGTGCTGCCTTCAGAGGAGTGGGATCAGAGAAAGTACTGAAGATCTTAAAAAAGATCTGATAGGAACTTGATATCCATGTTATTAGATCATCTGTCAAGGGGTGATTCACTTTAACTCTTCAGGACACTGGCTCTGAATTCTTCTCGCTTAAGCCATAACTTGGCTACGCTTGCTTGCATCACTCCTTATGCCCTAACAAGTACGGTGTTTTGCATTATACTTCACCAGGCAATTTTTTTTTTTTTTTCCTGAAGGTAACGTAGATCTGCTGACTGACAAAATATCACTTTATAACGACACACTTTCCATAAATCTTTATTCAAGATGTCTCCATTGTCCATTATTGGTACTCGGGAAGATCTAAAACATCATAATGAATTCCTGTTTTATTCGTGTACTCTAGCTGTCACCTTAATTTCCACAGAAATTATACTGGAATGCATGATACTGTAAATACTGGCATCATGTTGTCACTTCTTTCTTTAAAATCTTTTAAAATGTCAGACTACGTGGAGTAATATATTCAAACGGGTTGTTATATCTGAGCTTTTGACAGAGAAATCTTAGACAGCCTGTACGAACACACTGCAGTAACAACACGTGAGCTAACTTTCCCCATTAAAACAGCTCCAAAAGCCTTCCACGAACAAATTAACAGTCTTCTTTGAAGTTGATTCTAATTATAACACTAGCAAGCAGAAAACATTAATTTAGGTCAGCTCCAACGACTGTTGCTATTTCTTGTCATATCAGAACGTCTCAACTATAGTGTTGAATTTAATTACTGAAGTTGGATGTTTAAATATGTTTTCAATTAGGACTGTGACTGAATTCTGGTGTTGAATGATCTAATTTCCAGTACTAAACTGTTGCATCCATCGTGCACTTTCACACCTCGATACTGTCTCTGTGTTTCTGTGTGCGTGCGTGTAGGTATTGTTGTTATTCTTTTTTCTAACGCCTTGCCAATGGTGCACGCCATGGCGGGGAAACGAGTGGTTGTTCCTGACGGGAGTAGTAAAAGGTTTAAATAAGCAGCAAGGAACCATTCCAGTTATTTTCAATGAGCCCATCAGAAAAGCGCAGCTCTCGGAACCCTGACTGTCTGGGTACAGGGGCCTCGTAAAGTTGCCTGAGGGACCCTTCCCTCACCTTTAACCGAAGGCCACCGAAGGAGTCTATTTTTACTGCCGCTCTCCCGGCTCTCCCTCATCCAGCCCCCCCAAAACCCCGCAGCTCTCCAAGCCTCCCTTCCTCCCGCACGGAACTAGAACCTCTTCCCTGGGCTCTGAAGTTGAGAGAAGCCGCCTTTCCCGCTCCCGGCCGAGGGGCTGGCCTGCCGGGCCCACCGCGGAGGAGGCGGAGGCGGAGGCGGAGGCTGCCGTCCCCGGCGGGACGCGGCTGTGGGCCGGCGCCGCGGCTCGGGGAGAGGCCGGGAGCGGCCCTCGCCCCCCCGCTGCCGCCCCCCCGCCCCGGTTCCGTGCCGGGCGGTCGTTCCCCGAGCCGTGCGGCTTCTCTCGCCGCGGTGCGGCTTTACCGAGCCACACGCCGCCCGCTCCCTGAGCCGAAACCGCGTCTCTCTCACGCCAGCCCCTTAACCAAAGGCGGCGGACCTTGCCACATCATTGCCCCGACGCGCCCTTATTCGGCGGGTTTGGGGTTTTTTGGTTTTGTTTTTTTTTTGAAGAAGGGAGCAGCAGTTCTGCCCGGCTCTCACCGTCCTCCCCGAAGTCCCCAGCCGACAAGGGCGGGCGGGAGGGGTCCCGCACCCCCGCAGCAGCCTTCGCTTTACCCTCTCCCCGCGGAGTCGCCGCGCCACACAAAGGGACCCGCCGGCGGGCGGCACGGCCCTCTCCCCCCCACACCCCTCATCCCCTCACCGTCCCCGCAGCGCCCGGGGAAGGCTCGGGCGGGAGGTCCGAGGCGGGGCAGCACCCGACTCACCAGGCGAGGCTGAGGGCAGGTGTGCTCCAGCTCCTCCATGGCCTCCTCCGAGCGCCGCGCCTCAGAGGGGGATCTCGGGATACCTCTTTCTGACTCAGCATCGGGCGCCAGCACTGGCATGGCCGGCGGCAGCCTCGCCCGCAGCCGCCGCCGCCGCCGCCGCCGCCCGGGCCCGCCCGGCGCGGGGCTTCGCCGTCACGCGTGGGCCCGCCCCACCGTGAGGGGAAAAGGAAGGGGGGGGGGCTCCCCGGCACGGCCGCCGATGGTTGCCACGGCAACCGGGGTTGCCGCCCCCCCCCCGCCCCGCCCCGCTTCCCTCAGCGGCGCGGTGCTGAAGGGACAGCGCCAGCCTGGGGTCCCTGGGGCCGGCTCCCAGGGCGGGAAGGGGAAGGGGAAGGGGAAGGGGAAGAGGAAGAAAGGGGAAGGGCCGCCCGCTTCTCCTCCCTGGGGAGGGAAAAGGTGCTGGGAGCGCCGGCTGGGAGTAGGGCTGGCACGTCTGGGTGTTGTCGTGTGGTTGGAGGGGGGGTTCGGTTAATGACGTCAAAGGAGTTCGGAGGGGGAAGGGGGTGCGTTTCTTTCAGAAATACATAGTCACGTTGGCTTGGGTTGAGTTGCTCGGCAATGCTTTTGCAAATTCGTGGCGCGGAAGAAATCGAGTTGCTTCTCAGCGAAAGGAACGATAATACAAAACAGGTTCGGTAAAAACGCCATTCTCTTCTGCCAAGAGATGGGTAACTGGACGTCGTCGTAACGGTGGCGGCTCCGTCTAAACGCGGCAACACCTTTCCGTTACAGCCAAATACGTGACAGAGTTCCCAGGCCCTTAGCGAGGAACCTGGCTAATGCCTGCCCAGGAGTCACCACTACATCTGCGGTCGCACCAGACAGCTGCTTCACCGCAGGCAGCTGTGGCTGCTACACTGCCGAAGCCAAACACCCAGCCTCCGTACTCTTCAACAGCATGAGAATACGATCAAGGTAATATAAAGCCAACGCTCTTTAGAACGGAGAGATTCCGTTGGCTATTGTTAACCTCGATAGATTCGTTACAGTGGATTCCAGCAGTACTTAGCTGCGGTGGGCACCATAAGCATTGTTTCTTAAAAATCAGACTTCATCAAGGGACGCAAACATTTAAGGCCATCCAAAGCCATGAGGAGTTACAAGAGAATTGTGCCTCGGGGTCGCTCCCTAGGACTCAAGAGCTTAATTTCAAATGTCTTATGTTTTGCACGTCTTCAAAGGAGGCCAAGTGCAATACAAAAAAAAATATATGAGCTACATGAAAGGGAAAGGGGTAGGTATGTGAAGAAGAGGAGATGAGAAAGGAAGTAGAAAGAAAAGAGAATGTGAAAAGAAAGAATAAGACAGCAGTTGAGAAAAAAGGAAAATACGTGCTGAAAGAGGTGACTGAGCAAGGAAAACAGGTAGCCAGACTAACTAAATCTCACAGCTGAATCCCTTTCACATAACTGAGTTCCTTTAGCAGTTATTCTGTGAGGACTGCTCACACATTACAGAAAGCATACTCAAGAGAAATGATTATACCATGATTAATACAGCACTCTGCCTGAACTGTGTAGTTCATTTTCTTAGGAAAAATATTTGAAGGAGTGTTACGCCATCAGAACAACATTTGGACAGCATGGCTGAGCAGTGTTAGGACTAGAGCAGCCAGAGGTAGCAGGCAGCCCTTTTATAAACCCAACCGCACAGGCCAGCTCCTCAGGGACCAGTGCTGGCGTGCTGAAGGAGTAGCACCGGGTGCTCGGGATCAGTGTCCAGCCCCCCCTGACCAGGAGGCTGCGTGGGAAAAGAGGTGAGAGGGAAACAGACCTTCTTGCAGCTGGATGATTGCTGATAAACTGGAAATGTAAATTCCCTTGCCTTTTATTTATTTTGACCACGAAAGGGGGAATTTCATCTTTGCTTTCATGCTGAGAGTTTGCTATTGACTTTGACTGAATTTTAATTTGATGTTTATAGAGATAAGTTTTTCCATATACATGTAGCATTAAAGAATGATGTCTCTCTTGCCGTAGTGTTACCACCTATCGAAGTTGTGCCAGAATTTCAAAGTGGAAGTGGAATACTTTTCTTGCTGCTTATTTAATTTCCACCTCTGGGAAATACTTTATAATTCTTTTTTTTTCCTCCTGTTTGAACAGCATGATTAAGAAGTGTTGTGTACCTCATTAACAGAGGGAGAGAGAGTTGAAATAATGGCAGAGGGAAGGTTGTGGGGTCTGTCATGTCTATCCAAATGGAATTTCTCACAGGCCATCTTGGCTCTGATGATCTTAGTCAATGCATTGGATACTCTGAATAAGATATCCTAAATTGCATCTTCTTCTAGCAGTGGGGGCAAAATGGGCTTTCAAAAAGCTGGAGTGTGTCTTCTTTACTCTCTAAAGTAAAGAAATAAAAATTAGGTTTGACTGGAGAAGCTCAGCAGATGGCCTTCTGTAAATCCTTACAAGTCAGCCAACTTTTAAAAGAACAGTGAAGCAAGAGTGACGGGTGGGAAGGTTCATGCATCTAATTGCTTTTATGTAACCAAATATCCTGCATCAGGCCGAGTACGGTCTCCTGGGCACCCTCCTGTCATTCCTTCAGAAATAACAGGGACGTATAGCCACTGCCGTTAAGGACTGAGCTCTTGGCAACAGCTGCTTGGGCTTGAATAGACATCTGATGCATAAAAATCCTGTCCCAGGGTGCATAAATTAACGTTACATGCAAACAAGCCGGGAAACCATGATCCCAATCCTCTTAAAGCTAATTCCAAGGTCTGAATTGAATAGACAGCAAACAGGGAAAAATCTTAGCCGTTAGGAAGGTTCTGTCTGATATGTGGTGTGGCTTTTTCTATATGGAATTTCAGTTTGCAAACTGGAACAATTAATTCTCAAAGTACAAAAAATAATTAAAATAAAAAGGTTTAGGTGTTACATTTAAATCCTCTCCTTTCTGAGACTGAAAGTATTATCCCTCTCTAAGCTTCGTGGGCAGCTGAAGATTATAGAGACAAATATTCTGAGTCGATTCTTCTATGTCTTCAAGCCCTAATTTTTAAATATCTCCTTGCTTTTTTGTTTGTTTGTTTGTTTGTTTCTATTTAGCCATTCATATTTTTTAAATCTTTTAGTGGAGCATTGATCAGTGCCCACAACTGTAACGAAACAAACTTCCACCAGCACCTATAAAACTTCTGCCATGCTTTTTACCATATTACGCTTGTTAAACTGATTCTAGCAGACTAGCACTGGTAGGCCAACATGGCTGAAATCTGAACACGAATTAATGTGTCCACTTCCCTCAGAGGGGTTCTTTTCTCTATACTTGATGGATTAGGATAAGCAAGAGGCTTACTTCGTCAAACGTACTACATCCGGGTTCATAGCTATGCTGTTTAGTGTACACTAACTGCATCCTTATCTTAAGGCAAAATCCCTAGAAGGAGCAACCTGTACTTGGAAATTGTGAGTAAACCCATTAAAGGCCTCAAACTGCTTGAGCAGGGAGATGATAGGCATTTCACAACCACGTACCAAGGAGTGCTTTCTGCTCCTTCTAACGGTAAGGCAGTGCTATAGCCTGCTATCTGCAGCAGAGTATAATGACTTACACACAAGCCACTTGCTAACACAGTATTTTGGCTTAGTTCCTCACAGCTGTCCAGAGACCTTACTACTACAGAGGAGTCTGTAAATACTCAGCAAACTCTCCAGGCTAAGGACTGTGACATTTGCTGAATTAAAGCAAAGATGCTCCATTATTCTGATGTCCTTTGTAAAAGTGGGCACTGGAATGCATTTCGGTCCTTGGAGAACATCACCAAGTGTCTGAAGTGCCTTGGTGAACCTCAAGCACCAGTTAGCACAGCAGAAGTTGTATTTAAAATGGTCTTAGCATGACAGAGGCTGCAAGAGTCTTCTGACTTAAAACTGAATTGTAATGAAGAGAAATAGACCCTGAAGTAATTTCTGTTCAAATACCAGCAGGAAACTATGGAAAACCAGGGACTGGTATGGTTAAATAGTGTTTGACTTCAAAGCCAAACATCTACAGAAAACATCATAGAATAAATTATTGAATATTTAACAGATGAGCTGAATTTTGCTTCAATGTATATATTTTGGATCTTGAAGGTTTTAATGACTGTTAACTGGAGACTTTGTAAGATGGAGGAATGGCTTATGTCTGGAGCAGATTAGTTAAAATACTATGTTTCTACATATGTATCTATCTATCTATGTCATACTAATTCTAGACATGCTACAATTAGTAGTCAAAAAACAGCAGAAAAAGATACCTTATTGCTGAGATGATCAGTTAGTTAAATCACATATTTTTAGACTGAGATTAAAACCCCACAACAGTAGGGTTTTTTTTCGCACCTGCATAGGTGGGAAAAAAAAAGGAAGAGAATGAAAGGTATGAATTAAAATACACCCCACTGGTTTTCACTGCCTCCAACACCATTGCTTTGCTGCTTCCATGTCATGTTGTCTGATATTGTAGCTTTAATTCCTTTTTAAGTTGTAGTTCATCATTCCAGTGGAATGCACAATGCTTACAAACTACCACCTTTTTGTTAGAATAAATCCAAAATATTTCCTATTTATGAAAGAGTCTTATAGGATTGTATAGGGATTAAATCCATAAGGTTTTTTTATATGCAATGACAGTCCATAAATTACAAAGAGTGAAAACAGAGGATTTGATATAACATAATCTTAAACCTGGTTCTTGCCATAATTCCATAGTGGAGATGTGATTTTTAATAAATGCTATATTCTCAGGATATTTGTACAGAATCAAATCAGTCAGTCTTCACATAAGAGTTTAAGTAAAAATGCCATGTTAATTCCAGTTCATATATAAATCATCTGAAATCCATAAATTCTTGAAAATAGTGGCTTTTGATAATGCCATTCATCCATGCTTTACAGCACTGCTTTGAATAAGTGAGGCTACCCACTTTGGGGCAGGTTCTTTGTGTTCTTGCTCTTTCATGAACTACTTTTACAAGCACTTTCGAAGAAAATGGTGAGAAATTATGGTTGGGTTTTGACCAAGAGGATATCTGTCTTCATTTTGTTTTTCCACTGTCAGAGAGACGGTCACTTAGTGTGAGAAATGTTAGGTCTGTCTGTCCTGTTATTAGATTGTTCTGTTGTCCTTGCCAATTTTAACAATCAAGCTTTTAATTATTGGGTTGTCAGGGGAGGATGAGGGATTTCTGGCAGTGGGACAATCCTGTGGGATGGACAGAGGTTGGGAAGCACTGTTTGCTCATTCTTATTAGAAAGTTTTTCTTCATGTCTAACCTGGACCTCCATTGCTGCAATCTGTTGCCCTTGCTCGTTTTTTTCTACTGGACACAGACACCAGATTTATTCTCCTTTGCTTTTTGTATGACTCATATGGTTAAGATTTTGAAACAATAGTTTGAGGATTGGGAGTAGAGAGCTGACATTCAGCAGTAGGTTGGTATTTTTGTCACGTCTCTCATGACTTGACTAAACTGCCCCGGTTGTTGCAGTAGTTTCTCATAGGTCATATTTTACAGATCTTCTCATTATCCTCCCTGTTCTATTTTGAATTCTCTATAGATTTCTTGCAGAGTGGTGCAAGCACAGTACTTCAGCTGCAACTTTACCACTATCAAGACATATAATGCTGGATATTACAGATCTCTCTACTTTATATATCTCAGTGTAAACTTTGCCTAAATTATTCATATTCTCTGTTCTGCTTCTTATTGTTACAGATAAAATACAATTTAAGAAAAATCTCTTTCCTATTTACATTTAAACTACGTTGTTATCCCTCCTTTCTCTTTTTTCCCTCTTCTGGCTTTCTAGATATGCACTTCGATCCCCTTAAATCCACACAAAGCTAAGACTGCCTTTCCTGCACATATTTGTATTGTGGTCACTTCTACCCATTTTCAATCTATCTGGTGCCTTCCTTCTCCCCCAGCTCAATTTCAAAACTCTCAGACTGATTGTCAGTATTCTGTCACACTATCTTTTCCAGTATTCCAAGTACCCAATACTTTTTTTACCCTCTACTGTTCTTGTCAACCTTTATGTTCCCATTTGTCAATTTTTAATGCAAATGCCTTCACAGGTCTTTTCCCATACTATTTCAAATGCAAATCTGCCAATTAAAAGATCAAACAATCATGCTGTAAACTGCATTCAAGTGATTGTTGGGGGGTCACGTTTGGGTACCAAAAATGTAATAACTGGTGGTTTTCATAATCTGGGTAGAGATATGCACCTTATTTAAGACAAAACGTGTACTTAGGCACTGTAAAATGATCACCTGCTAACTAGTTTAGCTTTTACTAGTTATTAAGAGTGTTTGACCCTAAGATCTTATTTCAGTTGCTTATAAATTTGCCACCTTTGAAACTTTTGATCTGACATGTTACTGGCTGGGCATCTTCTGCCCACTGAGCAGTTATGGACGACTTCTACCAGCATAATGCAGCTGTTTCTGGAAAAGAGATTGAGAATACCCTGCAGATATTTTGGGGGCTTTTCCTCTGAAATATTCAAGCACTTTCATGTTTGGGAGGAGAGATCTGATATTTGTTTGGAGGTTCAGCACTCGTGATGGTGGTGTGCCATTTTCTATTTTCATGAAAATTGGGCACATTTGGTCTTGGATATAAGTCACTTCATGTGTGTCAGGACCCTGAGGGCACTAAAAGACCTTGATGGCCCTTACAAGCCTCACCTGGGGCCTCCACCCCACATCCTCTGCCCATGGGCTTAGGGGGCCTATTTAAGCTTCACATGCTTATGCCTTCTTCCTAAGGGCCCCTTCCCTAGATCTGGATTTATGTTGCAGACTGGTTTCCTGTCTTGGCTGTGTGGGGTCTTCTCTGGTGATTCCTCCTGAGTCATCAGCCTGACCCTGGGCTTTGGTGTCCCCACCATGCTGGCCCCCTGCCCACTCCACAGCAAACCTCTTCTGAAGCTAGATCTCTAAGATGTGAGGACACACCTTGTGCAGGGTTGGGGTGGGGGGAAGCTGCTGCCAGGGCAATGACAGCCCCAACCAGCCTCACCTGAGTCCCCTGCCCTCTTCTCGGGGGGCTCTGTTTGAGTTCTGGCCTGCCATCAGTCCATGCCGGAGCTGGGCTGTAGGAGTGCTGGTCTCCAGCTCAGCCACAGCCATGCTGTGAGAGACTGAATTGTTATCTTGAGCTGTTTGTCTCTGGACACATGCTTCTGGCTTCCCAGCCTGACGTTGGACCTGCCTTATCATTATGGACTCGTTTGGTGATCCCTGGGCTGTGTAGAACACTGGTTACCATCATCAGGCCTGATCCTGGTCCCCACCTGCGGCCTGACTTTGTGGCATGACCTTGGATCTGCCTTATCACCATGGACTTGCCCAGTGATCACTGGGCTGCGTCTGACCCAGGTTACCATCACTGGACCTGACCCTGAGTCACGCTTCTCATTTGACCTCAAACCTGCCTGATCACCACAGACTTGTCTGCTCTGGGTTCTGGGCTGACTCTGGCTCCCGTCCCTGGGCCTGTCCTGCTCATGGCCCTTAGGGGCTGGGGGACGAGGCCCTGACTGTCCTGCCAGCCTTGCTGTGCTGGGCTCCCTGCCCCCAGGGAGCAGAAGTTGTCCCTTGCTGCTTCTCCACACTGTGAGCACAGCCTTTGCCAGCACCAGTCCAGCAACAGAGAGCTGTCAGGATTACAAGTAGACTTCGCAGCATCTCGTGATGCTGTCCTCCCTTCTGCAGAAGAGAGGTGAAACGGTGAACGCCGAGACTATTCACCCGTGGCAACGCTTTTGATTTTCAGCCAGGTCTTGAAATGTAACAGCCTCTCTGCAATAATGTTCTGCTTATACACGAATTGTTCATTTTTGTGCAATTGTAAAGAGAGAGCACTGAAAGTGGTTAAAACAGAGACTTTCGTGCTGTGGCAATAACTGCACGCTCTTGAATACCATTGGCATCAGACTTAATTCTTAGACATTATAATTATGTGAGGACTCATTCTCTGTGAGTTTGCTCTCGCTTGTCTTCCTTATTTAATTCACACTATAATATTTTGTACTTTTCTTCTAGGCTTGAATAGGAATATTGTATTAGGCAAGCAGGTGATGAGATTCTGCTCTCTGTTTGTTCCGGTTAGCATAATTCCTCCAATTCTGGTTGAGTTACTAGGATTTGCTGTAATTTAACTGCAATCAGAATTTAATGTGTTTGTTTTTAAAAAAAAAAAGTAAGTATCTCTGGATGTTCATTCCATAGACCTTTTTTTCTGTCAGAATAGAAATTAATGTGGTGTTCTAGTTTCTATTTCATGTTTGTATTTCAGAGCCTTTACATCCTAATAGCAACTTTATCCTCTTCATCCTCATGTTAGCAGGTAACTTGGGTAGGAGAAAGAGCATTTACAGGCCCAGTAAGCAAGGAACCTACCCTTTGAACTTAGATGTCTGCATTATCCTTATTGATAAACAAATGGAGAAGCATCTATTTCTTCACATTTCTATCAGTTAACTACCCATGAAGAGTTTTGAAAACAAAGACCTCTTGGTAATTAATAATCTGAGATTATTAATTTTTAATTTACGTAATCTGTGCTCCTTTGGGAGTTTAGTCCCCCATACAGTTGAGTAATTCATGTTGAAATGTCATGAGAATAGCATAGTTTAGTAAGCAGCTGCTGAAACGAAGTAGAGCTGGATCATAACAGATGTAAAAACTTTAAGTTAACTGAGTGATAACATGAATTAATTCAGACCAATGTAAGGATTAAAAGAGTAAAATACTGCATGTTTGTAGGAAATGTACACATATACACTCATATCCTGAGCACTAGCATGCACACACACAATTCTCCACAAAGACAGTCCGTACTTAACGATATAACAATGTTTAGGCATTTTGACTTAGACATAGTACAGGTGAATTTGCTACTTTGCTATAATCCAGGGTTTACTCGCATTCTGTTTTTTATACCACCCCTCTTATTTTCAAGATATTTTTTCCATCATCAAAAAAATTACCAACTGTAAGCTTAATGTGTAAGTCTGAATCTGAGAGTTTTAACTTTTTGTCCTACTGTCTTTGAGACAGATCAAGCATGCCCTAGACATAAAAAGAAAGATGAGAATAATTCTCAATAAAGTAATTATTTTGTCCATTTAACATAGGTTTGATACTATACTCCATTTGTACTTTCATATGTTAATATATGCTAGTTTATATTATCTTGGAGCTCTTGCAATGAGTTTACAATATTTTCTATTCATAACTTCTGTATTTAAATTAAAGTTCTAAGAAAACAATATGGAAAATACATCTTTGTCACCTTTTGTTGAAATCTGGGAGTTTCCTGAGCTTCCTCTTCTGTACCATGTTTTTGGCTGCCTACCATTTTCGTTGCTGTGCTTCTCTTGCACTTTTCTCTGCAGCTATCACACTTTCCTTGAGAGAACGTTGGGTGGCTCTGAACTGCACAGCGGAATTCCCACTTCTTGTATTTAAAAGAAATTGAGCAAAGGTCATGCCAAGTTGTTCTTGTATGACTGTCCCACGGGACAAAAGATCAGCTCAAAGTAACCTGCTGTGATAAAGCCATTTAGCAGAGAAAGTCCCAAATCCTGCTGGGTTATTTTTCTTTTCCAAAGCAAAGTGCATCCCTGCTCATTCTCCCTTTCTTTTTTTTTTCTTTTTTTCTTTTTTTTCCCTGCAGCATTTAAATATGCTTGTTGTGCTGTGCTGCAGGAAACAGATGCATTCTTGTTATGGCCAGAGATGAATGTCAGGATTGAACTAGTGTTCATGAAAAAGTCTTTTGTTTGATCTGCGCTGTCCCACAGTGGAGCTATGGTAACAACTTTCGTTTGGTAAATTAACTGTATCACTGTGTACCGGCTCAAATCATGGCATCACCTGAATGACAAACATGCCACTGTTTGTATGACAGCTGAAAAAGAGTATTGTTTTATTTTAATCAAAAGCATTTAAATCCAATTGATTCAAAATTCCAAAGCATGTGAAAGCTAGGTATATATGAAATGCACTATCACTCTGTTTTTACTCAAACTGAAGAATTTCTTGACATTGTTATTTCGTAAATGTTTCTCTACCAAAGCTTAAAAACTTGAGTAACTTCTGAGTTTGAACCCCACATGTTTGGTGATGTGATCTTGTTTTGTGCATGTGTTTAAAAACAGAAATAAGCCAAACAGTGGATACACTGCACCAGATGAAAGGCCGTCTGCAGATCAGACAGGCATTCTTCCTATAGCTGTCTGTGTTTCCAAGGATGCGGGTTTGCTACAGCTAAGCTGATTGAATAACTAGCTACCGCCGAGAGGGGTGGTCTCATTCTCTCCAGTGCCTGGGAATGGGCATTCTGGCTGTCAGAATGGCTAGTCTCTTTTAGTACCAGGGAGCTGCTACAGGTGGTTAGGGTGGTTCCTCTGCTTCCGTCTAAGACTAGGTCCAGCAGTGAGAGGTAGTGTTGTACTAGGAACTGGCTAGGTAAGTTAGAAGGATCAAAGTCTGGTAGGTTTTTTTTTTAATTCTCTCTTACCAATGCAAAGGAGTCCTTGTGGAGAAGGAAAATAATCTTCAGTTTCAGAACCATAAAAATTCTCTCTTCTAGATAGTTGAAAATAGTCAGTATATCCAGGCCAAATAATACTAGTTAATGCTCCTGCAGCAGCATATCGGCTGTAAGGACAGAGTCCTATTTGCTCTCAAATGGCTCTGAAGTGTTGGTGCTACCTGCCTCTCTAAGAAGATGGAATCAGTGCTTACGTATTTTCACGAGCAGCAAATGGTCCTCTGGAATTTTCTGCAAATGAAGGTGGAAAGTTCTTTGGGCAGTGACTAGCCAACACCGATGTTTTTGGAAAAAAGGTCAAGGTTAGTCTGTGGTGAAACAGCACAAACCCCACCAGTTTCCCTGGGTTTCTTAATGAAGGCACAGGCAGATGCATGTCAGGCATTTTAGAGGCGAGGACTTGTAAAGCTTTAGTTGTCATAACTGAGGCTTTTAAAAACACTTCCAACTATGTTTGAAATATATCCTTTTCCAGACACAGTTCTTGCTCCTCAGCTGAAGGCTGGTGTGTAATACTCCTGACCCATGTGAGTGAAGGTATCTCTCTAGCATCAAGATGAGCAGAACATACTCCACCTCCTCACCGTGCCAAAGTCAGGTGTATGCAAGGAAAAAGCTCTAACTGGTCTTTTCTCTGAGCCCTCCATGCACTTGGCTTCTGAAGAAATCCAGTCTGAATATTTTTTTGTGTGTGTGTCTAGCAAGGAAGTTTTAAAAAAAAAAAAAAAGTGAAGGGATTTGGGAAATAGGAGGACATCCATCACGTTAGCTATTTTGTCACTAAACTGGCCAGCCACTACCTGCCTTTGAAGAGGCTAGGGAGTGATTTACCGAAGGAGTTCCTGAAACTCGTGACAGAGGAGAACGCCTGCTTTAAACATGCAAAAAGAAAGCCATGGCTCCAACGGATGTTAGCCATAGCCTGTCACGATCACTCTTCTAGCTTCAGTGGTTATATATTGTTTAAAACCGTGTGGGAAATGCCCGTTTCTCCCGGCAGGGACCGATCCACTGCTGACAACGTTGTCGCAGGCTGTCCTTGACCCTCACGCTGCAGCTTGTAGGCGACCGACGTCAACCACCACCCTCTCCCAATTCAGTGCATTTACGTTATTCTGCCCCAATTAAGGCACCGTACCACTAGGGTTTATGGGCCCCTACATCCTCGCAGCAGCGGGAGCCCCGCCGGACGCCCCTCAGGCGCAACTGGCGGGACGGCCCCGATCCGTTCGCTGCTGCCCCTCACACCCCTCTCGGGACGAACCAGCGGCTGCACACCGGCGGCTGAAGCCTCCAGCGCCAGCCCAGGCCTCGGCCGGAGCCCGGGCCTCGCCCAAAGAAGCGGCTCCGCCTCGCCGGGGGCCTCCCTCCCGCGTTCGGCCGTGAGGAGGGAGGCGGACGGCGGCCCCCTCAGCCCCGCGTCCGCCTGTGAGGAGAGAGGCGGGCGGCGGCCCCCTCAGCCCCGCTCCGCCCCGCGCGCGCGGGGGGGGGGGTGGGTGGACCCGAAGCCGCCTCCTGGGCCGCTGATTGGCTGCCGCCCCGGCGGCGGCTCGCGGGGCTCCCGTCTCGCGCCACTTTCGGGAGCCTTGGCGCCAGCGGAGGGGGCGGCGGGCGCCATGGCCGAGAGCGGCGTTCGGAGCCGGGACGGTGAGAGACTTGTCGGGGGGGGGGGAAACTCGCTGGGAGGGGAACGGGGCGAGCCCGGGGTGGCAGCCTCCGCGGCGGGGAGGTGGCTGCCATCGTTCTCGGGTTTAGGCCCGGGGCTGGGGGGGGGGAAAGCAACGGGGCAGCGGCGCTGAGGGGTGGGGAGGAGGAGAGCGCGCGTGCGCGGCAGGCGGGCGGGCTGCAGCTCTGAGAGGGGTCGGTTTCCTCACAGCGGTGAGGCCGGGTTATCCCGGGCGGGAAGGCCGGAGGGTTACCTTCCCCCCCTCGCCCCTCACGGGCTGCCAGGCTGGGGACGCGCCGGCATTTCGCTGCTGGGCAGTGGGTGGTCTCAGGTGGGGTTGAAAATAACGTTTTCCTCAGGAGGACGTTGCCTGAGGCGCTTGCTTACGGTGAGCGCAAAGATTTGACAGAAAAATCTCGGTAGAAATACACCCAAAGTGTTTGCGTCTTTGCAGTTCTTCCACAGATGGTGCCAGGTAGCGTAAGTGTCCCTTAGCGATACAAATCCTTACTTACTCGTCTCGGCCACACTGCCTAGGTGCAACTCCATTAACCGTTTGGCCTCCTGCTGTCATCAGGAAGGGACTGGCCTTCTCCTCTGGCTGCCTGGCCTGGCCTGGCCGCTTGTGCTAGCCCTGGGTCTCCTCTGCCTGCAGCCGGGGGGTTCAGCTCCTCACACAAAACCTATAGGCTTGTTCCTGGGCTAGTTGTCCGCTTTCATATGTTGGATTGGGACCATTCATTCTCTGTGGTCAGATAAACGTGTGTCCCCCCATCAAAATCAAGAGGGAGAGAGGAAGGTCAAGAGAAACGGAGAGCACCTTGCTGGGGAGAGCGCTGTGAAGGGAAGAAAGCGTAAGAGGAAGGGGGGCAGCAGTCTTCTGCTGCCAACAGATTACTCGTTCATCTCAACCTAGCTGCACTCTTAAACGTTGTGAAACCACCTAAAAAAAAATTACTGCTTTGTAGCAATATAGGCCTTTTCTAAGTCTGTCTGTTCCTGAGTTGTCATGGAGACATGCAAAATAAAAGGAGCTGGAAATTCCCAAAGAAAGAGTGGGGGGATCCTTTTCAGATAAGGGTTGATGAGATTTGAGAGATGCTTTGGAAATCTAGGTGATAGCGTATTGCTGAATATGAACTGGCACGAACTCTGTTTGATCTCTGTATCTGTCTGAGACCATGCCTCTGGTATAATTCCAGAATTGGCTCATCAGGAGCCATCTGTGTGCCTTTAACCAAGTAGGTCTCTATGTTCATTTTAAGCAAAACTGCAACCATCTATTAATACATCACTGAATGCTAAGTACCAAAGGTAACAGCAGCTCATTACTAAACTTATTTCTCTTCTATTTAATTAATTGCAGCTATGCATGAGTCTGGAAGTTTTGCAGCATCACGTTCTAGACGTGAGAAGAAGTCTAGAAGAGGCCAGCAAGAAGCACTGGAACGTCTGAAAAAAGCCAAAGCTGGTGAAAAAATAAAATATGAGGTGAAAATTCCTCCTCTTTTCTTTTATTAGAAAGTGAATAGGAGCTGAGATGCTTAACTACCCTTTAATACGTATCTAAAAGTTACAGGAAACAAAATCTGCCTTTCAGATCAGCTTTTTTTTCTTTAACGGTGTATGTTTTTCAGAATGTAACTGTTTTGCTGCTTTCTGGTATCATTTATTTGCTTCTTTCTGTTTTCAAAACTAAACCTGTTTTATTAACTGCAAGTCAAACATGCTTGTTACTGCTTGGTAACTATCCCACAGGGATAAATTTTAAAATTTAATTGTGTAATTAATGTTATGATAGGAAGTACTTTTTTTTTTTTTTTTAAATGTCAAATGATTTTAAACGTTAAATGAATTTCAAAGCTTTACGTGACCGAAATGCATTAATATTGATATGCTATGTTTTCACAAAGAAACCAAAATTTAGGTATTTACCTGATAGAACTGAAATCTAGCAGTGTAACACTGATACTGTCCAATTAATTGTAATGCCAATAGGAAGTGACTTGCATGTTGAGGTGGATAAATCTAAAGAAGCCTGGCGTGCGTAGATCATTAACGTGCAAGTTTACTCTGAGGCACAAAAGAGCATTTTTAGCATTACACTTGAGCACATCAAATCCCCTTCCTTTTCACTGAGGTCATCTTGGTGTTTGAAATAGAGCCAAAGGTCAGAAGTCTCCATTGCTAGGATTTTTTGGGGTTTTGGTGGGGTTTTTTTGTAATGTGAAATGAGCAATAAAGCAAGTCAGTCTCAAATGAAATCTCTACCAATGCTTCAGTAGATTTTGAGTTTCAGCGTACTGTGATAATTTTAAAAATTTGTCACTGCCAAAAAAGAAGCTTAAACTGAATGTGTGCTTACTAGTTGTGAACAATGTAACAGTGTAGGGAACCATGCATTTCTTGGGAACTTTTATGTTCTTACTGATGACCTATATTAATAAGTAATGGGATGGGAATTATTAATCCTCAGTATACTTTAACTGTAGGTTGAGGAGTTCACAGGTGTTTATGATGAAATAGATGAGGAAGAATACTCCAAGATGGTCAGAGAACGTCAGGATGATGACTGGATTGTTGATGATGGTAAGTTAAGATACATTTGGAGAATTATTTTGATTATAGTGTTATAACTCAATTAGGCTTCATAATGTTATAGTTAGTATGTTCTTACAAATTGTTTTAGGAGGCAAGAAAAAGATAAGCTTTTATATGGAAATGAATCTTTTGCATTGTTCTCATAGTAGTGTATTGGGATGGTAATGAAAATATTTTTCCATTAAGAAGTTTTTGAAATTTTATTTCCAGTTATCAGTGACGTAACTTTAACAAGAAGTACTGTAATTGATAATTTCTAATTAAACACATAATAAGTGTATTTAGTCTAATAGAAGGTACGGCTGGGAGTGCTCTAGTTTTTAATACTTCTGCATTTATAACTTTTGCTCTATATTAAAGGAGAAAAGTTTAAAATATGTAAAACATTTGATTACGAATATATTTAGAAATATCAGTAGACAGAATTTAAAATGTAAATCTTTAACAATTTGTTTTTCTACAGATGGGATAGGTTATGTGGAAGATGGAAGGGAAATCTTTGATGAAGATCTGGATGATGATGCTCTTGGTTCCAATAAGAAAGGTAGGTTCAACATGACCGCTGTAGAATGGCTTCCAGTGGCTTTTAAAAGGTACCTAAAATGGGCAGCTTCTTGGCATCAGTATGTGGTGAATGTGGCCAAATAACATGTTACTTGAAGCACTATAGTTCTGTGCCTGTGACTGTGGATTTTGCTTAGCCCCTGTGATATGGAAGGTAGAGGTCCACAAGTTGAGGTAAAATCACTGCTAACTACTTCAGCACTACTGGGGCAATTTTGCTTATGGCCCTCTGCGGGATATGTATTCACTTCTAGAACAAATGCATCTAGGAATGATCTTGGTTTCCAAAGCCGGTGTCTAAAGGATGCTTGGTCTCTTTTGCCACTAAAATACCTGCATGCTTTTAAGCATCTGGGATCAAATGATTTTGACAACTTTTATGAAGTTGCTGGCAAACTGAGAAATTGAGTCTGGTGTTGGGAATCCAAACCTAGTGCTAAACTCCTGGACACTTGTGTTTTTTTCAGGAGATGTTTCCATGTAAAGTATCTTGGTCCTTTTTCTGGAGTATGAACTTGGGTATGCAAAGATCATCTCTGATGCGACTAGGAAAGATAGGGTGCTGATAGGGTTTTGCGCTTTTTTGTGTGTGCATGACAGCCATTACAAAGCTGACGGCAAATGAAAGATGATTAAGCCTCATCTCAGCCAGCAGTGTGAAGGTGGAAAAAATATACTACCTCAGCTATCTATTCCTGGACCCTTAAACACTGAGCTTTGCTGATGCAAAATTCACATTTTTATATTTTTCTGTAGGAAAAGGTGGCAAAACATCTACGGTTGATAAAAAGAACGTGAAAAAATCTGTGGTGTCAAAGCCAAACACAATTAAGTCTATGTTTATAGCCAGTGCTGGGAAGAAAAACACAGATGTAAGTTTTTATGTTTTTGAATTTAAAGATTTCTAACTTGTTTGCAGTGGTTTAGTGGGAGTGGAATAAAGCAAGGGCTCATTTCAGTTTCTCGTGTCTAGCAAGACATAAACTCCTGTTACAATCTCTTAGATATGGAGCATTCCTGAAAACGTGTGTTTTGTGGAAACCCTTTAGTCGTTTCCTGTTGGTCTCATGATTGGGTTTGCACATATAACTAAGAACTGTTTGGCTAATCTGTTATTTTGCAGAAAACTGTGGACCTGTCAAAGGATGATTTACTGGGCGATATTCTTCAAGATCTTAATGCTGAAGTAAGTATGTTAATAAAATCTGTTTGAAACACCTTAATGCATTTTTTTTTTTTGCCGTGGAACATCTCAAGAAAATAAAGTTCTTCTTAAAACTAGACCATGTAAGATTGATTTCTTCCATAGCACATCTGCTTGGTATATTCCATGTATGTATGCAGCCTACCTGTCATCTCCACCATGCAGAAGTTTCGTGACTGTATTGGTTTGATAAGCCAAAACTACTATGTCCTGATTAGACATGGTTTATATTAATGTGATGTAGAGCCTGTGCTAATGCACCCTTCTACGTTTTAGTCAGCCTGGAGTGAAACGGGACTTAACCTGCATCTGAATTGCATATACCATGTATGTGTATCACCATGCTCCAGCCAGTATACTGTAGCATATTTCCATCTGGTGTGTTTGGGTTCATGAGGGGACCTGAAGGAGGACTGTTTTCAGCAGATGATGTAGCCTGAACTTCTGTCTGCCTCCTCCTGCTTTCCACAGTTTGCTACAGAGAACCAGATTAACACTTCTCTGAGTTAGGAGTGCAGGATGGCTGCTGTAGCAGGCTTGGACTGTCTCAAGTGAGGCTGTTCCTTGTCATTAATGACTTCTTAATGAGTTAATGCCCTTTAGCAGGATTCTGTAAAATGGAAAGGATTGCTTACATGTAAACCGTGAAACTGCTGTAGTGGTGAGATACTGAATTGAAATATGTTGTATCGTAATAAGCATAATGTGTTTTTACAGAGCAGTAAGAGGGGTATAAATGTTCCAATGTAAAGTTGTTCTCTTGGTTTTGTACGGTTATTATTTTACTTCTCCCTGTGATATCTGATTGAGAGTTATACCTTAGGCTATCAAAAACTCTCAAATCATTAAGCAAATGCATTTTAATGCTGTCAAATTTTGTGGAGCATTGATTAGGGGAAATAATGCTAATAATTACACTATGGCTTCTCTTTACTTAACTAGTAGTTAGCTATTGTTTTTTTGGCTTTGTTGTTTGTTCTCTAAAATTTTCTTTTGTTACTAGCTGTTGATGAGTAAAAAATATCTGTGCATGTAAATAAATTAAAACGGGTTTTCCTCTAGTGTGACAGTGCTGAAAGAGCACTTCTGCCTTTCTTAAGGCATGTGTGCTCAATACTACTGTTTCAGCAGACATGAGGAACAGCCCACCAGTTATTCTGATATTTGTGCATTAAAGGCACAGTTAGCTATTGAAATGCCTGCTGTTTGAAAAGTGTTTCACTCTTTGATGACAGTTTTTCTCTCAAACTGTTTACCAAAAAAATCTAGCGTCAGTCTTCATGGGCTGATTGCTCAGATAACTTTTTCTTTTTACGTGGCTGAGCTGTATATCAGGAGGTGTGTTTTCTTGGCAAACGAGAAATACTGGTGGCTTTCTTTTGTCTTTGGTGGAAAATGTTACTAACCGAGGCAAAAGAAAACACCGAACACCACCTTCATTTTGTCACTTTCTCTTTTCTTTTAATATTCAGACTGTTCAGATAAGTCCACCACCAATTATAATGTTGAAAAGGAAAAGATCTGCTGGAGTACCACTGAATCCTTTCTCTGTGCAATCCCAAACTCCTAAGGTAATGGAAAAAATCAAAAAAGTTCTCATTAATCTGTATTTCGGTTGATTTGAATGTTGTTGTCTTTTATTTCTGCTTCTAGATTACCTTTCTCATTAGTTTCCTTAGCAATGTTACTGTGTAACTTCATGCATTTTTCTGTCTTCCCTTTCCATGTTAATACTTAAACACAATACAACTCCATCTATATCGTTAGTATAGTAGTAGTATATAGCTGTTACATTTGACAGGTGAAACTGTCTTTATAATGTCCGGTGTATCACATGAAGGTGAGTTTCTGCTTTGTCTCTTTTTTCCTAAGAGTAGAAAAGACCCTTGTGGCAAGGAAAGGATGATGGGAAGTGAAATAAGCATAAGAGACTCTATTTGTGGTTGTGGAAAAGGATAAGAAACTCATCTTCTGCAGAAATGAAAAGCAAATGGAAAATTGAAGCTATGGATAGAAGTTGACCCTAGTGGAAGATTTTGGAGTGAAAGGAGGGACTGGCTGCCAAGGGTGGAAGGCTAGCATTTTGTTAAGAGTTCTGGTAAATGAGAAGGATGTTATAGCTGGAAATACAATGAGATATTTGGTAAGAGTCTGTAGAGGGCAAATGGAGTAGAGTAGATAAATCCGATTTGTGAAACCTTGTGTAATAGTGACATCAGCTCTTATGCAGATAATAATTGCGAGTGGCACTCATTTCAGCAGTTGTGTTGGAGCCTAAAAGTAATTGAAAAAGAAAAAAAGGGGGAGATACAGTAAGAGAGGATCTTTGTCTTTACAGTGCAAAACAGTGGTCACTTTTAGTAGGAAACATTGAGAAGGGAATTAATTCCCAGACAGGCTGTTCAGATGATAGCTTCTGTGATCCTAGGAGGAGGAATTGGAGATTTTAGACAATGAAACAGATGAAGAGGATGAAGAGTCCAGCCTTAGAAAACAAAGGGGCATAAAAAGCAAGACGGCAGTGATGCTTTCTACTTCAGGAGATGAGCAGGAATATAAGTATGAATAAATGCATTTGGCTGAGCTGGCAAAAAATTGTTGGTGAAGGTAGATTAAGTAATGTTTGCTTTCTGTTTAAGGTGAGTGAAGGGCTGAGTTTGGCATTTGCCACAGTAGAAGTAGCTGTACTGAGACTGGAACCCTAGAAACGATTGTTGGCAACTCTAAATTCTATGTCGGTAGATAACAGCTTTCCCAAAAGATAGAGGTTTTGGACCTTGCCGCAGGTCAAGGGCCAGTAGATGGAGAGACCTGTCATTGGTCATGGCGGAGGGTACTTCATACGCATCTTCCATAAAAAGAGGTTCTGTAGCTGCTGCCGTAGTGGTATCTTGTCTGAAAAACAAACTATGTACTTATTGCCTCAGATTTTAGACTTGCAGAGCATGCTGAAATGAGTTTTCTTTGTTTTCTTCACTCTCCCTGCCATGTCTGTAGCATGAAGAAATCCAATGGAGAAGCACTCTGTTTTCTAGATCCATGGTGTCTTCTAGACGTCCTGAACTCATTGCTGATATGAACAGGTGTAAACTGCCAGATTGGCCTTCTGTGATTGTTCCAGGCTCTGTCCCTGCCTGATGTATATTGTCACATACGCAGGTGACACAGAGGTTTTAATTTAGGAATGGAGTAGTGCTATGTGGGGAAAATAGTGAAAGTAACCACAAACTTAATTAAATGTCAACCATGGCCTGTTGTAAACTGCTTTTTAAAATTATAGTAGAAACACATAAGAATTTAAAGTTTACTTCTAGGGAGTTTTAGCTATCATGCAAAATATGTGGAGCTTTTCCTCTATCCCAGGTTACTAGTTGTGCAAATAGCAAGTGCTAGATTTTATTTTTTTTTCCTTTTTTGCTCTTAAGAGATTTTTTTTAAACTCATGGCTAAAATGTCTTTCAGGTAATCACCCCTATATCAAAGAAAGCTCCTGCTCATCTCAGAAAGGAAGCTTTTCCTCCAGCTTCGTTTCATCCTAAACGTCCCAATTACACAGCAAAATCTGTCATAGACTCTGAAAAAGAGGATACCAAGTATGTGCAAAAAGCTACAGAAAATGGGGGAATAGTGAAGACAATAGAAGAGAAAGCTATTGAAGGTATCAAAAAGAAATAAAAACCCAGTTCTGGAAACTCTTTAAATATGGCATATTAGTGTTAAAACATTTCTTAGTTAATGCTAATTAGATGCTTAGATAGCTTAAAATGTGATATTTTGTTTGTATATTAATACTGTATATTACGTTCATGCATGTAGTATGCTATCTATGTATACTGCTGTAGTATACAGTGTGTCATGTTAATGACTCAAGCCTTTAGTGCTATGTGCAACACTTCCAGATGCTGATCAGGGAATGATGGATTTTGATGAGGAGGACTTTGATGAACCTATGGAAGCAGAGCATGTGGAAACTATACCTGAGACAGCTGAAAGCTTCAAGAGGGATGAGGAAATTGAAAAGAAAGAGACAGAGCAGCTGGAATCAGAGAAGAAAGAGACATCTGTCTTGTAAGAATCTCTTTTTCTTTTTTTTTTTCTTCTACCAATAAGCCTTAGATTTATCTTCATATTTGTCTTTGCCAATGGGATAATTATGATACAGACAGAATGATGATAATGCTATGTGATGGTTTTTTTTGTAGTGACGTTAAAAATGGTAATGTTGAACATGCTGATAGCTAATTAACTGAAAAATACTTGATGTCTTTGGGATTTAGCACATGACAACATAACACATTTCAGTATATTGAGGTGACTCAATGTGGGTGTTGAACAATGATCTTCAATGCCAATAAGCAAAAATGAGGAATTGCTAATGATGCTTATTCTAAGCAACTATGAAGGTATTTTGTAACATTAGTTGTAGTTAAAAGTATTGTTGCTAAAAGTAATTTCACATGGTGAACAGCTATATCTTTGGAAATAGGAAAAAAGTTTTTTTTTTTTTCCTGTTTTTTTTGATTGTTTGGAAGAATCTTGAATCATACGTTTCCATAATTTTAAACTGTAAAATATTTGAATGAGCAAAAAGACTTAAACATTTAATGACTGAAAAGGTAGTTCTGTTGAAATAATCTCTTGTTCCCACTAAGCAGCTTGTACAGATGGGTGGATATATTTGTTGTTTAAAGGCTTGAATGACCAAGGCTGAAATACCAGTTGAATGATTTTTAAAGCCTGCCTGTTGTGTACTGAGAACCATACTTGCATGTGGGTTTCTCTCTTTGTCACTCCATCCTTCTTTTCAGAAGAAATCTGAGGAAACCCAACTGTTGGGAATGTTGCTTGGTAGTGGAAAGAGCAACAAAAGGTGTGAGATTATAGGGCTGAAAAAAAGCAAAAGGGTGGTCATAGTAAAGGCATAAGTTTACTTCTTGTTTCTTTCTTCTTCTGCAAAACCTGCAGAAGTTGTTC
Organism: Haliaeetus albicilla; assembly: GCF_947461875.1. Taxonomy (NCBI): domain Eukaryota; kingdom Metazoa; phylum Chordata; class Aves; order Accipitriformes; family Accipitridae; genus Haliaeetus; species Haliaeetus albicilla. The sequence continues at coordinate 3,264,695 of NC_091488.1, forward strand.
TCTCCCAGGTATCTCATGTTGGGACAGAATTGATGAAGATGAAGCTGATCTAGTAGTGGCAGAAGTTCAGCTGGACCCCAATCTCCTTCCACTTGTGAATGGGGAAAATGATGATCAAGTCTTAAGATTTTATTGGCTGGATGCTTATGAAGATCAGTACAGTCAGCCAGGTAACTGTTCAGTTAAAGGCAGAAAATGCCATTCTGATTCTTTTTATGTAACTGGGATTTTCAGACTTGCCTAAATGATGTCTAGATACCCTGTCTCTCTGTGCTTCATAACTTGTACATTAATGTCTTGTTTTTCCACACCTCTGTCCTCAGTGCAGGGCACTATGACTGGGAAAAGTAAGAATGTCGTCTCTTGGCCTAGTATAGCAGTAGGGAGGTACAAAGGGAGCTACTACCACTTCTCAATGTTGGTGACCCATTGGCAGCCTTAAAACCCAGTGCACTCCAGGAATAAGTTGATGTTGTTAATTTCTTACTCAGTGGTGCAACAATCGAGCATGCTTTCTTCCTATTTCTGGAAATGTAACTTAAAATTCTGGTGGATTATTAGAAAGCAGTTGCACAATTTTATAGGAAGGAAAGGTATGTCTATTAAGGGAGGAAGGTGGCCTGAAAAATACAAGGTCTATCTAGGTCCCTTTATTCAAACTGTGTAAATCTTGAAGATTGTCTTTGGATTAACATCCCTAAGATACTTTGTGCAGTTGAAGTGTGAATCCTAGCTCTCATCATCTTCAAAATGGCGGCATTCTGATCTCAGCCCTGACAAAAGAAGTCGTGTTCACATCTGTTCTAAGTACTTCCCATCCGTCTCTCATTTCATCAGCAGCTTTAGGATCTTGGGTTTCTAATTTGTGCTTCATGTAGGTTTACCGGAAGGTTCTTCCGTATGTTGTTGAAGGTTTTTTGGGTTGATGCTGTAAGCATTGAGTCAGATATGTTTCTTTGTTACACCTTTTGTTGTGAGTTGGGATGCCAGACTTAAATATGAGACTGTGCCGGGCTGAACAGCTTGGTGATGGGAGTGGTAATAATCATAGATATCTTGATGAAATCAATGGCTTTAATATAAAATTGCTACTTTTAAAGACCCCACTATTGTTCTTTTTCCTTCTTTTTGTCTTCCAAGTCAGTGGTTGCTGAATGGAACATAATTATGAAAGGATTTCTGTTCCTCGCATGCAAGGAGTGTTCTTTTCTCATTATGACTTTTTCAGGATTGAATAATAAAGACTGCACCTGTTTTCAATTAGTAATGTAGAAGGGAAAATTTTGATACTGCTTTTTGTTTAACAAGTTCATGATCTTTGTTTATGCCTCATTTGCTGTGATGTCAAATGCATTGCCTGAAGAGTAAATACTATAGCATAATCATAAGACTCTTTCAAACTTAATGATTTTTTTTGGAGGCTTACTTTTCAAAACTCCCTTTACTATCTTAGGCAGAGAACTTGCGAATTGTAATCCTATTAACATTTTAAAGAAATAACAAATAAAAACTGCCCTTTCTTTCCCCTCTGCAAGATATTTTCCTTGTCTCATGACTTTGCTTGCCTTTTGGTTCATTGGTAGCATGATCTTTCTTTTCGCAGACTTTATGTTTGATAAGCTTTACTCCCATTTTTTCTTTGTTTCTTCTTTCCATAATCAGGCTAACAGGGGATAAGGCCTGATATCTCTTCTCTCATTTCTTGGTTTTACATATGAAATGTCTCTGAGAACTCTTTGAAGTTAGCCCTGCTTTTGGGGGGTGGTGTGGTGTGCATGGGGGTGTTCAACTAGGTGACCTCCAAAGGTTCTTTCCATCCTAAATTACTCTGAATCTGTGATGTCTGGGGGTTAAGACCACTTACTTGTCCATGCTAGAGTTGATTAAAGTTTGTCTTTGCAATCCAGGCAGCCTTTTACCCTATCTTTGACTGGCTCATGTATCCTTCTTTCTACCTCACCTGCTTATATGTATGCCTCTGACAGGTTAACTTCTCCATGCTCGTAATATTGCCAGCTGTTAAAGCAACCAACTACTGTTTTGTGGTCTCTCCCATAGTTCCATCTTTCTGTATGATATAAACCTATCTGAGTTTTTTATCCCTTTAAAAAAAAAAAAAAAAAAAGATTGCTGGGGACAAGAACTTCATCTTCCCTGTCACTTAGATCTGTAATTTGAGCTCTTTTTAGATCCTTTTATTCAAACTGTCTAAATCTTGAAGATCGCCTCTGTATTAAAATCTCTAAGATACTTTGTGCAGCTGAAGCTTGTATCCTTGCTCATCATCTTCAAAACCGCAGTATTCTCTGTCCTTGACAAAAGTAGTCTTGTTCACATCTATTCCATGCACTCAAGAAATTATTTTTCTTAGCCTGTCACTCTAACCCTGTCATCTGTCTTAGTGCATCTTTACTGATTTATCTTTGATCTAATGGAGTAAGAAAGGTGCCTCTACACCTGATAGATTGCATGGCAAAGATAAATTATAACTCTTAACCAAGGACCTGTTTGTGCATTGTCAGACCAAGGAGAAACATAGGTTCCAAAATCTTCTTTATGTGAAACACTGTTTCTGAGACAGTCTCAGCTCTGATGTTTCTGATTTCATCAATAGTAATGTACTGTAGGAAGAGTGTCTTTCATGTAATCAGATTCCAAATTGTTTGGAGTTTGAAGGGAACTCAGGTGAAGCCAGGTTTTTGAGTTGTACTTGGAAGCTTATTTTGCTTGTAATTCACAAAGTGTATGTGAAAGTCAGCTGGCTTTGTTCTATGTTATTTCAAAGTTTAACATCACTTGGTTAGCAGTTTGCAGCATTTTGTGCTAATGCCAAGTTCTCTGTGGCTCAGAGATGTGCATGTACAATAATGACATGGTCCACAGTGAAGTCAGTTGTGCTAGTCCTGCTCTATATAGGCTTTCTGAATGTCTACCTTTGTTACAACTGCTGTCTTAGCATCCAGGATTTCTTGCGATGTCATACGTCTTTCCATGTTCTCATTTGTTAAAAAGTCAGTTGAAAACTTTTCACAGTTAATAAGCTTCTAGTTGTTGTCTTCAGAATGTATTTCTACAGGTTTTATTAGTAGTAGAGTCTTGATCTCATGGTACTAAAGTGTAGGAAAAATGAGTTAATTTTACTGGTCTAGCTGAAGAATGAAAAATTGTAGGTAACACATGTTTCAGGAGTGATTGACAGCACAGGCATTCTGATTATCTTCAGCTTTCACTGACTTCTGTCTCCTTCCTCTCCCCATGAATTATCCAACTAATGTAGGTAGAAATGGACTATCAGAACAGAATTCTAAGACTGGCTGTGTCATGTCATTTTGAATTTCACATATCGAGGTGTTACTATAGTGATGGAGGTAGGGGCATGAAGAACTACACAGGTATCTATTTGTAAAGCTGGTGTTTAAAAATTTAGAATGTGCTGATACATTGGAAAGATTTGTTGTTCAAGGACCTAATCCAGAAATGGTTGTGTTTCTGTGTAAGAATACATAATAAGCTGCTTTAAGCAGCATTAAGAATGGTAAATTTAAGAATTGCATATTGAATTCTTTGCTCTGCCCTTCTTCCTTAGGTGTGGTATTTTTGTTTGGCAAAGTTTGGATTGAATCTGCAAACACCTATGTCAGCTGTTGTGTGACAGTGAAAAATATTGAGAGAACTGTTTATCTACTGCCACGTGAAACAGTAAGCATATCTTTTCAAGCATGTCAAACATAAGTACCTTTCATTCTGCTTATGGCAGGTTATGAGTTCTAGTAGTGTGTTTGTGGGAACTGTTGAAGCCAGTGTTGTCTGTAGGTGGTAAAATCCAGTGTATACACAGGATATCATGTGAGATGCAGAGTAGAGCATTGCTGCTTCCCCCTGACCCTAACTAACAACTGCAGTCAAATTGTTATCTTTAGACTTGCTGCTTAGAAAATAAAGTTGTCTTGAAGTATTAGTAGAAAACTTAGTGCTTTTTAAACACTCTGTTTCAAATAATATTTTTTAAATTTGGGGTTTCTTGGCTGATTGCATTGTAGTTTTCACTTAAAGAAGAGATACGTGATTCATAATAGCAAAGCAAAATTCAACTTCTTGGTCATGTCTGCTGGTGTTTTTTGTTAACTTAAAAACTTCTGTTTTTGAGGAAATTGACCTATCCACTGGCAAAGAGACGGAGACTCCGGTAACTATAATGAGTGTTTTCAAGGAATTTAATGACTGCATTTCACCGAAGTATAAGATCATGAAGTTCAAATCCAAGGTTTGTCTACAAGCATCCTATTTGGTCATTTGCTGTTGTTCTGGTTTGTAAGGTGGAAAGTCTGTTGAAACACTGTCCAGTGGGGGAGGTTATGCTGAGATGCAAATATATAACTCCTGACATGTGTAAGTGTACCTGCCTGTAAAAGCTGTCCCAGTGTCTTCCCAAATATCCATACTCCTTTAAGAAAGGTAAATCTGCAACATGATTGTTCCACCAGAGGTTTAAACGTACTGTTTTTGAAAATACTCATTCATTAGCTTCTTTGAAACTGGGTTGAATGTCAGACTGTCTTGTTTGCTTGCTGAGCTATTTTTGAGAATACAGAACAGATAGAAGTTCTGATGCCTAAATGGGTATCAGCTCATGGTGTCAAAGTTTAAAATGAAAGATTGTGTTGTTCAGCAGATAGGTCAGTACACTGGGATTAGACCATCTTTGCATTTGACCAGGTGTCGTATTGAACTTCATCTCTTGGCATGTCTCATCCTTCCTTTCACCCTTGCAGATTTATCTTTTTAGAATGGGTGCCATTCAGAGCATGGATTGTCATAGTGCCCTTATACAGGAGGTAACAAGTTGTGATAACTGTCATGCAGTCTTGAAACTTAAGCTGTTCTGGGCTTACAGCTATGGGCAATAGTTTTATAGTGTTATTCTGCTGTGTTCTGTTTGCTCAACAAACCTGAAAAGAACATTGGAAAACCAAAATGTTGCTGTAGTGGAAAATTTGCACATACAGTAATATAATACTTGTTATAAGTCTGCAGGAAAAGAGCTGATACCGCTGATAGTTGCACATTTGGACTGAATTAGTTTGCTAGTGTGAGAAAGCTTTCTTGTTCATTTACATAGAGCATTTGTCTTTTGGCAGGGGTGCAGAGGTGAGAAGTTTGTGTGGGGAAAGGTGGCTAATATGCAAGTTAGAGGAAAAGATGTGTTCAGAATGAACGCTTAGAAATTTTTCTGTTTCTTGAAGCAACATGTCATTAGTCTGGCAAAGCTGGCTTTCGTTGTAATTACTGGGTGGTGTGGAATTAGTTTTAACTTTTCCTAGCCTGGCAGTCTTGTGACTTTGTAGGATTCGTTCCTGAATAGTTGATCAGGAAATGGAATGGCAAGTAAAAATGCAGGAAGAATGGAATTTAACAATATGTAAATGAGGGAAAATAAAAACAAGTTCATATAGTAATTCAGTTTGGAAAGACCCTCAGGAGGTCATCTAATACAAAGCTAGAGTACTTCTGAAAGTTTCAGTTGTTAAAGTGAAAATGTGAGCAGTGTTTCTCAAATGGCAAATTCATGCAAGACATGATGTCTTTTCATCAACGTGTAGCTTAGTGCATTATTTACGTCATTCAGGGAAAATGCACGTCATTAGTACTTTGTAAAACTTTTTTTTTGTTCTAGATTATTTTCTCTCTCAAAACTCTGATGCAAATTCAGCTTTTGCAGTTTTCTTGGTGTTATTTCTCTTGTATAGTTGCTTATAACTTAATTGTTATGTATCGGAAGGGAATGAATTTAACAATAGGTAAAAAAGTTTGTCATAGCTCACTGTTTGAAGACCCTTTGACGAATGAGGGAGGAAACTTGGGGCAAATCAATTCTTCATTAAAAGAGAGGATGCAAACACTTGTACTCCGGAAATGAAAGGAGGGGGAAAGGCCTTTAAAAAGACACAGATCTGTTAATAGAATCTTAGGAAACCTCCCCTGTTCCATGGTGTGCTAAGGAAGAATAGTGTGAGTGAGGTAATGGAGTAATATAGTTTAACCTTCAAAGATGGCTTTTAAAAATAAAGGTAAACCATATGCAGGAAGTATTTGAACTGTTATTTCTGATGTTAGTTCAAAGCTTATCAAATTTTTACTGAGTTTACCCAGAGCTTGGGGTAAAAGACCCAACTGTGTTGTCCGGACCATGACTGTAGTGCTTCTGGGGTCCTTGAGTGTAACACAGGAGTGATCCCCAGCAAGAATAGGGAAGTAGCAGCACTAAGGTGTTGTTCAGATCTTACCTAGAATATTACAACACTTGATCACCCTGATGAGGAAAGACTAACTCAAGCAACATCAGGTACAAAAGATGGTAATTAGAAGGATGAGACAAAAGGAGAATCAGTTACACCAGAGATAACTATGAAAGAGCTTTAATTTTTTTTAGCCTAGTAAAGTGAAGAATAATGTTAAGACCTTTTTGCTCTCTACAAACATTAAAAGGGGACGAGCAGCAAGAAAGCTATTTAAAGGAGAGTTTTAGCAAAAGAACAAATTTATAAATTTAAATTCATGAATAAATTAGGCAGGATAGTTGGGTATGCAGAGAAGCTCTGGAATAACCTACCAGAATTGTTTCTGAACAGTAAGAATTCAAATTCTGTTTGAATTCATCAGGCTCCTCAGTAAACTGAATTTTGCTAACATGGTAAAAGGCTATCCAGCTTTATTTTGCTGGCATAATTTTCTGCTGATTTTGATAGCTACTGTCTCCTGGAAGGGTTTAATGAGAACTGGAGCTAGCAGGAGGGTATGGCACTAGTAATGTGGGGGATAAGAGAAGAGATAGGATTGGAGAGCAGGGCTGTTGGTGGGGCCTTTAGAGGATTATTCAAGGAAGGTATTACAGTAACTCGGCTATTCCAGCTTAACACAAAATTGACTGTGAACAAGTGGCACCAAATCTGGCCAGGCTTACATCGCTACAACAGGGTGTCCTTTTGCTGCCTGCATGGTAATTGTGGAAGTAGCGGGTTTGTCCCATTACTGCACCCTCCTTTTCTTTTGTTCCTCTCTGAGAGACCTCAGTTTGCCTGGCTATATACCGTATTAGTCTGTTTTTCATAAGGAGTCATCATCTTTCTTCTCATTGCAGTCATACCACCAGAGGTGGTGTGTTGTTATACAGCCCTTGCATCTGTGTTTCCATAGGGGTGTGCAGGGCTCTCAAATTGAAATGGTGGTGGCACTCAGCTGAGTGAATGCTCCCAAAAAGTGATCTCCACACAGTTGTGACTGTATGTGTTTAAGAGCTAATACGCTTTAGAAGAACTCCCCTGTTCTGTGATGTGCAGCCAGTGTTCCACTACTGTGTTGTTAAGGGTTGGTGTTTTGAAAGATTTTTAAAAGGCTAATGGCAATATTGCTCAGGTGAGCAGAGCACTCATGAGCAATGCATTCAGAGTAACGCAAGTCTCAGTTTTGGCATTTCTTTGAAATTGAGAAACTCTTATTCTTCCATCATTAGCTGGAAATCAGAAAGGTTACTAGCATACTTGCCATGCACCCAGAGTTCTTTTATTCAGAATACCCAGTTTTGCGATGATGCGGAGAGAGCCGGTATTTATGCACTGAGACAAGTTGTCCTCTGTGCGTGTGTGCGTGTGCATCTTGGCCTTGCCAGCACCAAACTTTGTCCCTGGGAACAGATACACTTAAGCCATATCATTTCCTCCTGCACCTGCTGCTAATTGTAGCTTCAATGGGTTGCACTGCTGCCAAGTTAGCAAGTCTTCACAAATCAATTTGAAAGCAGCCTTACTCCACTTAGGAACTTAGCAGCTAATCACTGCTGCTCATTTCTGCTCTGTGAAGGGCCACTTGAAGGGCAGATTACTCTGCAGCAAAGCATTCATTCACTGCAGTTATGACCAGACGCTTGTGTAATTGAGCTGAGCTCTGTGGAATAACGCAGATGAATCACTGCAGCATACTATTTTTACACTATGTTCAGCTTGCGTTTGCAACAAGAACTTGTTTGAAGCCTGAGAGTGTATTTTAAATTAAAAAAAAGAAGGGGGCCACCGGTAGCATGTGCTAAAAGCAATGCATTGCCATCTCTTATGTTACAGCTATGATGTGCTGCTTGTGTGAGGTGCTGCTTTGGCTCAACAGTTCAGATCTACATTTGCATGCTAATTTGTAATGCTTTTCTTTCTTCATAGTGGTGCTCTTGTACCAAGTTACATTACTGTTTTCTGCTTCCACATAGCTGTTGATGCCATAGTTGTTTCTGGATTTGCCTTCTTCCTATTTATAGCAGAGGGCCCTCTCCTCTCCTACCTGGGCTTTGCAGCCTTAAAACTGCAGTGTTATGAGAAGTAGCAAACTTAACTGCCCGTTGTAGTGCTCTGAGGGAGCTGTTGCTGATGCTATTAATTTAAGGAGAAAAAACCCAACAAACCAGCCACCCAACCTCAAAAGCAAATAACTTTGAGTTTACCTAACTGTGCATGTATTTTGTTTATTTGTAAATTTTATTCCAATTTATGGTGACTTCGTTCTTATTAAACTTAATGTAGTGGTATATTATGCTGACTCTGTGTATACTGTGCTGAACTTAATGCACTGTCCAGTGAAAATATGCTTTTTAATTTAAGGGCCCTCTAGGAATTCTTGTAGTAAGAGTAATGTTCTAGCATAGTTATGGCATAACATAATAACAATTTTATATAACAGTGGTGCAGATCGTTTGTGAAGTATTACAGGGCAGAGCATACATATTACAGGGTAGAGCGTGGCATTTCAGCAGGTACCATAGTGGTGTTGCACAGGATATTGTAATTATTTGGAAAACGAAGGCAGTTATTCTTAGAAACTGATAAGCTGTGCATGTTGTGGAAAATCATTATTGTTCTTGAAGAAAGCAGAAGTGATACTTAACTTTCAGTAAAGTTGTACTGAACTTGAGATGGCTTTAACTATCTTTGTTAGAGATACGTAAACAAACTTGACTACTTTCTAGTAAAACCCGAGTCACTCAAAATGAAAAATACAATATTGTCATAGAAATGATTCTGTTCTAAGCATGTAGTAAAGTAAACAGCTGGCAGATGGTTGGGAAATAAGCTCTCTTGGGTGCCTCTCTGAAGTGCTGGTACACTAAAGTATGCAGTATAAAAGGAGGAACTGCGTGCAGTTACGGGGCTACAGTCTCACTGGGATCACAGACGCATGGTGAGATAGGATGTGGTTAAGAAGGACAGGCTGGAATGGCAAGGAGGGGGAGTGCCTTTTACATGTCAAAGCAATGGGCATGCATGGAGTCCTGCCTAAGGATGGGCAAAGAGCTGGTCAAGAGCTTATGGGTCAGGATTAGAGGGCAGACAAATGAAGGTGACATCATGGTGGAAAAAGAAAGCCAAAGCCTACCTACCTGGAGTTGAATGTGGTGAGGGAGGCAAAGAGCAGTAGGAAAGGCTTCTATAGGTACAGGAAGACTAAAGGAAAATGTGGGCCTGCTGCTGAAAGGGACAGGGGATGCCGTGAAAAAGGGCATGGAAAAGGCCGAGATACTCAATGTCTTCTTCACCTTGGTCTTTACTACTAAGTCCAGCCTTCAGCAATCCCTGACCCCAAGAGACCAGAAGGAAAGCCTGAAGCACAGAAGACTTGTCCTCAGTGGAGATCAGGTTAGGGAACATTTAAACAAATTGGACAGACACAGGTGCATGGGACCTGGTGGGATGCACTCATGAGTGCGGAGGGAGCTGGCCAGTGTTATTGCGAGGCCACACTTGATTATCTTTAAAAGGTCATGCTGATGAGAGGAGGTTTGTAAGGACTGGAAGAAAGCGAATGTCACTGCTATCCTCAACATGGGCAAGGAGGGGGAGATTCCAGGGAACTAGAGGCTGGTCAGCCTCATCTCCAGCCCTGGTAAAAGGTGATGGAGCAACTAATTGTGAGGACAACTGTTTTCCAGACACACAAAGCACAAGAAGGTGCTTGGGAGTGTTTGGTGTGGGTTTATGAAGGGGAAGTCATGCTTCACCAAGCTGGTAGCCTTCTGCAAAGAGATGACTGACTGACTTGGTGGACAAGGGGAGAGCAGTGGCTGTTGTTCATCTTGACTTTAGTAAGGCTTTCAACACTGTCTCCCATAGTATCCTCAAAGACAAACTAATGAAGTATGGGCTAGGTAAGTGGACAGCGAGGTGGACAGAAAACCAGCTGCACTGCTGGGCTTCAAGGGTTGTGATCAGCAGCACAAAGTCCAGCTGGAGCCCAGTCCCTAGTGGTGTACCCCAGAGGTCGATACTAGGTCCAATCCTGCTTAGTGTCGGTGTTAATGGCTTGGATGATGGTGCAGAGAGTACCCTCAGCCAATCTGCAGACAATACAAGACAGGGAAGAGTGGCTGATGTACCAGATGGGTGTGCTGCTGTTCTGAGGGACCTCGATAGGCTGGAGATGTCTCATGACCTGCAGGAATCTCATCAAGTTCCACAAAGGGAAATAACAAGTCCTGCACCAGGGGAGGAATAACCCCGTGGACTGTGGGACTGGCTGTAAAGCAGCTTCGCAGAAAAAAAGACCTGGTCATCCTGACAGATACTAGGTTGACCATGAGCCAACAACGTACCCTTGTGGCAAAGGCAGCCATGGACATCCTGGGCTGTGAGGCAGAGCATTGCCAGCAGGTTCAAGGGAGGTGGTCCTTCCCCCTTACACAGCCCTGGTGAGACACATGTGGAGTGCTGCGTTCAGCTGAGCTGCCCAGTATGAGAAAGACGTGCATGTAGTGGAGCAAGTCCAGCACGGGACCACAAAGATAATTACAGGGCCTGGAGCATCTGTCATGTGACAGGGACCTGGGACTGCTCAGCCTGCAGAAGAGAAGATTTGGGGCAAGGGATTGGTGATGTAAATCTTATCATTGTATATAAACATCTGATGGGTAGGAGTAAAGATGACTCTGGCAGACTCTTCTCATTGGTGCCCAGTGGAGGACAAGAGCAATAGGTACCTTTTGAAACACAGGAAATTTATCAGAACATAAACCTCTTTTTTACTGTAAGGGAGGTCAGGCACTGGCACAGGTTGCCCAGAGAGGCTGTGGAGTCTCCATCCTTGGAGATACTCAAAACCTAACTGGAGAGGGCCCTGAGCAATCTGCTCTAGTTGACCCAGCTCTGAGCAGGCGGCTGGACTAGACAATCTCTGGAGATACCTTTCCATCTCTGCCATTTTATGATTTTGTGGTGGTCTGCAACCACCAATTCTCATGAGTATGTCTGAAGCCTGTGAATTTGCAGACTGTTACTGAGTTTCCTGAGCTATTAAGATTGTATGTTTTTGTTTTGTAATGGTTAGTATACTTGTAAGTCAATTCTGTAGAAACTCTTCATGCTAGGAAAATGTAAAGAGATTAAATACAGGTACTAAAACATTCTTACTATCTTTAGATGGTTATAATGAGTTGCAGAATTGGTAATATATGATCAAGCCCATGACATTTAAGATGTATGTTTTGGCTGGCCTTTATTTCATTAGCTTTCTTATTGGACAGAATGAATATTCAGTTGGGAGATACTGAAAAAATAATATCTTTGTTTTATACAGAAAGTGGAAAAATATTATGCTTTTGAGATCCCAGATGTTCCAGCAAAATCTGAATACTTAGAAGTTAAATATTCGGTGAGTATAATTAATCTGATGAAAGACCAGAACCTGCTTTCTTGCCTAATTAAGAATTCTATGATTTTACTAAAAAAATATAAAATTTGAAGTATTTGATCTTTGGCTGTACCTCTGTTGCAGTGTGTAGTTAGTTGCTCATTGTCTTGTAATTAAAAAAAGAAAAAAAAAAGAGGTTAATACCCAAGCTTGTGGCTTTTTTTGTTATTTATATGTTGGTTAGTCCTTAACAAAAATAGTTCATCACCAGGTAACCTATAACATTGATTTGTTAGCGTTAGTTCTATTTGTGTAAATATGAGGGGGAAAAATACTTCCTACAACTACTGCATTCCTCCCGCCTTGTCCCCCAGTTATAATTTGATTACTGATTTACAACAATCTGTATTCCCAATTATCCTGCTTTATTTTTTTATTGCCTTGCCACTGGATCAACTAATGAGCCAAATAACCCTTTAGCTGTACTGGATCAAGGCCCAAAATAGCCTAAGATGTTTTAAATTACTTACTACCCTTAAATATTTTGTTGAATCCATGTCCAGAATACAGCTGATATTTCTGCTTATATGGCTCTTGCAAATAGCAGCTAGGCGAGAAAGACTTTTGTTGAAGAGCTGTAAAACTGAGCAGCAAAGATGAAAAAAATTCCCATCAGAACATCAGTAGCTGTTCTTCATTAGCAAAAATACTTGATTTGGTTTCAAATGTAAGAGACAGCAGTCTTGAACCTGTTGAGTCAGCTGCTGTGATAATGCCTTTTTAACCCCATTTTTTATGCTAGTTCTAGGTGTGAAAGCAGCATCCTATAGAGATTTGCTAGCTATCTCAAATTTTTATTTACCTGTGTAGAAACACTTTATCCAATCTTTATGTGACAGATAAGACTAAAGGTGTAACTATCTAATTAAGTTTACAACATGAGCAGTTTCTGTATTAAAATAGATATTGAACATTATTGTAGTCTTGGCTGGTGATAATATTTCTGTCTTACATCCAGTATGGATGAAGAAGAACTTTTGCCTCAGTGCATTTTTACATTACTGTCCTGGTTTTGTTATGCACCTATTTAAGTTGAGTCAATAGTGTAATTTCTTCAATTACTGTAAGGTATTATGGGTTAAGGCTTTGCTTGTGGGAAATTACAGTGATTTCAGGTATTGTGTAGTTTTGTTAAGGTGCTGTCTGGATATAGTCTGTCAACCTTGAAGACTTCTGTGGGGTGAAATAACTCACTGCTTTCTGTTACTTGTTAGGCTGAGTGCCCTCGGCTTCCCCAAGATCTGAAAGGACAAACATTTTCACATGTATTTGGAACTAACACCTCTAGCCTGGAACTTCTGTTGATGAGTAGGAAGATCAAAGGACCATGCTGGCTGGAAATAAAAAATCCACGTATGGTGGTTTGCATGTGAAATACTTGGTTGCTGGAAAGCACACGTCATTATAGATCGGGGGGAGGAGGGGAAATTTGAATTGTACTGATGAATTATCATTTTGTAAATTAACCTTGCAATTTATCTGTGTAATTTTCATTACCTAGTACAAATTGTAACTTATTGTTCCTTTTTTGAGTGAGAGCTCTATCTGTATAAAGTTGCACACTGTATAGATGAGATTATAGCTTTGAACGGCAGTGAGAGGGAGCTCTACAGTGCCTAGCAGCTACTCTTTGGTGCATACCCTAAAGCCTCGAATACTGAGCTAAAAAGTTAATTTCCTAGAAATTTATTCCTCTTTCTTCTTTTGATAACTTAAGATTCATGTTTTTTCTGCAAATGTATCTTTTTAAGAACAAACTGCTGCTAGATGGCTTTTATGTTTGTGTGTTAGGTTTTTTTCCTGGCACTTAGAACGTGGTGCGGAGCTTTTCTAGTTTGAAATCCTTTCTGCCTCATGAGTGGCATGCACCACTTACAGGTGGTTATGCTGCCTTATTTTGGCTTGGTTAGAGCCCTTTACTCAAGGTGTGCTACATATTCTGAAGAATGTAGGGAAGTTGATCATACTGGACAAAAGCTACATCTATTAGTGCAGTCTCCTTGGGGTACTTCAAATGTAGAATTGACAGTATGAATGCTGACACCAGGAGGGTTCTCCTCTTCAGCACCTCACACACTGACAAAGCTGATACCAGTAAGGATTTTATGCTGGAATAGACAAGACAAATCCCTGACTGCCAAAAGATGGATTAGCTGTGATAGGTTTTCCACCAGACATTGGCAAGTATCAGTGTACTTTCTGGCACTGATTTTAAAGGCCTAAGAAGGATTTTGCATCTGCACTCTTTGCCCAAGAACTGACTTCTTATTTCTTTGGCATTTTCTTTTTCACCTAAAAAGAGTCCAGAACTGTTTTGTTCCTCATACCCAGTGTGACAGATGTTATGGCAATGATAACCAACAGTTCAGGCAGTATTCAATTTTACTTAATGCTGACATGTGCTATCTCCCCTTAGAATTACCTTGCCTGAGCTCAGATACTGATTCCACACCAGACTTAAATGGTAATCTAAGGGAGCTCTTTTTTCCCCCACTCACATCTCTGTTACGGCCTTCAGGTTCCAGAGGGAATCTGTATCTTTATCAGAATTGCTCATTTCAAGACTGTGGCATGCCCACTCTGTTGAAAACTGTCTATTAAGCTGGCTAGTTATATTTATGCAAATTTCTGTCATTGTTGCACTGGATCTTGTGCCCCAAAACTGGGTTGTTGGGTTGGGTTTTTTGGGGTTTTGTGTGTGCGTATGTTTGTTTGTGGGTATGTCTCTATAATCAAGGTTCTTGCTTTCTTGTGTAGCTTCCCTTCCACACTTCCCATAGAGGGTCTTAGGGATAAGAAGTACACCTGGCAGGTTTAGAATAAGCAAGTCTCAAACCATTTGATCAGACTTCTACAACTGCTTCAAAAACTGTCATTGCTATTTGTAATGAAGCTGTCTTTGCAGTTTGAGTATCAGTGCTAGATAGCAGCAGAGCTTTTCTAGAGCAGTGGTCTCCAAACTTGTTAGATCGTGCCCTCCCATCAGTAAAAAATTGAGCATGTCCCCCCTATATATAGGTATTTATTTATAAATTATATACATGTACTAATATATTATGTACATTATAAAATAAACTCAAAAATAGAAACTAAAAAAGGGCAAGGTATGTGAAATAAACACTTATTAAAGTATTTATTTTATTTATTAATGGTACAAAAAAATATTTTCTTCCCATACCCCGATGGATTGTCTTATGCACCCCCTGGGGTGCATGCACCCCACGTTGGAGACCACTGCTCTATAGAGTTCTAGTCAAAGCTCTGGATGTTAAGATACTGGAAATCAAAGAAAAAACAGGTGTTAAGTGATTGATTGCCTGTCTTCCTTTGGAGAGATCATCAGTGTTTTATAAATGAAGGTATTTTAGTCAGTTACCTGTTTGCATTTAGAGCAAGGATAATGAGAGAAGGTAAAATATGTGGGCTTCCAGAGAGGAGTCAAATAATTTTGCAGGGAGTAAGATAACTAGGTCTACCAATAGCTGTCTTCAAAAGGTTAATCCATCAGAAATCTAACCTCTGCTTCTTACTGTGTGTAGTGAGTAACCTCATCAGCATCTTTTGTGAATTGTAGCGTTCGCCACATATCAAGGTGCCGTGATTAGACCACTGGTCGGCCCGGACCAGGGAAAGAGACAGATAACGCACACAGTGTGAGCGCCAACTTCCCCCTTTTATTGCGCAGTTAATTCCTTTTATACTAACAAGGGTAGGCGGGATTACAGATACATCATAAGGCTGCGACTAACCCTCTAACTTTCCGTGACATCGCGAGATCTTCCAAACGCCGAACCCTACAGTGAATGATCACTTATTTTTTTAAAGCAAGTAAAGAATTACAGACAAAAAAATTCTCAAATGATAATGGGTGGTGAACATGTGTTTTTTTTCTCTATCTATCTATCTATCTAATTTTTAGCTCTTGTACACTTTATGTCTAAATAGCTTTCTGTGGTCTCTTTTACATTTTAGGATAGCTTATACTACCAGAGTAGTATGTCTTATGACATCCCCCATCACCTTCTTTCCCTAATTGTGTTTCTGAAGGACTATATCTAAATGAATTAGTTATCTGGTGCGTTTCAGTCAGTCATACATTCTTGTTCTCATTCAATCAAAATTCCTTTGATTAGCACCCTGGCTGTCTTTTCTGTAGCATTTGAGAAAGCTGTGAGTATTCTTTCATTTCACTTGTATTAATTTAATTTTTATGAAGCCTTTGGACTGACTACAAGGTTAGATGCTAAGAGGTGGTATATTAATTTAGGTGGAGTTATGCTCACTTAGCTTATACCTTTCTCTCCTATGACTCTGTATAAAGCTGCCTGAAGTATTTTTTTGCATTACACATCTTCCTGACCTCAGTACAAATCTTCCCTCTCTTCTTTGGTGTTAAGGAGCCCCTGGTGTGACTAGGCTTCTCACTGGGAAGTCAGGGCTCAGGGAGTTACCAAAAATTGGGCAGGATTAGTCTGGATCTTGGACTATCCCACAAAGGTAAAACATTAAGAGGACGTGCTGTGTACTGCAGTGCCATTAGAGAAACCTTACCTGTGGTTCCCAGAAGAATGAAGGTGATTTTTGTTGTTTCCTCAGAGCTTTCAAATCAGTCAGTCAGCTGGTGTAAGGTGGAGGCTGTGGCCATGAAGCCTGGCTTTGTGAATGTGGTTAAAGATCTTTCTCCTCCTCCTCCTCTTGTGGTCATGTCCCTCAGCATGAAGACCACTCAGAACCCAAAGACTCACCAGAATGAGGTAAGTAATCTGCTCTCATTTGAGTTTGGTTTGGTTTTGTTCTTCGGAATATACTAAAAATTTTCTAAGGCTTGGAAGAACTTCATCTGATAAAACATATCTAAATGTATTTAGTGTTAAATAGACTTTCTGTGCTGCGGGCTTTTCAAAGAAATTTTTATTGGGGTCTCACCAGCATGAGAACTGTGGGTTCAAGGGGCCTGTTTGGTGAGAATATTTACGGTGGCAGTGGATCGTATGTATTTTTTCAAGCCTTTTATTTTGTCTGTTGTGCATAATAGTTATAAATTAGACTGTCCCAGAACAGCTGTTAATGGATTATTGTTATTTTTTTGGTAGAGCTAATCATAGGTTCTAGGTAAAATGACTGGGTTTTTCTGCTGATAAAACTCATTTTGAAATAGAATGAGAATTTGGTCTAAATCTTGTAGCACCTACTATTCTGCTGTGAGATCTTTCCTTTCCTCAGAAAGGAGGAGAGATGTAGGTGGTCACTCTCAGTTGTGGATTGCAGACCACAACGTGTAGTTAGGCATGTTTTATCTGTTTTTTAACATAAGTCTCCCTAGCTTAGGAAGAGATTTAGTATTCACTAATAGGGTGGGGTAGTTGTTTCTGGTTAAGTGAATGGAAGAAAAATTAGGCTGGCAGATTAATTCAAGCAGAATTAATCCTTTTGGTGAAATTAATTTTGGGGGAAGGAGTATGGAAGATTCCTGGTTTCTAGCCAAGGTAGTGAGACATACGCAAGGTACCAACAGGACTCTGCTTGCCAAGATGTTTCTAAAGCCTGTCTGCTTTGTCTTCTGTTTGGTTTTCCTGACCAGTGTCTGGGGAGCCCAGACATCATGCCAGCATAGCAAGCAGAAGCATCAGTAAAGCTAATAGCTTCTGAACACTAAAACCTCTTGGCTTCTTGGCAGTCTTGACTGCTTGCTCAAGGGCAGCTCTTCTGGAGGCAGGGCTTCTCTGCATGTCTTGCCCTGCTTATATCTCCCCTGCACTTCATAGGGAATCGTTTAAATTGTGGGGTCTGTTCAGATTCAGAACAAAATTTGATAAAAGCAGAGTTTTCCAAAATGAATTATTTTTCCTCTCAGATTTCTAAGATAATCATTTAGGAGTAAGTTCTGCTTTATTTTACTTGAGATCAATTGATAACTTTTCTTCTTTTTAACTATTTATAGTTGGAATTAATTTTAAAAAGATCTTTTGTAGAAGCAAGAGAAAAGAGATGAGGAAACTTTATTAAAAAAAAAAAGGGAGGGAAGAAATGGGTATCGATAGTAGTCATGTTTATGAAGTTGTGTGTTCTGTATCTCCTTGGTATAGATTGTGGCTGTTGCAGCTCTGATTCATCAGAAATTTCCTCTGGATAAGGCTCCACCTCAGCCTCCTTTTCAGACACACTTCTGTGGTATGTACTTGGAACAGTTTATGAGTAGAAAAAGAATTCCTTTGGAGTTTTTCTATTGTTGTTATATTTTTGGTTGTGGTTTTGTTTGTTTTGGTGTGGGGTTTTGGGATTTTTTTTGGTGTGTGGGTTTTTTTTGTTTTTTTTTTTTTAACTTCATTCTGTCACTCCACCAATAATGGCTTAGAATAAGTAAGTGACAAAGTTTCAACTCCCAGGCAGGCTTTTCTTTGTGTTTTTAACTTCAGTGGTTACTGACTTTTTATTGAAGACTTTATTGAAAAAAATATTATGATGTGAAGTAACTCTGCTCTGTACAGTTTCCTGTCATTTTTATTAGTTTTACTTCATCATGTGTTCTCTTGCATTACTTTCTTCACCCGTTAATTTAGACCATTTATTTACTGTCACATAGTTATTTTTCAGTTCAGTTCTTCTGAACAGAATTTGAAAAATAAACATGTCACATTTATTTATCAACAAGTTTTCTTAGGAAAGAAAAAAATCTCTTGCAGCAGTGTCATTATAGTAAGATCAGCTAAACCTTGAGATTCAGACCCCAGTCAGAAGTGAAGAAGAGTGTTGAATGCTGTGAGAGGAAGTTCTTTGGAAGCTGTAGGCCATAGTTTTAATCTCCAATGATAGCCTCAAATATGACTGATTAAAATTGTTTAATACTTTACTAATTACTCAATTATCTTAAAGACAAGTATTCATATAAGGCTAGCTTTTTAGAATTAGAGGTTAGTTTTCCTTAGCTCCCTTTGTTGTGGATGGATGCTTACAGAGAGGGTACAATTAAGAACTTGTATGTAAGAACAAATATAATTTCTTTTGCAGTTGTTTCCAAACCAAACGATTGCATTTTTCCATATGACTTCAAAGAAGCTATTAAAAAGAAGGTAATTTCATTTTGTTAGCTTTCTGATTGCAATACTTTAAAATATGAACTTCATGTTGCTTTGGGTAAGTTGTGTAAAAGAAATATTCAAAGGAATCACATGATTATTTCATTAGTTTTTTACTCTGCAAACCTAAATCCAGGTATTTATTCTGTGTTGCTTGTAAAAACAGAGGTGTGTGCTCTGTGTGATTCAGTACTGCTGCTTGTTGTGCTCATAAAATAGACAGTGTTAGACGAGAGTTAGAAAGGTTTTGCAAAGAGGCTAAAATTGTGATTTGTTTTCATTATACCTAACTATGTACTCATAGTATACTGGGAGAATTTGTTTCTTCTTTCCTTGGAGAGTAAAGTCTGTCAAAATTTAGAAGGCATCCTTTCTAAAGGGCACTGGGAGACCTGACAGAATAATAAAGTAACCTATTTTTGTTTTTCTCTGTTTCTGTGTGATCTTAAGCTTGTGAGTGAAGGATGCACATGGAGCATTTTCCTGGTGTGCTTGATTATTAGGAGGCTCTTAAAATATCACTAGACACCTGCATACAAAAGCAAAATGGAAAAAAGCCTCTGAGAAAAGCTTTCTATGTCTATGGGAGTGAGAACAAAAAGCCTTGAATTATAGAAGGAAAGGGAGAACTCTGTGGTGCTTTATTATTGTCTTGTAACTAGTAGGGGAGAGGAGATGTTGCCATTTTAAACTTATTGGGTCATTGAAATCAGGTGCTCTCTTGCTCCTTTTAGAATGCTAAAATAGAAATTGCTGCAACAGAGAGAACACTGCTGGGATTTTTTCTTGCGAAGATTCACAAAATTGACCCAGATGTTGTTGTGGTGAGTAGTTCTGAGACTTTGAGAGTTAAATTAAAGCATATTGTCAGTTGGTCAGCTTTGTTCTTTTTCTTTTGTCCCTAAGAGGTTTTTTAATGTTTATCTTAGACTGCCTTATGAATTGAATTTGCTTATAAGACAGCAGGTATACTTTGATACAAAGATGATACAAAATTTTCCCTGACAGCATTTTATACATCCTATTATTTCCCATAATATCCGAAATAGGCAGTATTTCCACGGTACCTGAAACAAGTATTTTTTTTCTTTGCTCACAAAGACAAAACACAACAAAAAACCCCTTGTGATTTTCTAGAAAAATGGGAACTCCTGGTATACTTAAGAGTCTGTTTCAGTTCAGATGCTCATACAATTTGTGTCACCGTTTACATTGTGTTTATGCTGTAAATCAAAATCATAACCTATACAAATCCATGGGATCTGAGCAAAGTTTTGTAATAAGCATTCTTATGTGTTCTACTGTATTGGCAGCTGAGGATTTATTATAATTACTAATTTTCTCTTTTTGTTATGTTTAATTAATATACAGTCCTGACTTTCATTTAATGAAATGTTGAAGACAATTTGAGTTGGTTATAAATCTGATGTTGGATATATACAACTTGTTATTCTTCTGTAGGTAAATACAAATAATTAAGTGGTGGGAATAGGATGAAATGAGCGGTCAGATTCCTGATGTTTTCAGCTCACTGTGGCTGGTATTCGGTATTCGCCCTACGAGCTGAGCTTCCTGGTGGTTATAGGAAGGAATCAGGGGAGACACTCCAGCCAGCGGTTTTAAATTGAAGATGCCAGTAGTAGGGGTGTGCGAGCTCTCATCCTAAAACCAGCAGAGCCATGTTAGTGCAGTTCTAATTTGCCCGTGATTTAATTAGAGCTGTTGAAAAACAAGCTATATCAATATAGGTAAGGCCCCTCTACTATGGCTGTAATGCTGCTGTTAAGAACCTTCTTCTATAGCACAGTAGTGCACTATACAGATGTATCTGATACAGTGAACCTGCAGTTCCTGGTGACTGGGTGGTCCGCATAGACTCATGTTCATCAGGGTAGCATTTTGCTTTCAGCTGAGGTTACAGACCAGTGTCATCAATGTCCTTAGCATTGTTTAAACTTTGCAAGTGTTGCTGGAGTACTTTGTTATGTAAATACTGGTTCCAAGGTCTTCCTGTCCAGATTTAACAGCTATGCCTGTTGTAGTATCAAAGGAAAAAAAAATCCATTATTTTGATATCAATACTGAGACTTTCATGGATGGAGAGAAAAGGAGTTACTCATAGCTAAGTTTATATGCTGTATAAAGAATGTTGGGTTTTTTTCTAGAAAGCTTTAAATCCTAATCTTTGGTATCAAAGCATAAAACTGAATTGTGTGTGCTATGAGCCAGTTATAGAGCTGACTTTGGTATTCTGCTGAACAGCATTGTTAGTGTTAAGACTAATGAGTACTGTTGATGAACGTTCTCTTAGAAAGTGCTTTCTACGAGAGAGATAATGCCATCAATTAGCTGGAAAAAACCACAAAGGGCAAAGGAATACTGAGCCTGTGAAAGTAAGTCTTTCAATTTGCATTTGTTGTAACCTTTTTTTGTTATTTTTTCTGCTGCAAGGGTCATAATATTTATGGATTTGATCTGGAAGTGCTGCTTCAAAGAATTAATGTGTGCAAAGTCCCTCACTGGTCCAAGATAGGTCGACTGAGGAGGTCCAATATGCCAAAGCTTGGGGTAATAAGATTGCTCAAGTCTTTTAATCCCCTTTATGTTGCATGTGATTAAAAATGAATTAATTTTGCTGAGGAATTGTAAATGTGACACTGATGTATTTTGACTGTTGGTCATGCTGAATTTCATGTGTCCCAGATCAGAAATTATGAGTGTTTATATGACTTCTATTACAGTAATAAGCTAAACTAATTTTCAAGTTAGGCTAATTTAGTTTACATATCTCAACTAGATGATGGTAATGACAGATTAATTGCAATAGTCTTTACTGTAACAGTCTTTGTCTGCTATAACTGTAAAATGAGAAAATGTAATTTGGATTGATTGGTGAATCATCCCATAGAGAGCTGCTAAGTTAATAATTCTGTAGTTCTTAGTACGTATTTGTTCAGAGGACAATGTGTGAGGCTTGGAGTGTTGAAGTGCTGAATGTGGCTGTGTTCTTGCTTGTTCCTGTCCTTCCTAGAGGCCAAGATGAGTATTTGTGTGTGGTTTGTTCTGTGACTTCTTTGTCCTGCTGTTAGTACAAAAATATCCTTGGAGGAAAAGCAAAATCCACACGCATGTTCTTGATGGGACTATTCTGTTTATTGAAGAAAAAAAAATACATGACAGTTTAAGAATTAAGATCTGCTGTTAATGAGAGTTAAGTATCTACTTCTTAATATCTACATACACTGAAAGATACCATGGATTCCTTTAGGGCATAGTTATAAAGCTTGAGTATTAGTGGTATTTAGTAGACTATTTAGACTATTAGGCTATTTGGTGACCAAATGACTTGACTGAGTCCTAGACGCTTATATTTTGGATAGATGTTCTTTGTTAATGTTTGTATGTTTCATTTTGTTTGGGTTTTTCTCTCCTTGTTTGATATGGTTAAGGGTCGAGGAGGGTTTGCTGAAAGGAATGCTGCCTGTGGTCGAATGATCTGTGATGTAGAAATTTCTGCTAAAGAATTAATTCGCTGCAAAAGTTACCATTTGCCTGAACTGGTCCGTCAGGTTTTGAAGACAGAGAGGATAACAATTCTACCAGAGGAAATTCGAAATATGTACAGGTATGTTGCTGATTCATGTTTTTAATCCTTCACTGGAAGGTAGAGGAGCTAGTTTCCCACTACACAATTTCATGATTGCTTATTTGATTTGTCATGGAGATGCTGACTTAGCATACTGGTATTTGAAAAGTAAAATATTATCTTAACAGTATTTTATAATGTTTCAAGCTACTCGTGGGTGGTGGCTTATTATGTGTGAAGCAGATTGATTTGTCAGAGCATTGGTTTAGATACACTAATAGGATATGCAAGCTTGAGGTTTGGAGGGTTTTTTTCAATTAAAAGAGCTTGCTATGTAATTTAGCACTGGTGTGCTACAGATACCACATGTTCCATAGAGCATGTAGGTCTAAACTACTAGAGAGTACAAAAGGAGGCTGATTTTACTTTACTAGGCCATCCCTCTTCTTTTCCCAGTGATTCTCCTCGCTTAATGTTCATGCTGGAAAACACCTGGACAGATGCCAGATTCATTCTCCAGATCATGTGTGAGCTGAATGTTCTGCCACTGGCCCTTCAAATAACAAACATCTCTGGGAATGTTATGGTACATTTTTACTACTTTCCCCTGCCTCGCATTGTCCCACAAAAACAGTTCCGTGTTTTCTGTGTTTGAATTGCTAGTTTTAATTTGTAAACACTAATTGAGAATATATGATGCTGTAAATTTTTTGCTGTGACAAGTGTGAGAGTTTGACGATCTGGTCAAGTAATAATCTAAAACTTCCATAAAAATATCACATTTGAGTTTTGTGCGTGGTGATGATACAGAATAATAGTAATGCTAGGTGAACTTACAAATAGTTGAAGGATGTTACTTAGTCTCTTTTTGTGTTTCAGTGTTTTCTATGCTCTGCTTTGAATTCTTTTTTTGCCTCTATAGTCAAGGACAATGATGGGCGGACGATCTGAACGTAATGAGTTCTTGCTGCTTCATGCGTTTCATGAAAAAGACTACATAGTGCCGGACAAACAAGTTTTTAAAAAGCCTCTGCAGAAGCTGGTGGGTCCAGTTTTTCCAAGAATTTTTATTAAAAAAAAAAAAAAAATCTCTTTTGTGTATTACCGTTCTGTGAGAGCACAGAAAACCCGAACATAGCCAGTTTTAGATAGAACTTAACGTTACAGCTTATGCTTAGTTCAAAATATTTTTTTTGTTGGGTTGATAATGGAGAAATGTATGGTTTAAAGGGACAGTGTAACACCTTTTCCATTGTATCACAGATCTATGGAAACTCAGATGCTCTTTTAGCTTAAAATTTAAATCAGCTAAGTACTTGGCTGCGTAGGGAAATAGTAAAGAAGATAGATAGTCTGTGTTGCTTAATAGATGCACATTTGCCATACAATTATTTTGCTAATGAACAGTATTTCAAGTATAATTTGTAAGGTGGGTGATTTGAGAATATGGGTAAAATATCCAAGGGTTTTAAAAAAATATATTCCTTTGGATAATACCAGTGTAAATGTATTTTTAGAAACATCCATATGTTTGTTAGTAAACAAATTAAAATTTGAGAATGTATTTGTATTTCACTATATTTTGCTTTGGTTTTACTTTTAAATAAGTTCAACAGCAAATTCCAAAACAGGAAGTTCTGTTGATTGTATTGTTGCATCAAAGCAGGGCTGGAATTTTAAGTGATTCAGAATAGCATTGGACAACTGGGAGAAAAATTCTTACTACAACAAAACAAATAGCAAAATACTCTTTAGGTCAGTAATAATGTTTTTAGTTGGGCAGTAATATTTCTGGGTCATGAGTTGATTTTTTTTTTTTTTCCTAGTCTTGACTTTTACAGCCATCCAGAAAATGCTTACCAGTGCTGTGTTGAATGAGACAATTCCTTAAGGTCTTTGTAATCTCGTTAGCAGTTTGTTCCTATAGGAGTTGGTTTGAATGCTGTTTTGACATGTAGAGAGCTTTAATAAGGATCATGATAAAAACGCCATGTTTTGCATGTATTTTAAAAGGAACTCTGTGCACTGGCTCCCAATTTCATATTTGATTTGCCAAAAATAACTCCTCCAACAGTACAGAAATCTTGGAGACTAGATAATGACTTTTTTAAATGCCAAATGTAGGTGGATGAAGATGAAGATTTTGAAGATCAGAATAAATCAAAGATAGGGAAAAAGAAAGCAGCATATGCTGGGGGCTTAGTCTTGGATCCCAAAGTCGGTAAGATGTTGCAATTTTCTTTCTTCTATGAAGTTAGAGACAGGTAGGTTATATTAATTCAGATAGATTGCATGAGCACCATCTGTGTGTCTTGTGGGAGTTTGGTGTGGTGGCTTGGGGGAGAGGTTGTTGCATAGAAGAAAATTCCCAACATTGATTGTGGAATTACTTGTTATTGGGATGGTTTTTTCTTAACTTTTTGTGAGAAGATTATGGTCTTGTGAGGAATTAGGACTGTATATCTGTGTATAATTTTCTAATGGACACGTAAGTTTTCTTTCAGTTTCTCCTCTATGTGGGGAAAACTGTACAAGTGTCCTATAGTAACACAGAAGCTATCTGTTCAACTCTGATGAGTTAATGGGGTTGGATCGTTCCACTTCTGACAGCTTTCTATAATGGGTAGTGGTGTATGTCAACAGCTACTTTAAGGCAAGTGTGGTACAATGTATTACTGTCACTTAAATATTATTTGCGGAGTTGGATTAAGTCCTTAGGAAGACTGAGTAATTATGACTTTTGTTTTAAACTCTGTTTTAGGTTTTTATGACAAGTTTATTTTGCTTCTCGACTTCAACAGCTTGTACCCATCGATTATCCAGGAGTTTAACATCTGCTTTACCACAGTGCAGCGACTGTCATCAGAAGCACAGAAAAGGGCAGAGGTTTGTGTGCTTTAATTTGTGACTTAAGTTACAGTGTCTTAACTTCAGTGTGTTTTCTGTAAATCAGCTTTTTAAGAAATTGTTCTTTTTCACTGTTTATTGGGGTTCCCCCCCCCCCCCTTAAAAAAAGTGATTCTTCTTTAGAGATGCATTACAGAAAGTTTTGATTTGGGACTTTTTGAATATTTTATGTCTATCATCTTCCTTTCAGTAATACGCTTCTAGAATCTTGGTAAGTTCTCTCCCATCTAAATAAAATCTTGGTATCCTCATGAAACAAGATTTTCAATGAGGCTCTGTTGGCCCTTTTCAGCCCCAGGTCCTCCTAGCAATTTCTGAGCCCCTTGACCAATTTCATCCTAACTTGGTAGAGGCTTTGTAAAGTTAGGTTGCCACAGAATTAATGCAAACATACCTGAATGACAGAGACACAAGTCTCATGCTTCTGCCTGGAGGAAAGAATGCAGTATGAGCTCAATCCTTATTAGACATCAGGAAAACCACGTGTGTGCCTTGGGGGTGCGTGTCAGGGAGTGATACTGTGATTATGTCAGTTGCGGGACCAGCTTCACGGAAATTTCATGCTCTTTAATGCAGCATTAAACTGTATTAAACACAACTGAAAAACTTCCTGAAGGTGTGGTTCCATGTACTGTTTTCTCAGCAGCTGTGTTGGCCATGGCTTATCCACAGCTGCTTATTCTCATTTCCTCAGCTGTGCCGGCACAGTTGTTGGAGCTGTGCTGTAAACTGAAGTAGTGAGCTGGTCAGGTCTAAAGGTTAAGCCTGAGGATTTATTTTCAACTGGTATCAGCTCACAGGTTGAAATTAGTGTGTTGTGCATAAGTAGTTATGGGACATAGTTAGTCCTATAACAACTAAAATATCAGTGCCATAGCAGAAACAGGGAAAAAACTATGTGGAGCTCTGTCAGTAAGTTCCTCCAAACTCTCTGTGGATTTACCCTGCTTTCTTTAATGTGCTTTAAACCGAAGTAGCTCATTTTGATTTCTAGCATGGTATGATATTTAATCAGGTTTTGGTGTAATTTCTTGTTATGGTTCTTCCCAGACTGCTTTACTAAACTTGCCAACCTCATAGTATCTCTACTGCCCTTTCTTTCTGTATTTCTGTCTCTTTCATTGTGCTTGAAATGTCTTTCCATTTTTGCTAGGCAACCATTTCTTCGGTTATGCTAATAAGAATGTGTGCTTTCTGTTTCGTTGTTGTTTTGCTATAACCAAGAGTTGCTTGGGGTGGAGTTTTCATTCTGTTGTTACTGTCTATTTCTCTTTGCTCACTTATCTTTTTCAAAGTCTCAGTTCCACAGAGCATGTGCTCCATTTTATAGTTCTGAACACCAAATGTGATAATAAAAAAAGGATGGAATTTTTCAGCATGGGGAGAATTGCTTGTGTGTGTGCTTTTCTTTCTATTTTTATATCTATCTATATATACCTAAGAGTGAGAGTGTGTGTGTGTTTTGTTTATCTGGATTTATATACACACACACATATATATATATATATAAAAAAAACACACACACATTTAAAAAAAAAAATAAATAAAAATCTTCGTGCTACTGGTCCATGTGTCTCTTGGGTTTCTCCCAGACAGAGAAAGGCTTAGTCCCTGTCCCCCAGCGGGGACTAAGTAATATAGTTAAATACCACAAAAAGCCTCTCATGCTGCTTGTTCTGAACTGTGCTTTGGGCGCTCTGCAGGAGTAGATACAAGCTGTGTGATTTTGTTTTTTTTCCCCCAAGCTTTTCACTTAACACATTAAACAGTAATATTTAAGCAAAAAAAATGATAAGCAGTGGTGATCGTTTGACAGGTTGAAGAAGAGGAAGAAATTCCAGAGCTTCCGGACCCATCTCTGGAAATGGGAATTTTGCCTAAAGAAATCAGGAAACTGGTGGAGAGAAGGCGCCAAGTTAAGCAGCTAATGAAACAGCCAGATTTAAATCCTGACCTTTATTTACAGGTGTGTTTTATAGAACTCCTTTGATTTTCCTTCCACTCCCCTTAAGTGCCCTGATCAGCCTTGCAGAATAGGGATGATTAGTAGTGAGCACTGATTGTAATGTGCTTTACTTTCAGCCCATCATTGCTGCAGACTATATAAAAAGCTGTGAATGTAATTGTGAACATTGAGTTTTGTTCTCTGTTGCCTATGGTTGTACCATTTTTGTTGGTTATGTTTCTTTTCAGTATGATATCAGACAGAAAGCTTTGAAACTCACCGCTAACAGTATGTATGGCTGCCTGGGATTTTCCTACAGCAGATTCTATGCCAAGCCTTTGGCTGCTTTGGTGACACATAAAGGGAGAGAGGTAAGTCATTAAACAGGTTACACACACATGTAAAAAGGGTGAATTTAAGCCACCTAGTTTTTCGTTGAATAGGAGAATGGTCTTGTTTTCAAACCTGCTTTTGGTTTCAGAACTGTAGTTTTTATGTTGTACTGCAGATGTTGGAGAAAAAAAAAATGAAACTGGTGTCTAGAAAAGAATCAGATAAATGTGTCAAAAAGTACGACAAGTTGAAGCTCTAGCTAGAGCCTTATTTTGAATTAAACTGCTTAGTTTCAATGGACCAGATTATCGTGACAAAAAAATCAAGGCTGCTCTCACATTTTCCTTGAATTTACAGTTCTGCTTGATGGATTAGTCTTTGATTCAGTGGTATGCTTCAGCTTTAGATGAGCTTGTCTTTGGCCAGTCTGTCCTGTGCCCTGGTATGCTGAGTTCCTAAAACCCTCAAGTTTGTGACAGGGCTAATTAATCAAATGGTGACAATGGATTATGTATCGGGGCCTTATTTTCAGAAAATGTTTGTTTGTTCCGTAAAATGAAGCTTTGCATTAGCTTCAAGAGGCCAGATTTTATTTTAAGAGTCGCTCTTAACTTTATAGGCAAAACTACATTTGCTGTTGATTAGGATGACAGCTGAATACAGATCACATCAGTTTGGTCTCAGTGGGAAAAATAATCATTAAAGATCAAAAATGTACCACTGATACACAGTGTCTTAAAACACATTTTTTCATGATGCTTCATAGTAGTTCTTTATAGAAGAGGATACCAAGCAGGAACCTGCAAAGATGCCAGGAACAGACATGACAGGATGGCGGGTCAACCTTTTAGTTGAGCAGGGAGATGGATGAATTCATGTCTATGTTCAGAGGCACATACTGCCTGTGACGTGAGGGCACAGCTCTCCTTGCTGTGGACTACCCGATGTGCTGAAGGTCCATTTACAACCCCCAACTGATGTGCATAGGGGGATTTTGTTTCTGATAACACATCCTTGTTTGTAAAAGTCTTCCTATCTAAATAGTTCTCTAGAGATAACCCCACATTTGCTGTCCTCCCAATTTATGTAACCAGTATGTTTAACCTTACACACATATTTAACTAGGAAATAATTTCCAGGTTTGATAACTGTAAATGCGCTATGCATCCATGTGAATTCAAAAGTTGTTTTCTTTAAGGAAGTGGTATCTTTGTTGTTGTTGTAAGATTCTGATGTATTTATCTATCAGGTTGGTATGCAAAGCATTTGAGTATCATAGCTTTATATCTTCTAGTAGTATTTTACAAGTCATGAATTTGATTTCTTGGGTTTTTTCATGATCTCCATTAGTCATATGGAGCACCTGTCACAAACTGGGTATTGTATGGATTCTTGGGCTTTTGGCCTCTGTTAAGGGAGAAACATACTTTTTGTTTGCACATACAGTTTATTCTCAATTGTCTGTGACTTAGCAGTTATGAGATAATGGTGCATGAAATTTTGGTGTTCCTGCATTATGTTCCAAAGTGATGGTGGAATGGGAGAATCCTAAATAGGTGGTATAGGATGTCCTAGGTAGCACTTTGAGACACTTTGTCTTACATAGTTCGTTTTTGGTTGGAAAGGATTTCTTACCTCTTAAATTCTGGTTGTGCTAGACCTGGGCTTTCTTCTGCCAAGCCTTTACACACATTTGAATCTCCAGTTTTGTAGTTGCTCTGAGTTTGGGGAAGAACTTAACGCTGTGGCACAGTGTTGCCTGAAAGTGTCTTGTACCCAGTGCCGGTCTAGAAGTTCCTCTGTGAAACAGGGCTGCTGGGAGCACAGCAGAGATGCCAGCCAAAGTCTATGGGAGCCAGTCTGCATCTGGCAGCACTAGTGCTGAGCTCAGTGGGGCACTACTGTCTTGGTAAGTCTTTTCTGTGCAATACAGCACCTCCTGTAGAGCTAAAACTATCTTTTTTCCCATTCTTTGAGATAGATTAGTATTCATTACTCTGGATACTGTGGAGATAACAAACTTTTGAAAATTCGAGAATTTTTCAGGATGACCTGTCATTTTGTGCTTCTGTGTGAGTAGGATAGATTCTGATTAAATACACTGTATATGCTCTCTTCTGCAGAGCATTTTTAGGTAGGTCGTAAATAAACACAAACAGCTTTATTAGTTCCTTATTTCCTGAGTAGTAGTTTTTGCCATCAAAGATGACACCTTAGTTTTCCGGTTTTTTTTTAAGTTGAAATATTTAATCGGGAGAAATACTACTTTAAAATTTTATATTAGTCTTTCTATTCACAGATTTCCTCTTAGCCACTAATGCTAATATAAAAGAGGTAAATGTTTAGTATTAGGAGATTTGGATTCTCTCTATGCAAAGGTTAATTAAAAAATAACTATTATGGAAAAATGTGCTTAGTCTAAATTTAAATGGCCTTTTCTGATGATCAGTAATTGATAACTTTTTTTTTTTTAACTGTTGTGGAGGGGACCTGAGTAAACGCAGGTAGTCTTGTAGATGTCTAAGTGAGAAAAATACTGTGTGGGATGAAAACTGAACTTAATATTTGCACTAACACAATTACAGTTCAGTTCTAAGTCTTAGCAGAATAATTGAAAGTGGGAAATAGATATTTCAAGTTGAAGTTCTTGAAGCTCATTGTAGCATTCGGTTTTGACGTAGCTGAGAGAATGAGTTTTGATGACTTTTTAAATTGCTGCTTTCTAATTGTGTGACTGAAGACCCTTTCACTGAAGCTGTAGGAAGACTGAGTACTGCAAGTGTCTGATGCCGAGTGCTTTGTACTACCTCTCGTGGACTGTAACTTCTCTTTGTGCTTTGGCAATGCCAATGCACTAAAAGTAGTGGAGCTGCCATGGGGTTCCTTACGGTGACTAAAAATTCTTGTAATTACACATTGCCATTTTTAAAACTTGCTTATAACTATGCTAGTGTTTGACGTGTCTACTTCATTTTGATGGCAGAAGTATTAAATATGCTGTGGAAAGGCCATTTCTAAAGCCCGATCACAGTGCTAGGACAGAGTGTAACCTATAAGAGTTTAGTTCTCTGCAGTCAGCCTTGGCGAGATAGGAGCTAGTGCTCGACCTTTATTTACCTTAAGACATGCAGCAGAAATGTAGCAAAGCCTTACAACTCTGGCCATATGTAGGCTGGATCCCGCAGAGAGGTTAGTGTGTGGGATTGCAGTGAACGAGGTGTAATTTACATGGAGAGTGGAGTAATGGTAGTGAGTTTTCACTAGATGGCGATAGAGACCTTGAGATCATTAATCAATTAAGACTTTCATTTTTGTCACCAAGTGTTTTAAACGTTGACTATCAGTTTTTTCAAACGGGTCCTCCTTGTTTATTTTTTTTCAGTTGTGGGTCATCTCTAGCAGGGAAGGTGGGGCATATCAGTGTGAATTTGTCAGAATTTAGTGTATTGTACATTACAGGTAGACTGGTTAAGTTTCGGTGTATTTTGGAAGAAAAAAACAGGCAAAAATTTGAGGTGGGAGGAATTTAGAACTATAGCTCAGATCTGTTTGACCTTTTTGGAAAATGTAAATGTTTTCCTGTTTTCATCATTAGAAATGCATTGGTTCCTGTTCTTACAACAAATTAAAAAAGAATGCTTTCTGCATTTGCAATCCAAATATTACATTATTGATCTGGAATGTGTGAGAAGGATTCCTGGACCTTCTCCCCCACCCCACCATGTTACTAAGCGTTTGCCTGGACATTGCTCTTGTTGTAACTACGGCAGTTGCTTGCATGGAAAAGTAATAGGAAAATATTTAATATATTTTTAGCTGTCCTTTAATGTAATTTAGCAACTGCAAACAAGATGAGTCGGTGTTGTACAACCGGCCAGCTCTGCACTAGCAGGCAGTGTAAGGTCATGCCTTTCTGGCCTCTTTAAAGGACAAGTCTTTTGATGAAGTGTCAGTTGTCTCATTTCCCAAATGCAGGATGCCCTCTGCTGCAGGATTTTTCCTACAGGACAGCAAAGTTGTTGAGAGAATTTTATCTGTAGGCAGCTTGGTTGCTAATGGCTGCCACTCAAAACTGAGGCCTTTTCCAGGTACTTGCTTTTTTCCACATTGTTTTTCATTGTTGCGTATTTTTGCCCAAGCAGCTAGAAAACTTGCCTTTGAAAGGAAAATAACACATTTGCTGTTTTCAGCAGTACTAACAGGTAGATCTAGTGTTATAGTATGCAAAATAAGAGGGGGAAAAAGGCAATTGGGTTAATTCCAACTTTCTCATTCAGATCCTTTAGATACATTCTCAATTAATAATTAGTTTAAGGCCGTGGCAGTCAAAAGGAAAGAATAAAAGCATGTTATTGCTGCAGTCTGGGAAAAGAATGGATGAGGGAGGAGAAAGATGAAGTGGAGAAAGATGAGCTCATTTTAAAAAAATTAAGCAAGGGTAAGTAAGCAGGTTAATGGCCGTCTGTTGCAATTGTCTTCTGTAAAGAAATCCAGGCATCTCTTTTCTTGCAATTTTTTTTTTTTTTTTAAAGTCTTGTTCATCCAGGGAAATCAATCATCAGCTACTTTCTGTTAATTGCACCTGAAGTATTGGTTGTACAGTCTACAAGAGTTGGGATGTTGTCAGACTCCTGGTTTCTTCCATGTTGTAGTATGGGGAGAAAGGGGATTGTTAAAAGAGGGAAAGGAGCCCCCTAAAGTCTCATAGAAGCATGCTGTCTATGTTTAGATAGGGAATACAACATCAATGTAACATTTTTGGAAGACATGGAACTTGATGGCAAAGGCTAGGCAAAGAGTTTCTTAATTGCTTTTAAATATAAAAATGGCAAACTGAAATCTTATGAGAAATAGTGCTAAATTGTTTCAGTGCTCCTAAATGGAAACTGTTGGGGTCAAACCAGTTGTCACTGTTGTTAAATTTATCATTATGTATGCAATTGTGAGCTAGTGAAAAAGCTATGTACGTTACTCTGCATGCTAATATCCAAAATGAGTTAGAATAGACATTTCAAAGGAGAGGCTGCTTACAGTCTGAAAATGCGAACTGAGTACCAAGTAGTAGAAAAATTATGGAACATCTTAACATTCGTTGAAATGAAATATTATTATTGTTAGTCAAGTGCATGAGATGACATCTGGTCTGATAAAGACTTTTGCATCTCCAAGAAGAGGAAATGAAACATTTCAATTAAGAAGAATGGCCAGAATATTTTGGGTGAGGAGGAAATCACTCTGGAGGGAAAAAATGTATTTTATTTTATTTTGTGTGGTGTGGTTTTTTTTCCACTGGACAGAAAGGTTTTATTTAATGGATATTCACCAAGAAATGTTTAGAAAGATTGATCAGATTCGGATTGATTGTACAGCAAGTCAGATGAATAGAGAGACTTTCTTTTTTGTGACTGCTTATTTTAAGATTGTGCTATCACAAGAGGTGTGGTGCCTCTC
Source organism: Haliaeetus albicilla (assembly GCF_947461875.1). Classification (NCBI taxonomy): domain Eukaryota; kingdom Metazoa; phylum Chordata; class Aves; order Accipitriformes; family Accipitridae; genus Haliaeetus; species Haliaeetus albicilla. The sequence goes on from NC_091488.1 coordinate 3,297,714, forward strand.
ACTTTCTGACTACTGATTTCCATGGATAGGTTATAGCAATTGCACGGCCCCATGGTGAGTTGGATCAGCCTGGTGATCTGAGTTGAAAACTAAGTCTAGAGGAAAACCAAATTGATTTCTGTTGGATCAATGACTCAGTGACTCACTGCATGCTCTTAGAGCTGGTAGAAAGTGGGGGCAGACCCGGTATGAGATATAAGGCGCCAGGCATGACCAGCCTTTTTTCAGCTCACACCTGACTGTGAAACTGTAGGGTTCATATTACTAGGACGAACATGGGGGTTTTGTTTGGTTGTTGTTTTCCTTCTCCTGTACTTCTGTGTTTTCTTATGGTTACCTATCTTGTATTTTGTTCCTGTCTTGCCAAAAGACACAGGTTTTGCTTGAGTCTTATCTTAACCTGGCTGACTAGGTAACAACAAGGTATTCCTCACCCAAAATTCTGGTAAAACTGAAAACCAGGGTACTGGGAGACCTTAAAGAACAAGGTCTCTGGCACATTCTCCATATTTGAAATGTAACAGTACAGCCCCTTGTAGAAGTCATGTGTGTTGGGTAGAGAGGACTGATACCTCAGGATCAGGAGAGGTAGAGCTGTCTCTCAATATCCCGTGGTAACAGGAAGGACTCTCAGGTGTGCAGTAAAAGGTTGGAGAATGCACTTGAATCCTGCAGCCCCCAAAGTTTGCCATGCTTCAGCTTTAGAATAACTGAAGAAATCCTTTAATCCTATCTAGAATACTGTAGGGATTATGGGATTCACAAGACAGAGATCCTTTCATGGTTCTCTTCTTCAGATACTGGCATAGAGATGTCTCATAAAAGGGAGATACAGGAGCACAGGAGCTTCACCATGAAGGTGAGAGCTTTTGCAACATCACACCACCATTTGTAAACTGCTTAGGTTCCGTTTTCGAACAAATTAGTTTTTCAATACCCACTATTAAGGTTGGAAGAATACAAATGCTAACTGCTGTCTTAATGTTTTTCTCCAGCCTGTGTATTTGTTTAGCACTATAAGTCTTTGCAGTTTGCATTTTCTTAGTTCATTAGTAGCTTGCCATAAAATATTTTGGGTTTTGAGACTTAACAGAAGTTGTTCTTCAGGGTGTTATTGCCTCACTCATTTGCGTCATGCATTTATCTTAAATTGGGTGTTGGCCTGTTCTAGAAACCATGGGTTTGTCTACCTAGATGGTAATAAAGTTTTCAGAATAAAAGAGACTTCAAATTAGGGGTTAAAAATAATTTTCCTTTTCAAGCACTATTCCTAAGAGTATAGAAAAATGATCTAACTGAAGTGTCTGTCTCCCACAAGACTTAAATAAATATTCATACTGTCCTTCAAAGGTACGACACCTTGATCTCATAATCAAAAAGTTTCATGTATTTCCTGGGAATGTTGCCCACTGTGCAAAAGCTTGCTGTTGTACAAGAGACTGTGTTAGAAGCTTTTTGCTCCATGCATAATTACATGATCTATTCTTTATCCTCTTGGATGAATACTCATTTGAGCCTACTGGATCTGCTGTTTCCAGGTGATGATTTAAGGGTGGTGGTGATCCTACTCTGACATATAGGGAGAGGCTGAGAGCTGGGTTTCTTCAGTCTGGAGAAAAAAAGCTTGAGAATGGAATTGGTTGTGGTCTTCAACAACCTAATGGGGGCTATCAGGAAGAAGTCAGACTCTTTGCAGAGATGCGTAGCCTTGCACCAGGCAGGAGGTTGGGTTAGATGATGTCCAGAGATTCCTTCGAACCAAAATTGTTTTATGACCATCAGTTTAGAATTTCCTTTAGTTCACGCTCAGATTTACCACTAAGGTCAGCTAGATCCAACAGATGCAAGAGTAGCAACTTGTCGTTTGAATTGAAGAAAACTAGAAGAATGAAGACATTTCAGCAGTGATACTTGTCTTACCAGGCTGTTTTGGTTTCAAAGCTTAAAAAAAAAAAAAGAAAAAAAAAGATCTTTGCCCTGAGTACTTCAGTTGCAGGTTTTGCTGTATAGATCAGGTTGTGTGGTTTCTTGCATGTATGTCCTTTCACTGGACCTGTGCCAAGATTCATTGGCTTAATTTAGAAGATATGCATGAACAGCTTATGCTATTTTCAGCATTGAAATACACTTAGGAGACAGATGAAACAGTTTGTTCAAGACCTTTATTTATCTGTGGAAGGTGGACTGTCTCTGCTGCAGGTGCAGTACCTTGTAAGGATACAGGAGATCTTGGTGGGCAACATCGAGAATTCTGCTTCGGACAAAGGATTCTTGAGAAGTAGATGTAGTTTAATGAGCTGGGGCATACCTGATGCAGATCTTTTAATGTAAACAAGCAATGTTAGAAGCAAGGAAACCTGTAAGTCAGGCATCTAGCCTAAGCTAATTTGTTCAGACTTCCTTTGTAGTAGAAAGAGGACAGTGTCAAAGCTGGATGAAATAAATCCCCACAAATTTTAGAGCATGATAGGTGATTGAAAGGCACGTGAAAGCTTAATTTATGCTTGCTCTGTCTGTCTGCTTTCCTTCCAGTGGTTATGCATAATGCAATGCAGGAGATGTTGCTGGTGGTAGGGTTGTCTTTAGCTTCAGGCTATGCCCTTTATCAAACTTACTGGGTAAGGTTTCAGGGAGTAGGATTAAATTATATATGTTGATATCTGCTCTACAATTTGATACTCTGTGTGTTTGCTGATTTGAGCCACTAGAAACAGTTGCTCCATAAAATCCTATTTCAACACCTGGATTAGTTAAAAAATAAAATCCAGTTCCCTTTACCTTTCATGTTTAGTCTGTTATGTTTTCATATGTTCTAACTGACAGACTTTAAAAGGAGCAAGACGTAGTTTTTTAGGTTGTTGGGGGTGGGAAGTGGTTCCCACTTGTGTCACTGAAAAGCAGTGCTCGTCAAGCACTGCTCATCAAAAACGGGGAATGTCGGAATGTCATTTGAACCTTACTGTGGGGATTAGTCCCTGGCAGTCATCTCTATGTGAGCTTGTGCTAGTCTTGGGGATTACATGAGACTGGAGAAACTTCTAAAATTTGGCTAATTATGTTTGGTAAGCCCTAGTTTAAAAAAAAAAAAAAAAAGAAAGAAAGAAAAAAAAGGTGGTCTTTTGATATGTAGCCTTTATGAATGATGATTCCTGATTTCTGCTCAGGTAGGGGCAGACAGCCATAGCCAAGCAGTTGCATGGCTGATTCATCTCAGATTGATCATGCCTTGTTAAGTTCATGCTGTCTTTCTAATTACTTGCCTTGTTCATGAAACAGACTGGAAATTGGCGAGTTTAAACTACTGAAGTTATCAGAAAAAGCAGGACTGTGTAATAATCTACACTGATGAAGTTCAGGGTCATGTTTCCTGAAATGCCTGGTAAAAAGGGTTTCTGTGATAGAGATATAGAAGACCTTGAGGTACTTTTTTTTTATCCGAGGAAAGTGAATCTGCAGAACAGTTGCCAGGGAGAAGGATAACTATGGTAAAGTAATCAGTCTTTATATGGGCTGTTTTGCCCTTCAGTTTGGTACTCTGAATTGTTCTGTGTGCAGCTTCATTCTATTAGGCAATACCACAGTTGGCACACTATTAATTTATTTTGTATTTTCTCTGACTGATTTCAGTGCAAAGGATGTTTTCAGTTTTCATTCTTCTTCCTTGATGCTTTTAATTTTACTTGGATATCAAACTGTCACAGGCTTTGTTGTACGGCAATTTGGAACTGGCATGTGGAAGACTGCCACAAAACCACAGGGACATCTCGGCCCTGTGCTCAAATGTATTGTAACTTTCCTGTTGGTTTTGCTGTGGTTGGAATTTTACTTGTTGAATCCAGAACTTCTTTGGCTGTACCCTTTAATTTTTGAACAACCCAGATACAAGTCAATGACAGCTGATGTTTTGGTTTCTATGTGACCTCCTTAATGTCTCCCCTTTCTCCTTCCTGTCTCCCTCAGAACTCAACATCATCAGCATCTTTAAACTTAGGCAAATACCATTTTTGTATTTGTTCAGAAATCTGTTGGTTTCTTTAAATCATAATAACTCTTCTGCCTTGATGTTTTAATGTGTATCATACCTTTTTTTTTTTGGTTCAATGCATAACTTCATATTTTTCAACTTAGAGTTAAAAGTAGTCATCCTGGAGCTAAAGAAAAATCAATGAGAAGCCTGTACTTAGACTGAGAACCCCTGCAGAAAGCTTTGATTAGAGAAAAGCTTTAGATCTGACTCTTATACACAATTGTCCATCAGGTGGCCAGTCATTTTGGCATGTACTACTGTATACCACAGATGCTAGAGATGGAAAAAGGTCTATTACATCATGTAGTTCATCTTCCAAAGTATGTATATAGTTACTTCAGCAGAGACATAACTCTTCATGGGTTGGTTTTCTTTTTTTTTTTGTTGAAGGCTGTTGTCCTTCAAGAAGCCACTTCTAATTTTAATTTTGCCATGGCTTTTGATCTGATTGCTTTTTGTGATCACTAGTTTTTAATAGGTTTAAAGATGGAAGATGAGCCTGCCTTCAGTAGGAACATGTTAATTGACAGGTGTCCTGAAGTTCCACGTTCTTGGCAGTGGTCCAGGATGACAGAGCAGTAATGATTTAGAAACTGCCATTCCTTCCTGGTGAAAGGATTGGAGGAAATCTGTGAAGTTATTAACTACTACTTGCTTCTAACAGATTGTGAGAAGATCATTATGGTGTCTAATTAGTAGAGATTACCTTCTTTACGCAGAATGTTTGGGCTTTTTTTAAATTGCTTTACATGCTGTCTTATGGCTCACGCCAATTTTTTTTTTTTCTCTCTTTAATGTTCTGGATGGTTACTCTGAGGATTTGAGTAAGGGATCATGTTCCTATCTCTGTGTGGTGTAATTAGTACAGCTATTTAAATGTTATCTGGAACCCATTTACCCTATCTGTCAGTTGCTGCTTAGTTCAGTGGAAATGCTTTTATGTAAATCACAGAAGAATACTTCTGACTTGTAACAAGATCAGGCTGAATTTAGGGAACTGAAACACTTCATCCTGGAATAAAAATGTCTTGCTGAATCAAGGTGGAAGATTATAAAAGCTGCCACTTTTAAAAAGTGTATTATGCTGACATATGTATATGTATAAATTGAATTAGCTGTGATACTCCTACAGTGGGAAACTTCCCACTGATTCTAAAAAATTTAGGGAAAAGCTGGCACACATGAAATTTTCCTCCCTATTTGCATGCTATTTGTTAGGTTGGACCAATGTTCCTTGATATCTTTTTGCAGTAGGCTACAATTTCTGCGTTTCTCTTAAGACCAGCTGAAGAGAATATTTGGAATTGATTAGAATATTTGGAATTGATGCCTGATGTGTGTGGGGGGGGCAGATGCTTTCCTTTTACTTCCTTTCAAGTAATTTCTTAATGAAAGTGGTTCCTTCAATGACTAGGAGATACTTGCGCTTTATAGGGATCTAACAGCATTCTTAATGATACTGATTGCCCTTAGGCTTCTGTGGAAGATTCTGTCCTAATCTTGGCTTATTTTATAACCACATAACAAATACAAATTTTTTTCTTCCATTCAAATAAAAACAACCCTCCCTTTCCCCCTCACTCTCCTTTAGTGTACAGACCTTTTGCCATCTGGTGGATCTTGAACTTTGATTTGATTACTCAAATATTTAAAGAAAATAATTATGAAAGTCTCTCATCTTTCATATATGAGCAAGTCATCTAGTTTTGGGCTTTTTTTTTTTTTTTTTTTAGAAAGATGGGCTTCTGACATGCTGACCAAGGGAAGATTAATAAATTGTGGCTTTTGTTTGTGTGTCTCAGTTTTCAGCCTGGAGTGTAAGCTTGTGTCACTTTGCTCTGTCATAAATACTGTGTTAAATTACAGCAATTTTTTTTTAAGAAACTGTTTGATTTTTTGCCAGGGATTCCTGAGCCATCTAGTAATAGTTTCAGGGATCCTATTCCTTCTCTGAAAATCAGTGCCAATTTTGGACTGTGCAGCTGTCCCAGTTTCCTTTTCGTTAATTTTCACTGTAGGAATAAATGTTTGTTGTCTGTTTATTATATTAGCTTATTTAAAGTCAGTTATTTTCTTCCCTGTGTAGATCTTGCGTCACTCTTTTTTTTTTTTTCTTTTTTTTTTTTTTTTTTTCCTTAAAATGGGAAAAGGAATAGATCTGTCAGAGATCTGGATGGTAAAGCAGTATGAAGTGGCATTTATTTGACTATTCCAGAAATGATCCTTCTGTTATTCCATACAGTACTGCATAGCTTTTGGCTCAGCTGGTCTGCATAATAGGGGACAGCCTCCCTGCTAAGCCAAGCAACTCCTTTTTGCTTTGAAGAGCATGTAAGGCATGCATGGTAGTAGATTATCACAATTATCAAGTATCAGTACTGACTTAGTATTTGTCCCTGGCCTTTTCCATCTTAAGGAAAGCCTGTTCTGTGACTGTCTGCCACACTCTCTGAGAGGAACTGGGGTTAATAGTTTATTAATAATTTGTGTTGTACGTAGAACATCATAGACTTGCTATATGCTCTTGAGCATAAGGGTTTTTTTGCAATTTTATATAACATAATGCATCTTTCACTATTTAAGCACTTCAGACAATGTTGGAAGCAGGCATTGTTAATGGTGTTTGGATTTGTATGGTCTCATAAGTTTCTGAAATGTAAAAGAAGAAACAACAAACTTGTTGCTTGCTTTGCATAACATGGAGGTGTTGGGTTTTGTCTTTAATTTTCAATATTTGTGTCATGGCCAATAGTTGTTTTAGGACTACAGTTAACGACCATAAAAAGACCAGTGACTCGCACTTGTTCCACGGAGGGAAGAGTTGGTGTTGTCTGAGTTTCTGAGTTGTTGCCGTGAGTGCTGGGGGAGATGGAGTTTGGGAAAACCTGAGCCAATATGCATACCCATAATGAAAGAAATCCTTTACATGTTTTGATTTTAACTGCTTTTTTGAATGCAGTAGGCACAGGTGCTTAAATATTAAGTCAGCTGTACTTAAAGTGTTTGGAAAAAAGAGTAGCATGAGCTGCAAATAGATTTTCCTAGACAGCAAGTAATGGATTTCCTTTTTATTATTTTATTTCTGTTTTCCTCTTTCCTGTTTCCATGTTTCTTCCCAAACGAGTACTTGAATCATACTTTTTGGTGTGTGCTTACTTGGGGACGGGGATGGGGCTGGAATGAAGGGCGGAGTGGAATTGTTGATGGGTAGTTCAAGAGGAGATTATTTGTCAAAAAATACTAGCAGCTTCTCTGATAACTGCAGAGCCTTGAAGTTAAAACCTGGAGGAGACACGGAAAAATGACTTTTACCTCAGCATTTAGTTCTGTCAGTGCGTTAAGAAGTTGAATGTCAAGAATAAAATAAAACAATCTGGAGAAGGATAGCTATGGGTCTTGAAGTCACAAAAATAACTTGGAAACACTGAATGCTCAGAACTGGTAAAGAGAAATACTGTGTCATGCTGAAGGGCAAGCAGTTTTGTGAGTCTATTGAGTCCAAAACTGTGCAAGAAGTCAAAAAAGCTTGGATAATTAGTTCTGTTCTGTACATACAATTAAAACAGCAAAAAAGTATTGAGCTTTCTGTAAGTCAAACTTGTGATTCAATGTCTGGATTTAAATAAACTCCTTTTTACTGGGGGCTGAGAACGAAGCTTCTCGTAGAGAAAAGGGCTTCAGCTGCCTTGCTGTTCTGTGCCTGGTACTGGACTTCCTGGGAAAGAAATGTAGATTGGCTATATGTGAAGCCTGTACATTAGGATGAGAATCACTGCTTGACTAGGTTTGGGTTTTGGTTTTGTGTTTGGGGGTTTTTTCTTCATTTTTTTTTCCTACGGAAGAGAGCAGCTGGGTAAGCTCTGTGGAAGTCGTGCTTCCAGCTCTGCTCCTTTTTTGCTGATGCCTTGTGTTGAACTCTTCCTGGAGGATGAAATGTCTCTTGGCACATTTGTTGCCATCTGCTGTTTGTCTCTGTTGATAAGGCTTAGTTAGCACTTTTCCTAGGAAAGTGCATGACATAGTTTCAAAATCTACTCCATTTACCTGTTGCTGTGGGACTAGGCAGGCCCTGCTCTAAATGTTTTCCAGCTGGTACATATCATTACTGTTTCAGATGACTAACATGAAAAATGATAATTGAAGCTACAAGCCTATTACGTAGTAAGCTTTAATTAGTTAAACTGCTTCGTATTCGTTTACTGTTGGTGCTAATGCTCTTGAAATTAATTGGCACTAAAGGGGGTTCAAAGTTTATATGCAATCATTGCTGTTATAATGTGCTATATTACTAGGTAACTTGGATTATTAGGTGATTTCATTCTCGATTATTGCTGCAAGTTAACAAGGCCAGAGTAATTATCTCATAAACAATAGCCTTGCTCGCAAGACAGATGCGGCCAGACCCTTCCCGCGGAGTTCGAGTGCCCGCTGAATTCTAGCGAATAGGCAAGGGAAGGTGATCTACGTATGTCACCCAGCAGCAGATGGGGAAGATTTTTAGAAAGTGGGATAGCACACTTTCAGATCTTCTGTTATGCTAATAAAGTTTTTGTGTGAGAACGATAGCAATGTGAATAGCCGCAATCTATCAATGACATCAACCCCTGGCATGTGCAAGCCATCAAAGCAAACACAGAATGCCTTTGTATGCATAGCTGGACAGTATAAACCAGTTGCTGCTAGAGTGAAGGTCATCTCTTATTTTCCTAGAATAGACTAAATACCTAGCATACACATTCATTAAACTTTTTTTGAACAGAAGTTGTGATTTGGTTAAAATGGAAAATTTAGAGTCATGGGAATTGCTAGACTCCATAGGAATTTAACCCCTAAATAGTTATTCTGTTGTTTGCCACTAGTGTACTACAATGTGGCTTGTATCAGCCTACAAGTGTCTGATAGGAGAAATAATAAATTTACTGGAGTAATATGATCTAGTAAGTATAAAGGATTATTAAGTAATAAATATTTAATACCTAAGTTCATATTTAAGATGGTAGGGCTTATATCAGAAATTAATTACAAGTGAAGATGACTTTCATGAGTGAAAAAAGGAAAAATTACTATGGTGAGACTGTGGAATAGCAGTATGACTGAATAGTGCCAACATGCACCTCTTGTTGGTCACTCTCCAAAATGCCATCAGGAGAAGGTTCAGGTGCTGAATCTCCAGATTTTTAAGTGTCTTGATCTGGGTTCTGATACTATTTTAAGTCCCTCTTTACAGACAGCATGCAAATCTTTATTTAGGACCATCTTTCAGGAACTGCACGGAACAGGTCAGGTATTTATTCCATCCCAGAAACTCCTGTTTCCAGGAATGAAAAAGCCTAACCACTAGATAGATCTCCTTACTTTTCTCTTTCTGTCACTTACATTCTTAAAGTAGAGATTGAGAAGAAGTTTAATGGGTTTAGGAGTGTACTTTGTAGATGGACATGTCTCATGTACGAATTTTAAAGATGTCACTGTGTTTCAAGTGAAAAGGGTGGATAAGTACTTTGCATGATAGGCTGCTTAGTGTGTTTTATTAGAAGCATCTGCGGAATTTTACAGTGGATGGTTCTTTGTAGCCATAGTAATTTTGCCCTTTTTGAGTAGTGTCAGCTTACAAGTTAGAATCTGGAGTATGCAGAGACATTATAAAGACTTTAAATACTGACGCACATGCAGTGGGTCAACTTTATAGGAACAGTTCTGAAGGTAGGATTTAATTTTGCGTATTTTAAGCTATGGTATTAAACCTACTGTTTAGGGTGCTTTTTTGTTCTCATTTTTAGTATTTACAATTGCAACATTTAATTTTCTCCTGTAAGAGACTGTAGTTGCCCAGAATCAAAAAGATGAGGAGTGCAGAAAAGAAATATCCTCGTGACTTTCTCATAACCATTACCCTTCAGGTGAGGAGTTATAAATGTGGAAGTACTGGACACTGCAGCTTAATTTATGTGCAACCTGCAAAGATGTAGAGGAACCTAAATGCCCATTTCAGTTGTTTTACACTTTTCAGCGAGGAAGGACAAGTAAGAATACTTTGTTAAATCATTGCACTGTAGATGTGATGCTATTAATGGTATCTATCAAGTGCATCTATTTGATAAGGTAGAGGGTTCCTCCACAGTGGATTCATTTTGATATTTCAGCCTTGAAACCAAGTTTCCTTGTTTGAATCTACTAAAATTGTTGGTGTCGTGTCTAATAACCCATCTGCTTCAATAATGATAAAGCCTCCTACTTAGTCTGTCTACCTCAAGGGAATAATCGAGCAGCCATTGTGACAAGACTTCTCTGAGCCAACAAAATACATTTTTCTCCAGGAGTTCCCTTGGAAACATAATTTATTTTTAAGGCAATAGTGATAGGGGCCCTGAAATGAGGCTCAATGAGGAACAAATATCTATCTTAAGTTGTCTGTCATGGCCAGTGAAGTGACAAAGAAAACACCAAAAAAACAACTTCACCTTATTTAAAAGGGAGCCAGATATCCTTTTGAATTGGACTGTGATGTGTGCTTTTAGGGGGCTGGGCTTTATGACTCAGTCCTGGATTTCTTAGTAGGCCTTTTAGCCATGTGGTAGACTGCAGGCTGCTTCAGTTTTTCTTCATAAAGTGTTGAAGCAATTGTGTTGTTTTGGTTTCCTGCTGTGGCAGAGACCGTTACCAGTCAGAGGAGCCAAGAATCAAAATTCTGTAAATGTCTGATGTTCCAAATGTGTGTGGTTTGGCTTGGCATCTGTAGTTCAACTCTTCCTCCTCTTTCCTCCTCACTGTCTTACGGGTCCTCTTATGTGATCAGCTTCTTGTGTTTGTTGGTGCAGATTCAGAGTCCCTGCAGTTGGCAGCATAAATGAACCATGTTTCAGTTCTTTAACTTTGTGGCAAAGGAGTTGCATAGAGGTAGCTGTGGATTTCCCATCATTTGTGTTAAATCAAGATCATATGCCTTGCTTCTAAAAATTATGCTGTCACTCAACCTGAAGTTACAGGCTTGAAGTAGAGACTATTTAGTAAAATTTTACGGCCCATGTGCTATACAGGAAGGTCAATAAGGAATCACTGCAGTCTTCTGCCACACTGAAATCTTATAATTTATGTGACAGATGACTCGGATAGAATTTGAATGAATTGGGTATCTTTGATAAAGGTAATGCTGCATAATTACAAGAAGTTATGTGTGGTCAGCCAGAGAAGGAACAGTGTATTACCCATCTGGCACAACATAAAAATATTTGTACTTAAAAATTGGTACTCAATAATCCCTTAGATTGGACCTTTCAATGTTTACCTTGTTTAATGCTCAGGGGATTCTTTGTTCATGTACTTGATGTTTATAAGAGGTTTCCTGTAATTCCTTCCCAGGTGAGCACAATCTTGTATCTTTAGTTTATTTTAAGGAAATTGTTTGCTGTAGTCTACATCTCTGTAAAGCATTGTGCAAGGAGAAAGTGATGCTTCACTTGTCTCAATTCAGTCTTGAAATTATTCAAGTGTCAGAGAGGCCTGAATGCCCGAGCGTGGTTCAGAAAGAAAGAAAACAAGGGGCCTTCTTACCCCAAGTGTCACATAGTCAAGATCTAGAAAAAGTTGATCTAATTATTATTATTTTTTTTTCTCCTTCCACTTCCCTCCTTTTCTTTTACCTCAACGTACCTTAGTCAAGCATTAACTCTTGAGGCGATGCTTTGACTCATATGTTTATACATAATTTAGCCATGTCACTGTAGTATGGATGCTGCTTGTTTGACACTTTTTTTTGGGGGGTAGGTCTTCTGTGGTTTTGCTGTTGTTTCCAGGGTTCAGAATATTAAAAAAGAATAAATAGGTAAAGGAATAAATGAAGAGCTGAAGACACAGAAAAAACCATGTACAATAGAGACAGGGGAGCCAAAACTTACTCACATATCTCCTTAACAGGCAGAAAACGTAGAAAAAGATGCCGCTGACTCCACAGGGGTGGGATTTCTTTGTGGTGGAGGAAAACCTTTTAGAGCAGGTCTTACGTACTTATATGTATAAGGATACTGGAGGCGTATTGTACAACTGGATTTTGTTTCTTGCTGACTTGCCTTCCTTACAAATTCTTGTCTGTTTTAATAGCTCTCTTTCTCCTTCCCTTCCTTCCAAAGTGTTAGATGTCTTTGCTGCCAAAGCATCCACATTTTGTGTTTCCAGTCACTTCCCAAATTTGTCATCACCACTGCTCTTCTTTTTTGGCCTCTCTAGTTGAATGCCATGTTGCTTATAGATCGAGGTGGGAGCCTGGAATCAAGTTCCCAAACCTGTTGTGTAAAATTCAACTCTCACAGCTGTTTGAATTCAAGTGAGGTGTTCAGGGTATGGGGTGGGTTGAGGAGGGGAGGACCAGCTGCTGATGAACTCCAGGGTGATGCAGGTGCCAGCCAGCAGCATTCGCCTGGCTGCTCCAAACTGGCTTTTCTTTTAAGAGGATGAAAGTGGGAGTTGCTGGCCAGACTCTGGTTTGTTTTCTGGGTAAACCAAATGGAGGGGCCATTTTCTGCCTGGAGAGCAAGGACCTGCTTTTTGCCTGGGAGGTAGGAAGGGAGGGATGATGTTCTGGGTCTGTCAGGATGCTCTGGCCATGAGTGGTGTATTGCAGTTGCTGAGACGTACCCAGCAGCATCTCCTGCGCCAGTGCTCCTTTTATTCTTTCCCTGCTCTGCTCTTCCAGCCCAACCGAGGCATTCGCCAGCGGCTCCCTAATGAACTAATGAATGTGCTGCTTGTGGCTTGTTGCTGTAGGAGCAGAAGGCTGAGACGGCTTGCACCACTGCATGAAAGATTAAGCAGTTAAGTCTGTCTTCGCTGTATTTCTCTGTAGGTGGGTTTTTTGTTGTTTTTCCAAGTACTTCCACCGTCCGTCTGTGTGGGGACGTTTGAGCTGTATGTTACCGCTTACCCTGTTGTTTTGAGGTGTGGTTTCCTAGCTTTCTCCCTACTATACACTTGACAAGCTTGGAGTGTCCTTGAACCTGCCCTCCCCTTTCTAAAGCAAAGAATGAGAAGCCTTTAAGCAGCTTAAGTGTCGGCCGTGTCGCAGCTGACAGGAAACCGATCTGCCGCTTGGCCCCGCGCGGTGCAGCCTGACTTGCCGGTGGCATGCACCCAGGCTGTGTGAGCCTCGCGAGGGCTGGGGGGGTGCATGCCGTGGGTCCCCTCTGTGCCCCAGCAAGGTGGAGTTTGGCTGTGGATGTGGTCGGAAATCGCTGTCTGTCCCAAAATGTTGCGGACGTTCGCCACAGCTGTCTGTCCTGTCAAAACAGGGACTCGTCTCAGGGTTAAAGGTTGATGAAAACTGTTGCTAACTTGAGATGATTGATGTTGGAAAAACTAATTAGTGAGCAGGGGCAATTAATTTCATCACTTGTAGCGTAGTTTCTCTTCCAGGTTTTGAAGAACTTTGCTGAGGGGCACCTATGTTACCAGCTTCTTTCTTCTTAGTTGAAGTAGGGATGTGTTTTCAGTGGACTGCTTCCAAGAGGAAAGACGGTAAATTAATAAGCAACACTTGAATTTAATTGTGAAGGATTCCTGTGTGATCTCCAAAGGATGGAGGGGCTGTTTTTGCTTAGAGATGGACATGTCAGATACCCTGATGAAATTTTCAAATGAAATACCTTGTGATAGAGTTGGGAGCTCATTGGCCCTGCTCCGTGATGGGAGGTGTTCTCTGTAGTTGGGGAGGTAAGAGAGGAGTGTTAAAAGGGTATTCTGGTAACATTACTTTGGCTTATTCAATTGCTGATGACAAGACAATGTGTTTCCACTTTGGTCCACGCTGCTAAAGTGTAATATAATTATTTGTATTAGACACCAGCCACCTGTTAATATCGTTCTTCTAAAGGTCATTGTGTGGTGCCTTGCTGTCTGAATTTAACGGCCCTGTATCAGGTTTGTTGGTCACTCTTTTGTGTGACACCGGACAAGTGTTTGTGGGGAAAGAATGTGAACCCGATACCCCAGCGGCCGGGGGAGAGGAGAGGACCGGGGGAGAGGGGAGGACTGGGGACGGGCTCCACTGCTGCTATTGTTGGGCCACAGGGCCAGGGCTGGAAAACACGCCGCTTCCTTCTGAGGTGCTTTCATCTAACATAGACCTTGTTCGGAGCAAAAATAAATTGCAGTAATTTCCACGAGAGGAGCAGACTGATGTCTATAAACCCTAACTTTTTGGTACCCCTGGATGTGTAGGGGCACTGGGTTCCTGACCTGGGCTGTAAAGGAGGGGAGGGGAGGGGGTGCTGCTTGGCTGGCTGGCCGGCCTCCTAATGCCATGAAAAGAAAGTGAGGTGGTGATAATGTAATTGTGCCTGGTGACAACGGGTAGATGCTTGATAAGTTATTTTTAAACATATGGTGTTGGCAGTTAACCTTAATCCTGGTGTTGGATTCATTTATTAATGTCTGTACAGTGACCTGAAAATGCAAAGCACTGTATCATTGAGAAATGTTGACCTTGTTATCCGACAATTTTTAATTAATTTTGCTGAATAACAAGGGTGGCGTGCGTTTAACTTGAACTTTTGCTCTTCCCACCTGACCTGGTATTAGCTTTTGGGAGAGGTGGGGGACAGGTAGGACTTGTGGATGAACTTCTTCCATGCCTGTATCCAGTAAATGTAGCAGATGCAAGTGACTGCTGCTGCAGGGGCTCAGCTGAATGACTTTGTTTTCAAATTTCCAGAAAATGAAAGCTTCAGCTGCCAAAAGAACAAAACAAAGCACCTGGTTTACCACATGGT